>NC_054879.1:1647305-1947305 GCF_018320785.1 Cheilinus undulatus | reverse complement strand
CTCAGAGGCTTTGCTTGGTTTGCTGAGACCAGCCATGTTTTCAGCAGTGACACGGTGCTCATATGCGATTCCATCGAAAAGGCCAGTGGACTTGAAAATATTTCCAACCACAAGAGCTTTGCTGACCCTCTGCCACAGAATGCTGTTTTTCTCTTTTCTGTCCACATGATAACCCAGGATCGGACTTCCTCCATCAGAGGATGGTTCATTCCAGCTCAGTGTCATAGAATCTTTGTTGAAAGAATTGACCACAGGAATGCCTGGCTGTCCTGGTACATCGAATGGATATGCAGCAATCACTGGTTCAGAGTTAAGGTATGGTCCAACTCCATACCTGTTCTGGGCTCTGACACGGAACTGATATTGGGTTCCAGTGTTGAGACGCGCTGCTTTGAATGTGGTTCGGATGACTGTGGCTGCCAGCTCAACCCATGAAGTTCCAGTAGTCTCTCGCATCTCAACAATATAGTTGTTGATTGGAACGCCACCATCATTCTCTGGTGCCTCCCAGGACATGAGAACATAATCACATGAGACCTCCTCCAGCTTGATGGGACCAGTTGGAGGACCTGGGATGTCATGGACGAGGACTGTGATAGTCTCAGTCACTGTACCCAGCATGTTCTTTCCTGTCATGGAATACTGGCCTCCATCAGTCCTCTTGATCTCACCGATATTGAGGATGGTTGATGTAGCTGTGGTTTCAGTGTTAATTCTCTGTGTTTCTTTAAGCGCTATGTCACCCTTCTTCCAGGAAACCACAGGTCTGGGTTTACCAAGCACAGGAATCTCCACCTTCAAGCGGTCCCCTGCCTTGGCAATGACAGTCTTCTGATAGACTCCACGTAGGTCAAAGGAAGGAGCAGAAGTCTGCTCTTTGATAATGGCAGGCCTGCTCTCACGAGGATCACTCCTTCCAGATGCATTGACAGCCATAATGCGGAAAGTATATTCAGCACCCTCAATCAGGTCTGTGACAGTGTAGTCAAGAGCCTTGATTGTGGTAACATGGACCCACTGGTCAGTGTCTTTCTTCTGGGCCTCAATGACATATCCAGTGATTAAGCTACCACCATCATGCAGTGGCTTGGCCCATGACAAGCTGGCACTGTCAGCTGACACATCTGTGACATATAAGTTCTCTGGTGCAGAGGGGGCTTGGGACACCCTGATTGGTTCAGGGGTTTCAGCTGGCTCACCTACGCCCAAGTCATTCTCAGCCGAGACACGGAAGTAGTAGTAAGCTCCTTCTTCCAGGTCTGGGATCTTGAAGGAACACTTCTGCCAAGTAGTGCTAAGTACTGTGTAGGCTTTCTTGGTAGCCTCTCTCTTTTCAACTATATAGTTGTGAATTTTAGAACCACCATCAATAATGGGGATTTCCCACTGGAGGGTGATGCTGTTCTTGGTGATTTCTCTAGGTTTGAGGTTGACTGGTGGTCCTGGTGTGTCCAGAATCTTCACATTAACAAAGCCAGTCTTCTTTCCAGCTACATTCTCAAGACAGAGGTTGTACTTTCCAGCATCATATCTGGTGCAGTCAGGAATAACCAAAAGAGTGTATGACTCTGTTGTGTCAATGTGTGCATGTGTTTTCAAGTTGGTATCATCTTTGCTCCAGGTTACTTCAGGAGCAGGACGACCACGGATAGGAACAAACATACGGATGGAAGCACGGCATCTGACCACCAAGGTTCTCCTTAATTCAGCATCTAGCTCAAAGTCTGGCAGTGTTTCTTGGTCTACCAGTTCAGTAACTTTTTCAACCTCTGCAGGTTCACCAGTGCCCTCTGAGTTTACTGCACTGACTCTGAAGTGGTATTTACCTCCCTTTTGGAGTTTACCAATGACATATTCATTAGCTTTCAATGGGTACTGTGTCTCCACTTCCCAGTCATCGTGGCCTTCCTTTTTGTACTCAACAATGTATCCCTCTACTTCAAGACCACCATCATAGAAGGGTCTGCCCCAGGCAAAGGTTGCTGTGGTTTTTGTTGTCTCTGTAATTCTGGGGTTGGATGGAGGACCAGGTGGATCTAAAATACAATAAAAATAAAGTTGAAGTGGGAAGCAGTCTTACCATGTGGCTCATAAATGTAAGTTATGAGAACATTCTAGTTATACTTACACACAATGTCTTTGGTCAGCACAGGGTGTGATGGTTCACTTGGCTCACCAAATCCAGCCTTGTTCTCAGCAGTGACTCTAAACTCATACTCAACTCCCTCAGTTAGGCCTTGCACCTTAAAGCGCAGGTCAGGGACTGTCCTCTTAGAGGCTCTAACCCATCTCATTCCTCTCCTCTCTTTCCTCTCAACACAATATCCTCTGATGTCACTTCCTCCATCTTGTGCTGGTCTCCTCCATGAAATGGTGACAGCATTCCTACTGACATTGTCAATTTCTGGAACTGAAGGTGGACCTGGTGGGCCTGGGGACACAAAATACAAACAACATGCTTTTATAACCTCAACTTCATTCAGTTGGATTGTTTTTCTATCACATAGTTATAGTCATACATAAATCCTTTAAACTTACGGAAGCTGTCAACCATTTTGACTGGACCAGACTGGCTTGAGTCTCCAGTGCCGTACTGATTCACAGCACAGACTCTGAAGATATACTCATTGCCCTTGATCAGTTTGCAGGCTACATATCTGCAGTCCACGACATTTTCAGCCAACTTGGTCCACTGCAGACGGCTGGTTTCTCTCTTCTCAAGAGTGTAAGACTTGATAGAGCAGCCTCCATCCTCCTCTGGTGGAAGCCAAGTCAGAGTACACTTCTCAGCTGAAATGTTACTGGCTTCGATGGGGCCTGGAGGTCCAGGCACGTCTAGGACCTTCACCTTTACATGTTCTTCCTTGATGCCGAAGGGGTTGCTAGCAGTGATGGTGTAGTCTCCTGTGTTCTTACGGCTTGCATACTTGATAGCCAGACTTGAGGAGGTGGGGGTGCTTGTGATGGTGACAATGTCAGAAGTCTTAAACTCGCGACCTCCCTTTGACCAAACAGCAGTTGGTGGAGGTTTGCCAATAATCTTGGAGGCTGTGATCACGATGGTGTCTCCTGCTCTGACAGATACACCATCCTTCATGTCTGGGTCGATGGTGATGGACGGGGGCTCTGCATAGAGGACAAAAAAAAAGACACTTTGCAGTTCTCTGTAGGTATCTAAAATTCATATCAGTGGTTATGACTTAAGGCATCACACTGATGGAATTAAATAAAAATCAAAGTTTTTACTTACCATACTCATCCTTGCATGTCAGAAGCTCAGTGGACTCTGAAGGAACACTAATAGCTCCTGCAGCATTCTTCGCTCTGATCCTGAACTGATACTGAGCTCCATCAGTCAGGTCTGTAACTGTGAAGGCACAGCCCTGGATGTTGACATGATTGGCCTTCATCCAGGCCTTTCCTCCAGCCTCAAGTTTCTCAACAAAATAACCAGTCAGCTTGTGACCACCATCATATTTGGGAGCAGTCCAGATCAGAGTGACTGTGGTCCTGGTGACATTAATCACATCAGGCTTGCCAGGAGGATCTAACAGAACAGACCATAAAGGTGTTAAGATACAAAATGAAAATGCTTTGAATATGGTCTAAGATTGAACGTCTCATGTTAGCAGACAAATTCCATAAGCAGCAAACTCACCAATAGGATCCAGGGCAACCACAGCCTCAGTGACTCTGCTTGCCTTTCCTAGTCCAGCCATGTTCATGGCCATAACCCTGAACTCGTACTCTAGTCCTTCTGTCAGGCCAGTGACTCTGCACTCTTTCACTCTCAAAGGAGTCTTACTGGCTCGTTTCCAC
Organism: Cheilinus undulatus; assembly: GCF_018320785.1. Classification (NCBI taxonomy): domain Eukaryota; kingdom Metazoa; phylum Chordata; class Actinopteri; order Labriformes; family Labridae; genus Cheilinus; species Cheilinus undulatus. Next base: position 1,943,486 of record NC_054879.1, on the reverse strand, counting down.
ATTAAACTGTTTCTCTCCTTGAATTCCACATGATATCCTAGAAAGAGCACAAACCAGTAATGAGCATTGCTGTTTGACATTTGATTTTCACTCGCACTTAAATAAAAACTGTTATCCATTGTAGCCTCTTACCAGTAATTGGGGAGCCACCAGTGTCCCTTGGATCAGCCCAGGTCAAAATGGCTGACTCATGGCGAATGCTCACTATTTCTGGAGGAGCAGGCGCCTCAGGCACATCTAGAGAAAGAAGGAAAAGAAGAAAGGAATAATTAGTACTTTTCAGTGAGGAACACAGAACACTTGGGAAGGAAAACTGCAATGTCACAAATTGAGCATATACAGTAGCAATAATGCAGGCTTGCCATATAACTGAGATCAGCTGATCTCACACAAGCTATCATCAGCTGACTTCCAACTGCTCTGCGTTTAAGCACTCTATTGTCTAATCACACTCATACTGCCATATTTAACCCTCTGAGGTCTATGCACTAGCCGGTGTGTTTTCGCTATGTTTTCATTAAAATCTTTGCCACTGTAAAATGTGGTTCAAACACTTCTGTGAACAGGATAATCTCATCTCTCACTTCTGCCCTCATTTGCCATCTCACATGATTTATAGCCAGGGTTACAGGGCTAATAAGAGTGCAACAGGCACATCTCGTCACCTCTCACTGTATGAAATTGGATGAATCCTTTGTCCGTCAACTTGAGCATACATTATTGGTTGAATCCTTCTTTTACCAATCTATCAACACTATGAAATGCCTAAGGTCCTCTTTATCACAGTTTTTGCAGGAGAGGTAAGGTGAGAGACCAGAGCTGGAATGGGCCCCAGCATGCATAAAGCTGAGATTGTCCTGAAAATGTTGATATAAAACACTTGGGTATTGTGTTACTTGCAAGTACCTTAAAAACCTGAATTAAAAAATACTGAAAAAAATTGAGGAAAAAACCTTAGACCTCCTAGGGTTAAACTGCTCTAGCCCTGTTACTCTTTGCTGATCCCTCTGTAAGCTGCTTTTGCAACCCTCCTTCGCCCTAGCTACCTCTCTGTTCTACTTCTGACTTAAACAGTGTCTCTCTGTTGTCACTGAGGTCTGCTCCGCTCTGGGTTTTTTGCTGCTTCTCTTCTTGCCTTAAGCCTTCCTTGCAGGCCTAGAAATGGCAGATACAGTATGTGTGCTTCTGCTCTATACTTTCCATTTAAGCTCCTGGAAGGGCAGCGGGATCCCAGAACAGCCACACCGCCAAATACAAATAAGAGCAATAATGACTGCTAATAAAGAAAATGTCAGTTTCTTGACAAAGGGGTCCAATGTGGTTTACAGTGGATAATATTAGAGCTTTAAATAAGGACATATCAGTTTAAAAGTTCAAATACAAACATGGACTATGTAAGACTTATGATTCTACCAGGAGACGTCTTAGGAGATGATACTCACTGAATGGATGCTGGGCGATGACTGGGTCGGACCTCAGGTGCTCTCCAATGCCGTACTTGTTCTCAGCAAATACTCTGAAGATATACTCGATGCCATCATGGAGTCTGATCACCCTCATGGTGGTCTTCTGGATGGCCGAAGCCACTGTGGCCCACTTGCTGTCAGTGGTCCTCCTCTTTTCTACAATGTAGTTTGACACCTCGGCGCCACCATCATCCTGAGGTGGTCCCCACTCCAGAGTGATGCCGTCAGCAGTGATCTCGTCAAATTTAATGGGTCCAGTGCAGATGCCAGGCTTGCCAACTACCTTGAGCTGGAACTTGCAGTCCTTGGAGCCAGCGCTGTTTTTGACATTGATGGTGTAGGTGTCTGCATCTCCTCTCTGGCAGTCTCTGATCAGCAGGGTGGTGATGCCCTGAGATGCCTCCACGCACATTCGGCCGGTATCTCCCAGCACCACGTCCCCCTTCTTCCAGGTGGCGATGGGGTATGGCACGCCAATGAGAGGGATGTTGATGCGTGTGGTGCTGCCCTCCTTCACTACTTGGCATCCGTCATGCAGATTGCTCAGGTTGCAGTCAGGCAGCACTGAAACCAAAAGAGAAAACTTTTTTGATCAAAACAAACAACGGTGAGTAAGGATAACTAACATGGTAGCTGAGTCAGGCTGATCACTCACCAAACTGATCCTTGGCAACAGCTGTGAGCTCAGTGGGTGGTCCTTCTCCAGACTCATTGAGCGCCTTGACTCTGAATGAGTACTCCTTGCCCTCAGCAAGCTCACTGATGGTATGTGATGTGTTCTTTCCTTTCATGATCTGCTTCCACTTCTCCTCGCCTTCGCTCTGCTCTAAGATGTAAGCACTCACATGGCTTCCACCATCGCTGATGGGCTTCTTCCAGCCAAGAGAGATGGAGTCCTTAGTTGTCTTCTGAGCTTTGAAATCTGTCACTGGACCAGGTTGCTCTGAATGGGAAGGGAAAATGGGTAGGGCTGAGCATGTGGTTTGTTTAAAAAAATGATTTCTACAACAAAGATGGGTTATATGACTCTAGTCACGTCATTTGTCTAATTGTTAAACCAAACTAAATGAAGTGGGTCCAATTCTGAGGAAGATTGTTGCTTGTTTAAAGGTTGGTTTAGTGCTAGTCAGACAGGACTATATACAGTATATGAGATAAAACAAGCCCCTATGGACCAGCTAAAGCTCAATTACAACCAAAGAGAGACCAGAGATTCAGTAGAAATGAATGTACCAATCCTACAAAGCATACCGCTTATAATTATTAGGGAAACTAGCTCAATACAGACTTTAATTGTTATAAGAGGTATATTTCTCTTTTTCAGCGCTCATTTATTGACTTAAAATTGGCAGTTTTTCCACATTTTAAATATTCTCACTGATGACGGCTTGCAATTACCTGAGGCACGGACACTGCCAGCAGTCTCGCAGCCCTCTCCAATGCCGTATGCATTTTCAGCCAGCACTCTGAAGCAGTAAGCCTGTCCTCCCTCCAGGTTGGTGATCCTGAAAGAGGTCTTGGGGCATTCTGCCGACACACAAGTCCAGGCCTTCCTATCAGCCAAACGTTTCTCTACGATGTAGCTCTTGACTGGGCCTCCACCATCAATCAACGGGGCATCCCATGTGATGCTGGCGTGGTTCCTGGAAGTCTCTTTCACAATCAGGTTTATTGGTGGTCCAGGAGAATCTGAGAGGAAAAAGAGAGAGATATACTTTACAAATCCCAGCAGAAGTCAGCTCTGACACTATTTTAACATGATGCACACACATAAAACAGTAATACAGCTGTATGCAAAAACAGAATCCTTTAGGTGGGGCACATACTAGACAATTTTCAGATCTTAATTGATTTTAAAAACATGGAAGACCATAGACACAAGGTCACTTTTAACTGTGTTTTAACATTTTAATCCTCTGCTTAGTGAGTATTCTGTCAGCAGCTGTCTGACCTAGAATGGTAAATATCAAACATTTATGATATTTACAATTTGAGTTTGTGGTGGCTCCAGTGTAATAGGGAGAAATAAAATAATCTTGCTGACACTACGCACTTGAGGGCTGTTTGGACCTATCAGCCTTGAATTGGGACACACCCCAGTGATTGCTTGGGGAGACAAATCTGGCATGAAATAGTGTGATGTGTGGCATTGTGAAGGGCGATGAGGACCAATGTCTTGCTCAACAGCACTTTGCAATGCTCAGAAACTGAACTTGAACCCCTCCAGCCACTAGACAAATTTCCATGCTTTGGACGTTACTGGGACTTGGTACCCAAGTCTCAACACACTGAGCCACTGCCTCCAGAAGCAAGAACTCCTTCTTGGAGACTGATGTGGATTAAGCTACTGAGTTTTATAGTTAATGTCATATATTTTATCTGTATCGTGAATGACATGAGGTCATTTTGAAACCCTATCATTTCCATCACCTAATACTGTCTAAATTGAATTTTTTTAGTCATGGACCACCCACTGACCCAGGACTTTGACCACGATGGTGTAGCTCTTCGATCCGCTGCTGTTCTCCAGAGACAGAACGTATTTGCCTGCGTCGTATCTGTTAACGTCCTCAACCATCAGGAAGGTATCCCAATCAGAAGTCTTGATCAGCAGGCCCTGCCTCTCCTTCAGGTTGGCGTCCACCTTCGTCCATGTCACCTTTGGCGCCGGACGTCCTCTCAGTGGGACGTAGAGCCTCATGGTGACGCCAGCTCTAAGAACCAATGCCTTTCTCAGATCGGCGTCCAGCTCAGCTTCAGGGGCGACTAAAGGACACAGAAGGTTTTTTACATTAATCATAGTTTTAAAGTTTTATTGTCTCTCACTTGAACTCAGAGTACATCTTATCCTTCGTTTTCTGTATTTCTCTGAGTAGGGGATTGGTGGACACTGCAACAGGACTGTCTGCCCCTTCGTGATCTGATTTAGATGTTTCTGTGATTTCTTTCAACATATTTATGTGATGATCAATAAAACTAAAGACCAAACCAATCAAAGAAGTGGTTTACCAGCAAACCCTTTGTCTTGTAGGAAAAAATGCTGGTTTTTCATGGTTTTTGGGACATCTCCCTCTTAAACAAACATGACCAAAACAGAAACTTTAAGTGGATATGCTTTGAAGAAAAACATCCACTGTTGGATAACACCGTAGCCATGAATGATTTTTAATTCCAAAACTCTGAGAAACTTAATTTTACAAAACAAGTTAGGGTTAGGCTAACATTCTAAAAATACTGGAAATCCATGTTACCAAATCTAAATTTATGAAGAGATATCGAGTAACTAAAGTTCTACCTTAGTTTAGATGCTTTCAGTGGTTGCAATAGCTAAATCTGATTTCAGAGGTTATTTATTGGAAAAGAGGTCTTCTAATAGTTCAGGAACGTACTCAGGATGTCCTTGGCCATGTGGTTTCCAGGGACGTCACTGGGCTCGCTGAAGCCGATCCTGTTCACAGCGCTGACTCTAAACTGGTACTCTGTTTGGTCCATCAGGCCTGTCACGAAGAACTTGGTGGCCTGGAGCTTCTTCGGGACGTTGCAATTTGTCCAGTCCTCCGCACCAACTCGTTTACACTCCACCAGGTAGCCGATAATCTCACAGCCACCGTCATACGCTGGTTTGGTCCAGCTCAGGCTGATGGAGCTCTTGGTGGAGTCCACCACCTTGGGGAAGGCAGGAGGTCCAGGGGGATCTGGAGAATGGTAGTGACACATTTTTAGAGACAGTAATCACCAGTAAGTTGACAGAAATCCTGTTTATAAAGCAGATACTCACAGACAGGGTCCACAGCCAGAGCTGCATTGGAGGCGTCGCTGGGTTTGCCCAGACCAGCTTTGTTCATGGCGATAACTCTGAACTCGTACTCTGAGCCCTCGGTCAGCTGAACTGCCTTGATGGTTCTGTCAATGACTGGGCGGCGGTTGACCTTAGCCCAGGTGAGCTCGGTGGCCTCACGTTTCTCCACCATGTAGCCCAGGATGGGAGCCTTGCCATCATTGGCTGGGGCCTTCCAGCTCACTGTCATGGAGTCCTTGGTGATGTTGGTGATGACGGGTGGATCACATGGTCCAGGGACATCTGAGAAAAGAGATCTCATCAGTGATTTGACTCACTGGCAGGTGAACTGCAGGTTTGGAAGTCTAACAATAGGTACTGATTAAAATCTGTGTTTTGTTGAGATACTAAGGTTAAAAGGATTTAAAGAAGAACAACATAAAACATCACCCTTTAATGTGATTCTTAGAGACAGGAGGAGTGTGTTTTTTCTTATTTAGTATTCTTAAATGCTAAAGTGTTTTTGTTTCCATTTTTAGACTCAATTAAAGGCCTTTAACTTATTATTTCTTTTCTTTATCTTTAAATTCTAAAAAATACATTACAATACAAATTATTATGCATCGATATTTCTCAAACTTCTTAAGCAATTTTTTTGAATCAATCAGATCTGATCATGAATATCAAGTATGAATTAATTTTAATTGGCATCTAACAATGAGAATTTATCTGCAAATATTTCTTATAATCACCATGCAGTTTGGATATCATTGTAGTGGATTAACACAACCTTTAATACATTAACAATGAGCAACAACTACGATTTTTATTTATTTTTAGTTTTTTAAATTTCTTGATTCTAATTAATTGTTATGACTGGACCCCTATGGGAAACCAGGGAAAAAACATCCAATACCCCCACATGCCAATGTAATTTGGTAACAAACAGGAAAATTGTAAATCTGAAGCACTGACTCCAGAATGAAAGTCTAAAACTATAAATACATCGTTTTTACTGTGATGGCTGGTGGATTTATCATTTTGGCTTTAATGGGTGTTTCAATGGGGCATTTTTGGTCACAAACAGCCTGAGTGGATATAAAAAGTCTACAGAGATTATTATTGACCAGTTACAGGTTCTGATATTACAATTTAAAAGTCTAGCGAAAAAATGTGCACTCCAAAATGTATGTTGTAAGCATTAATGCAGACAGAATGATCAAAAAGAAAAAAAAAAAAAGACTAAAAACAGCCTAATACACTCTACAGATTGAGGTACCGTAAGGATTCTTGACCATGACGCCGTCAGTCATGATGGCGTCTCCCACACCGTACTGGTTTTCAGCACTAACTCGGAACTGGTACTCATGTCCTTCGATGAGTTTCTCCACTGAGCAGTCGGTGATGTGTCCGTGGATGTTGGCGGTGACCAGCGCCCAGTTAGCCCTGCTTGTCTCACGCTTCTCAACAATGTAGTTGGTGATCTCAGAGCCACCATCTGCAAGTGGGGGCTCCCAGCGTAACTTAACACGGTCAGCAAAGACCTTTCCAATTTTCACTGAGGCTGGGGGGCCTGGTTTGTCTGCAGAAGGAAAAAGGAAAGATTAGTTTCTCTGGTAATCTCATCACAATAAAATAACAATATACTGAAAATTACACCCAACTTACCGAGCACCTTGACCTTGATGATGGCATACTTGCTGCCGTTGGCGTTCTCAGCTGTGATGGTGTAGTCTCCAGACTCCTTTCTGGTGACAGAGTAGAGCTCCAGTACGTGGACGTGTTTCTTCTGGGTCATCTTCATTCCCTCTGCAAGTACCAGAGGAGCGCCGTCTCTCTTCCAGCTCACCTTGGGCAGTGGCTTTCCAAACACCTCGGCATCAAGGAAGACATTCTCCCCAGCCTTTACCACGATCAGATTCTTCATTTCAATACCCAGCTCAACACGAGGAGGAACTGCACAAAGAAGAGGGGAAAATAGCCTGTTATTTCACAATAATCTAATCTTCCAGACATAAACTCTTTTGATTTGTGGTTCTGTACCATTCTCTGCGATGATGGGGATGGGGTCAGACAGCTCGGATGGCTGGCTTTGGTTGATGGCAGTCTTGGCGATGACTCTGAACTGGTATTGCTGGCCTTCCTCCAGGCCGCTTACCACATAGTTCTCTGTCTGGATGTTCATGCAGTTGGCATTGCAGCGGGTCCACTTCTCCTCTGGGAGCTTGGTGTACTCCATGTAGTAGCCAATCAGCTTACTGCCACCGTCATGCTTGGGACGGGACCAGACCAAAGAGACAGAGCTCTTGGTCACATCCATGGGCTCAGGTTTACCAGGTGGATCTGAAGAGAAAGAAACAAACAGTTTGCGACTCAGTGTATTTGAAAAATATCATAAACGATGATATCATGATCAGTTGTGGTCATATTCGTACCAACAGCTGTCCTGGCAGTGATGAAGTCGGTCTGTTTGCAGGGTTTGCCCTGTCCAGCCATGTTGAAAGCTGACACCCTAAAGGTGTACTCCAGGCCCTCCATCAGACCAGTACATGTGTATTGGGTGGCTTTGACCACACTCTCATTGGCCCTCATCCACAGGAGGCTGTTTCTCTCCTTCTTTTCGATGCAGTACCCAGTGATAGGAGTTCCACCGTCACTGCTGGGACGCTCCCAAGACAGGATAACAAAGTCCTTATTGATCCTGTTAATCTGCAAGTTTCTGGGCTCGCTGGGTGGATCTTTGGAAAAAAAAGGAATGGTTAGTGCATAGTCTTAATCTTTATAATAGATAGCAGGTACATTGCTGTTTAAACTTACCAAATGGATATCTGGCAATCATCTTCTCAGAGTAGATGGGCTGAGAGACACCGAACCTGTTCTCAGCACGGACACGGAAGCCGTACTCTTTTCCAGGAGTGAGTTTGGTCATTCTGAAGCTGGTTTTGGTGCAGGAGGTGGATACAGTGACCCAGTCACCCTGGGAGACATCACACTTCTCAACAATATAGTTGGTGATGTTGCTGCCACCATCTTCCTGCGGGGAATTCCAAAGCAAAGTGCAGGCATCGATGTCCTGCTCAGTGATCTCGAGAGGACCTTCAGGGGGTCCGGGGATGTCTGTAGGGAAGCAGAAGATGTTAATGATGGTGACTAAAGACACTTAAACCAAATGAATGAGCAGTTATTATTCCACAAGTGTAATCTGCATCATGTAGAACCAGCATCTGTGTTCAAACTGACCCATGATGGTGACTCTGAGGATCTGGTTGACTTTGGAGGTGCTGTTCTCAGCTGACAGACTGTAGTATCCACTGTCCTTTCTTGTTACGTTCTTGATTATAAGAGTGCATGTTGTAAGAGTCTTCTCAACAGACAGACGGTCAGAGGTCAGCACGTCCTCATTGCCCTGCTTCCACTTGCAGAAAGGAGCGGGTTTACCAGCCACAATGGCCTCAACCACCATCTTAGATCCAGCCCTGAAAGTCACGATGTCGGGCATAATGATCTTTGCAGGCACTGGAAAGAATCAAGAAAACAAGTCCATTAGTTAAGAGAATTTTGAGACGATTTCAACAAATATCTACAGAAGCTCTGGATCATTAGTTTAGCCTAATCCTGGTCTACTCACTCAGCTGCTCCTTGACCTCAAACACGCCCTCAGCCTCTCGGGCCAAGCTGACTCCCACCGAGTTTCTGGCAGCCACCCTGAACTTGTACTTGGTTCCTTCCTTCAGACCAACCACCACAATGGTCAGGTCTTTGACCACAGAGTAGGGGGTCCATTTGCCCTCAGGCGCACCCTCCTCCTGGTAGTCCACCACATAACCGTTGATCTTGGCCCCTCCATCTCTGAGCGGCTTCAGCCAGCCCAGCGTGGCGCTGTTCTTTGTGACCTCCAGCACATCCATCTTCTTGGGTGGGTCCGGCTCACCTGGAATGAACACAGCAGGTATTAAGAAGGATTTAGTACAAGGATAAACCAGCAGGGACAGGATCTAGGCCTTCTAGGACACTTACTGATGGGATCCACAGCCAGGTAGGACTTGGGGGAGTCCTGAGGAACTCCGATGCCGTACTTGTTGCAGGCCATGACTCTGAAGTAGTACTCGATACCAGGCGTCATGTTAGTCACCTTGAAGCTAGTCTTCTTCAGGTCCTCTGTGCACTTGGTCCAGGTCTTCCTATCTACCTCACGTTTCTCCACAATGTAGTTTGTGATGGGGCTACCGCCATCATTCTCTGGTGGCAACCAGGACAGCATGGCTGTTGTCTTGGTGACATCAGTGGCATCCAAGCCGCCCACAGGTCCAGGAGTATCTGCAGGACACAGATAATTTTATCTAACAGAGTCCTCACACAGAAAAATGTTGTAACATTCTCCTAAAGACCAGGTTTAATCGTTTTGATTTGGTGTCTCACCAAGGACTTTGACTCGGACGAACACAGCTTTCTCTCCAGCTGAGTTAGACAGGGACAGCTGGTATCTCCCAGAATCCTCTCTGGTGCTCTCAGGGATCACCAGGAAGGACATGGTGTCCACCTGGTCCACATGACCACGACGGAGCACATTGTCCACACCCATACGTTTCCATGTTACCTTAGGGGCGGGCCTTCCTCTGATCACAGCAAAGAGCCTGATTGGACAGCCGGCCCTGACAGCCAGGCCTTTCCTCAGACTGGCGTCCAGGTCGATCTCTGGAGCCTCTGTGGCCATGAAAACACATTGGTTCATCAGTGTTGCTCACATTTACCGTACTCTGTATTACAATGGTGGACTTGGTAAACATTTATTCTTACCAAGGATCTCCTTGGGTGAGACTGCTTCCTTCAAGTATGCGTGGCGTCCCCAGCCCACCTGGTTCTGGGCAGACACCTTGAAATCATACTCTTGCTTCTCATCCAGCTGGCCGATGGTGAACTCAGTGAGCACCAGTGGGCCCCGGGTGTCAATCCTCTTCCAGCCCACCGTGGGGTTCTCAGGGTCTGCATCACTCTTGAGCCTAATGTCAAGGCTGTAGCCGATGATCGGTGCACCACCATCGTAGACAGGTTTAGACCAGGTTAGAGTGATTGAGGTCTTGGTGCTGTCTCCAACCTTCAAGAATGCAGGAGGGCCAGGGGGCTCTGCAGAAACAGAAGATAAGTTTAATAAAAACAATGAAACACTTGCTGCTGTTTAGAAGTTATACTTAAAAATGTACAAAGAGGTCATGGTTTTTCAGCAGACGAACTGTTCTGGCTTCCATTTGCAGTCCAAGTTGAACTGACCAATCCTGAACGCTTTGGTTTATAAAGGTAAAATGTTCCAGAAAAAAACAATGAAAAGGAAGAGTTTTGTCCAATCAAGGACACTCCTTTAGTGATTTATTTGTCTTGGTCTCAGAAATTATTGATCCGACCCAAGATAGACAAACATTTAAAAGAGGGTTTTTTGCATTTGTGCACATCTATAACACAGATATTTTTCTCTTTTTTGGGTGACAGATGTCAAATCATGCTTCCAAAAATTATTCACCCCTCTCCAAAATAGAGACAATACTCATTGCAACCAGATATGGATAGCCATCCAATTTTATCATTTTTACTTGGCTTCCTGTTAGTTTTAGAATTGATTTTAAGATTTTACTCATCACTTTTAAGGCACTAAAGGGCCTGGTTCCAAGCTATATATCAGAACAATTGATCCCCTATGAGCCAGCCTGCAGCCATAGGTCCTCAGGTGGTGGGGTCTCCTGGTTGTTCCAACGTTGAGATTTAAAACTAAAGGTGAAAACAGGTTTTCCATCTGGGCCCCTTGACTTTGGAACCACCTGTCTGAGGAGAATTTTACAGATTTGCTTTTATGTGATGTCGCCTTCATATTTGGTTTCAATCTTATCACAGATTTTTTACTTTCTTTAAAGTTTCTAGCATATTTCAATTCCTCAAAATCTTTAATTCGCTTTAATTCCCAGTCAAACTCAATTTATTTTATCTCTCTAGCTACTTTTATTACCTTCCTCTCTTTAAGGCTTGAATCATTGTTATTGCTTTTTTCTCTCTAGCTTTGCTATCATATCTAATACTTTCACTGCCGTTTAACTAGCCCTTTATTGTTTTTATCTTTGAAGTTGTTTTATTCCTCTAATTTCTCTTTTAATCTCTCATATCTTCTTAAATTTGGTCCCTGGGTCTCAGCCTGTGTAGCTGGGTTCCTGTTTTCCTTGGTTCCTGTGGATCTTACGGTACCTATGATGGCAATGTGTTGTCTGCATCCTAATAATGTCTATGATGTCCTAGTTTGCTTGAAATCTGGGTTCTTCAGGTGCTTGCTTTGGTTCTTTAACTGTGTGGGTGCCGCTGATGTTGTTAGGTTATTCTATTATTCTATTGTCTTTGTCTTTTCTTTGGGTTTAGTTATGTTGTACTTCTGTTTACTTCCTCACATGTCAAAGCACTTTGTAAACCCTTGTTTTTAAATAGCGATAAACAAATAAAAGTGTTATGACGATAATGATTATTATCATTTCGCAGACATAAGCAGTTTATCAGATGATTACAGCTGGGTTTGACATTGCTGAAACTCCAGAAGCCGCTGATGACTTTAGCTCCCGATGGTACAAGAGGGGAAGGTAAATGTGTGATGTAAGCTGAACTTCGAGAAGAAATTTAAACCCACCGATTGGATCCTTAGCTGCAACAGGTCTGCAGGGTTTGCTGGGCTCTCCAAGGCCAACTTCGTTCTCAGCCTTCACCCTGAACTGGTACTCATGGTTGGGAATCAGGTTGGTGACTTTCATGCGTCTCTCTGAAATGGGACTCTTGTTGCAGGGCACCCAGCGCACTGCTCTCTTCTCTTTCCTCTCCAGGATGTATCCAGTGATGGACTTTCCTCCGTCGTTCTCAGGAGGAGCCCAGACGACTGTCATCTCATCTTTGCTCACCTGAAACACAGAAATATGTATTAGAAGCACAGAAACTTGGCTTTTTTGTGAGTACTTATATTCCTTGACATGGACTTGAATATTGGGTTTTTGAAGTATCATTTTTTGGGGCATACGAACACGATATCCCGGTTTCAGAAACTAAGACTAGCCCTCATTCTGATATTGAAAAATCTGATTTTAGTTCTGGGAGAACTCCAAAAGAAAAGGAGATACCGTGGCATGTATACGTCTTGTGCCAATTGTTACAACTGCCAACTATCTAGGTGTGACTTAAGCCAAGTGATGTATCAGCAAAACAAACATGGTGGTGCCAGCAAGACTGTCCTCCTTCTGAGTGCCAGAGAAACTGTTTTGTCCTCCAGTGATGAAAAAATCTTCAAGCTTAAATGTTCCTGTCGCTCCTTTGTCCTGTGCAGTGGGAGTGCCAGGCTGACACCAGTCAAAGATAGGGACATGTTTTATATTTGCTGGAAATAAAGTGGATGTACCATATCTGCAACATCATGTCATTTATTGGACTAAGCCTATAATAAGCTATGGTGGTTTAATCTTTCTCAGACTTCTAAACTACCATGGTTTATTCTGCAAAACAGAAGAACCAGATGTCTCTATGTACATGGAAACGCCATTTCCAGAACATGTTAAAAATCCAGATAAGGCTTATAACCAGGATCCTCAAGTCCATGTCGACTTTAGGACAATCCAAGCATCAGGAAGTCTTCAACCTACCTTGGTGATCTCTGGAGGATCAGGAGGTCCAGGTTTGTTGAACTGGGTTTTGACGGTGACAGGTTTGCTCTCCATGGCAGGGCCGGTTCCCATCTTGTTCTCCGCTCTCACTCTGAAGATGTACTCATTGCCCTCCACCAGACGGGTGACATTGCAGTAGGGTGTGACCACGGAGGCTGAGTATGTGGACCAGACCATCCTCCTAGTCTCACATTTCTCAAGGATATAGCTGTCGACTTCACAGCCTCCATCATCCTCTGGAGCGTCCCACACCACTCTGCACTTGTCGGCTCCAATGCCCGTGATCCTGAGGTTTCTCACTGGACCGGGGATGTCAAGGACATTAACGTTGGCATAGGCAATGAAGGACCCAGCGGAGTTGGTGGCGGTGATGATGTACTTTCCAGTATCAGTGCGCCTGGACTTGGTCAGAAGGAACTTGGAGTAGTCTGGGCCGGTTTCATAGCTGATTCTGGGGTTGTCTCCAACAGCTTTATCTTTTACCCATTTCACCTCAGGCTGAGGTTTTCCTCTCAGACCAGCCTCCATCCGGACAGACTCTCCAGCCATCACAGTGACAGTTCCAGACACTTTCAGGTCAAGGACAGGTTTCTGGATCTCCTCCTTCACCAGGATATCAGCAAGTTTCACCCAAGCACTCTCACCGCCTTCATTGACGGTCTGCACCCTGAAATTAAATGATTATTAATAGAGCTGACATTTGCTTTTAATCTGTCCCCTTATCTCCTTTAGCATTCAGAACAAGTTCCTCTATGTAGTTATAATTGTGTAATAATTTCTGAGCTACCTCTAAAAGCAGGTCTGGATCTATTTCTGGCTCAGTAAAGTCTAGTGGAGTCAAACAGTGGTGATGACTGGGATGCCCCAGTTGTATTTTTTGCTTTCTATTTGCCTCTATTTATAGAATTTACCTACTTTGCAATTTAAATAGTCTTTAACTGGAATGGAACAAAAAAAACTGCCAAACAAAACAAAGTAGTTGTTAAGAAAGATCACGGTAGCCTACCTGAAAGTGTACGTCTGGTTCTCTTGGCACTTGTCAGCCAGGAAGAAGGTGTCAGTAAGAGTACCAGCATTGAGTTTCACCCACTCCTCAGCATCCTTGGCTTTGCACTCCAAGTTATATGAGAGGTTAGGGCTGCCGCCATCATAATCAGGCCTCCTCCATCTGAGATGCACGTGGTTCTTACCAATGTCAGTTGCTCTGAAGTTCTCAGGCTCACCAGGCTTCTCAATGGGGTCAATGGCCAGCAGGGGAGTTTTGGTCTCCACGCAGGGTCCTGGTCCCATCTTGTTCTCAGCACAGACCCTAAACAGGTACTCATGGCCATCCATTAGCTTGGCTTTGATCTTACGATTGGTGCAGTTTGAGGAGATCATAGACCACATGCTAATGCTTGGCTCACGGCACTCCACGATGTAGTTGGTGATCTCTGATCCGCCATTGTCCTTGGGGGCCTCCCAGTTGATCATGCATGAGTCCCTGGTGGCATAGGTGATATGCAGGTTCTGGCAGTGGCTAGGTCTGTCCAGCACGTTGACTGTGATGGTGCAAGAGGCCTCGCCGCCCTCATTTGATGCCTTCAGAGTGTATTTTCCATGGTCAGCTCTAGTGGCCTCCTTGATTTTCAGGTGCACCATAGGCAGGTTCTGAACCATGGTGACACGCTTGTTGCTCTCCAGAACGGTCTCTTCTTTAGACCAAATAACTTCAGGGTCAGGACGGGCCCTGATGAAGCCAACGATGTTGACATTGTGTCCAACACGCACAGTGACACGCTCACGGCAGGTGGCATCCATCTCAATCTCTGGTGGGATGAGAATATCCTGTGCAGTGATGGATTCTGGGATTTCTCTTTTCTCACCATCGCCAATCATGTTTGAGGCATAGACTCTGAATCTGTAGGTCACACCCTCCTCCAGACCCTTCACTCTGTATGCACACTGCTTCACAAAATCATCCAGGTTCACTTTTTTCCATTCTTCAGTATCTGCCTTCTTCATTTCCACTGTGTAGCCCAGGATGGGGCTGCCTCCATCTCTAGAGGGTTTCATCCAAACCAGGTCAGCAGTAGTCTTGCTGTAGTCCTTAACTCTGGGATTGATAGGATGGCTAGGGACAGTGACAGGCCTGCAGGGCTTGCAGGGGTCAGAGATGGGAGAGGGACCACTGTATCCAGCAATATTCTCAGCAAACACTCTGAACTCATACTCATTGCCCTCAAATAGACCCAGGACCCTGTACCTCAGGTCCCTGCAGGGTATTTTGTTGACACGGATCCATTTTCCTCCCTTGTGTCTGCGCTCAATGATGTATCCAGTGATCTGGCTGCCACCATCGGTTAGTGGCATGGTCCAGCCAAGTGTCACAGCATCTTCTGAGACATCAGAGGTTTGTGGCTTTCCAGGGGCACTTGGTGGCATGAAGGAGTGCTCAGCAACTGTAGGTTTGCTCTCCAGAGGAGCACCAATGCCCATCTTGTTCTCAGCACGAATACGAACCACATACTCGACTCCCTTCTGCAGGCGGGTGATGTTGAGCTGAGTGGCAAGGCCACCTGAGCTTACACCTCCCCAGGTCTCCTTGTTGGACTCCCTCTTCTCAATGATGTAGTTGGTGACAGGGCTACCACCGTCATCCTTTGGAGGACGCCATTCAATCATCATGGAGTCTGGAGAGACCTCCAAGATGTTGACCGGTCCAATGGGAGCAGCAGGAACATCAAGGACTGTGACGTTCAGGCCCACTGTCTTGGTTCCAGCAGGGTTGGACACAGTGAGCAGGTAGGTGCCGGTGTGGTTCCTGGTGCACTCATTAATGCTAAGCACAGTGGAGAAGTTGTCAGTGTCAATCTTGGTGTTACCCTCGCTCTTGATCTCCTCTCCTTCAATGGTCCACTTGGCAGTGGGAACAGGGATTCCCCTCATGATAGCTGGCAGCCTGATGGTGGTGCCAGCCTTCACAATGATGCCCTCAATGAGCTTGGCGTCAACCTCCAGGATTGGTGCAACTGTGGAGATGTGAACAGAGGAGGTTAACCTTTGCTAACGCTGAAATGATCAATTCAAATTCTTAATCATTTAACATTTATTTGACATGGACACATAGTAACATTGATGCTGTGACATTTGATCATGCACAGGTCCCAGGTGTACTGCTGTAATTGTTTTTAGCAAAGTGCTAATTTTCCACTCCTGTCTATGGGAGGCTGTTTTTTAGATTAAACTAAATGAAGTGTGGCATGTTAATCAATGCTACAAAAGAAAAACAGAATGACAGAATGACAGAATGACGTCTTACCCAGTTTCTCCTGGCAGAGGATGGGCACAGTGGTGTCAGGTCTGCTGAGGCCAATAGCATTCTCAGCCCTCACTCTAAAGCGATAAGTCTTTCCTTCCTCTAGACCAGTCACGTGAGTTTCAGGAATGCTAACAGTTTTCCACTCATCCCATTCCTTCTCTCCCTCTTCCTGGTACTCCACCAGGAAGCCTGTGATATTGCTTCCTCCGTTGCGGTCAGGCCAGTTCCAAACCAACCACACCTCAGTCTTGTCCACGTCAGTGTGGTGCAGGTCTTTGGGAGGACCAGGAGGGACTGAAAGGAAAATAAAAGAAGAAAAAAATTAAGGTTAGGCATTCACAGCATTCTTCATCACAGTGATAATAGGTCCATGACTGAGACAAGCAATATAGATAATGGATGTATGGATGGTGTGATTCTTACAGAGTGGGTTCATGGCCTTGATGGCCTTTGGCGTCTCCACATATTCACTGCGGCCATACTGATTCTCAGCAGCCACTCTGAAGGAGTAGGACGTGCCCTCCATCAGATGCTTCAGCATCATGCTTCTTTTCTTGGATGTGGAACAGACAGGGACCCACTGAGTAGACGCCGTGTCCTTCTTCTCCACCACAAAGTTGGTGATGCGAGTACCACCGTTGTCCTCTGGGTCCTTCCAGGACAGGTAGGCAGAGTCACTTCTGACGTCAGACACCCGGAGGTGCTGAATGGGACCAGGTTTGTCTGATGAAAACATAAGCAACAGCACAAACTGAACTTGGCCCTTCACTGATAGAATATAAAAATAAATAAGCATGGGATTCATTTTATTTTGATTTGTTTTATTTTATCCTCCACACAATGATGACTGGTCCATGAAAATGCTGTCTTTCATGAAACTGGCATAAAGGCAGAGGACCGCTGTAAATGTGCCAACATGCATCCTTTCTTACCAAGAACCAGCACAGTGCAGGTGGCGGTCTTTGATCCAGCTGGGTTCTCCACAGTGAGGGTATAGTCTCCACAGTCACCACGGTTACAGAACCTCATCTCCAGCTTGGTGCCGGTCTGGTTTGTCTCAATGTCAGCCCTGGTGGGCACGTCTGCCTCGTTCTTCTTCCAGGTAACAGTAGGGAAGGGGGCGCCTTTAATGGTGGCCATCAGAGTGATATGAGTGCCGGCCATAGCCTTGACCTCTCTGGTCATTGCAGCATCGAGGATCAGCTCTGGGGGCTCTGAGGGGGATCATGGAAAACACTCACAGGTTAATTACTGGTCATTGATTCCAAAATAAGACGTTTAAAGTCCAAAGAAATCACAATGGGGGCTCAGAAAACTCTAAATAGAAGCTCTTACCCAGTCTGTCCTGGACTCTGATTGGCTCTTTCAGTTCAGTTGGGTCAGACTCTCCGGCAGCATTGACAGCCATGACTCTGAAGCGGTACAGAGTGCCATCAGCCAGGTTGATCACCTTGTACTTTGTCTCCTGGCAGGAGTCTGGAGTCTGGTTCACCTTGAGGGCAGCAGCAGGACAGGTGTTCAGTAAACTCTTTCTACAGATGCATGATTTGGATTTTTGCTGGAGTTTTCCAAACTTACTGAAGCAGAAACACATTTATGCACACCTTTGAAAAGGTGTGTAAATAACAAGACTATCTGACGGTAAATACTAGAAGAAAATGCATTAATCTGAAAAAACTAATCATTTTTAAGATACTGTCTGCTGACTTGAGATTTAAAAAATGATAAAGTAGATTTCATGGTATCTTTAGAACCAGCTAACCTTGTTCCACTCCTCCTCTCCAGCTTTCTGGAACTCCAGCAGGTATCCAAAGATCTTTCCTCTGCCGGTGTCGGTGGGCGGCCGCCAGGACAGCGTGACTGAGTCCTTGGAGAAATCGATGGCCTCCACGTTAACCGGTGGACCGGGTTTGACTGTTGCCAAAGAAAGAAGGTAGTTAATTAGGTGAGACACAGCAGCAGAATACATGAAAAGACTGTTGTTCAAAAGGGTGATATTTACCAATAGGATCTTTGGCGAAGACAGGTTTGGATGGGGGACTGGGGTCTCCAGCTCCCACCACATTCTCTGCACTGACTCTGAACTCGTACTCGCAGCCCTGCAGCAGCTCTGTCACCCAGTACTCCACCTTTGGATAGATTCTCTCTGTGTTGCAGCGGACCCACCTGGAAGCAGAAACAGCCACTCTGTTAGCCATGTTACCTTTTTTATAAGTAGACGTTTTTAGCCATGTTTTCTTCACAAAAAGCCTAAAAATGGCATTTAAAGGGGACAAATTGTACAATAATCACTTTTTCAGGCTTTTCTAACACAAATATGTCCCCTGGCCTGTCCACAATCCCCTCAAGTACCAGAAAAATCCATTCCCTCCCCCCTCTCTTTCTTCACCTTTCAGAAAATGTGTGCTGAAACAAGCCGCTCTCAGATTTTACATCTAGTGACCTCATATGGGGAGTAAGCACCCGCACCCAGGTTTGGTTGGCCCTCCCCCACTTGGAGGAAAGTTCCGCCCTCTTCTACTGATCCTCTCAGCTACTAGCTGAGATGCTGGATAGTTCCGTGGGTTACCTTGCTGACTATGGTCTGGGAGATTGATGGTTCAAATCTCAGTAAGGTCCCTAACTTTGGATAAAAGTGTCTGAAACATCAGGAGTGCTGCATCCATTTCCTGAGAGGGGTGTGGTCAGGGGCGGAGTCAGACAACTAATTACTGTTTAAAGCCACAGACAAAGAAACAGCTTGTTCTGAGAAAGGCTGAAACAGAGGACTTTTTAGACATGCAGAAATCCAACACTGGAGTGTTTTTTCAGCAATAAACTTAACAGGCATGTTTTGGGGACCTCTGAGACCGATATAAACTTGTCTTAAAAGGGTAAAATATGTGACCTTTAATGAAACATCAACTGAAGCTCAATTACAATGTTGTGAAGATACCCAAATCAACAGATGTCATAGATCTGTTCTTCTAAGAAAGCAAATGAACTTTTAATGGAAAACCCCAGAAAGAGTGACTTGCCAGGTTATTTGCAAACTAGGTCCATGGTAAAAACAGAGTGCTCAGATTTTCAGTTTTGACTGCCAGTTCTATCATAGACTTTATTTGCAAATAATCTGACTAGTCATCCTTCCTTTTGTTGCATTGTTATCCTTGTCTTCTCATCCTGAAAGCAAGCAGATCTTGGTAAGTGTTTGAGACATTCTTGACCCCTTGTAGCACTCAGCCTCCTCTTTCTATATATAGATCATTTCATTTCACAGAAACCAGAATTCAAGAGAACATTTTTTAATGATTGTCAGTCTTAGTCATTTCAGTGCAAACAGCACTGGTTTGCAAACAAACCATGCCAGGATTCGTTTTTAAGTGGATCAGAGCTCAATGTCTGTCCACACCTCTCTCAACGAACAGGACTATCTGGGGAAACAGATCAGTGCTCATTTGAAGTGGACCCTTTCTTGGTCTGCTGGCTCACCTACCTGTAAGAAAGCCCCTCTAATATCAACCACAGCAGGGACACTTTGTTCACCTGTCCTGAGTCTTTTCAGAGCGTGGCCGTAAAAATGTGAAATTAGTTCCTTCAACATGTAATTCTTTAACTTCATTCTTTCACTGAGGACGAGTTTGTCTAAGAATCTAATGCATGTGTACCTGTTGGCCATGGTCTCCTTCCTCTCCACGATATAGCCTGTGATGGGTTTTCCTCCATCAGCAGGAGGCTCCCAGCTGATCAGAGCGGAGTCATGGTAGACCTCCTTCACCGTGGGCTGTTTGGGAGCGTCAGGCACCTCTGTGATAAAAACACGCGAGCAGAGGAACCATGATCAGATGCTGTGGGCGGAGTTACAACAGCTACAGGACTACTGTTGGTTCAACATCTCATCACTGCAGACACGTCTGACATGTGTCAGGACTCACTGAAGATGTCTCTGGCCTTGGTCTCAGCAGACAGCAGAGGGTCACTGATTCCGTAAATGTTTTGAGCCATGATCCTGACGATGTATTCACGACCCTCGATCAGTTTAGGGACCTGAAACAGAGCCAGCAGGGGTCAGAGTCCTTCTTCTGAACTATACTCGAAAATTCTGATTACAGTGATTTAACTTCATTAACTGTGCTGGCCTCTTAATTTTTGTACATCATAAGAAATTAAGGCATATATAGCTATGACATGACATTCTCCTCCTATCATTGAATAATGGCTCGGCTCACCCTGCAGCTGGTCCTGGTGCAGGACTCTGTGACGGGCATCCACAGGTCGCTGTTGGTGTCTCTCTTCTCGATGATGTAGTTGGAGACGGCACAGCCTCCGTCATCCAGAGGAGGGTTCCAGGAGATCACCATGTAGTTCCTGTAGACCTCGTTGAAGACAACTGGGCCCTCTGGAGGCTGAGGACGGTCTGGCAGGAGGAAGCATGCATAATGGTGAATCAGATGTTTATCAATATTCATATTTCTAACCTGACTGTGGTTTAAAATGTGAATCTTTCATCCATCTTATCATACCCGCTCACTGAAAAAACATGAATTTATCTCTTATTAGAGGCAAGTCATGGCAGCTCACAAAACAGCTGAAGAATGTCAAAGTCTGAAGGGTCTTCAGCTTTTTCATTTTAGCAAATAAAGTAAATCTCTCCCCAGCAAAGCCTGTTCAGTACTTTGGTAAACGTCTTTGTTTTAAATATGTGCTATATAAAAAAATTTGACTGCACATTTGGTAAATACAACCATGAGCCTTTGTGGTTTTAATTCTGAATCCATTTAAGTCTCTAACATCCTCAGACCCTGCATGTACATATGAGGACATTACATTTTGGCATTCCTACAGCATAGTTTTAGTACTAGTAGATTTTTTGAGGGAATTGTCCAGAACGTCCATTAAAGTTTAAGTAATTTACTTGAAATACGGGGAGAATTTGCTATGATATTTTCAGGAATATTCACTGATATTTTTGGAAATATATGAGAGTATTTTCATGAAAATTTTGGACAGTTTCACTGGAAGTTTTTGGAGAAATTTGCTGTAAAATATTTGTGTAATTTCATAGAAACTTGGAAATTTTTTGAGGATGTTTGGGGGAATTTGTTTGGGAATTTCCAACCATTTAGGTTTGCAATATTCGGGAGTTTTATTTAAATTTTAAGGGGGATTTATGCGGGGGGGGGGGGGGGCTTCTTTAATGGAAATTTCAGGGAATTTGTTTGGGGGGATTTTCTGCCATTTCCATGTGATCTTGGGGAATACATTTTTACATCTTTGGAAATATTCTTTGAGATGTGAGGGGGGATTTGTTTAAACATTTTTAGGATATTTATGGCATTTTAAAGTATCTCAAAGATAATACATAAAAACTCTTTATGAAACTCACTCATTAAACAGGTGAATAGTTGTGCCGAATGTCTCCATAGGTTTCATTTGTAAAGAATATTTAGCAATCGCTGCAGTTTCAGTGTGAAAGGTTTAAAGTGACCTTTTTTATGGACAGATGCCTGATTTGTCTAATTAGTCATAGTAAAGGTAAATTCTCATCAGTTTACTCAAAATAATGTTGGATAATAGCACTCATTAGTGTATGAGATGTTTCCACAGGTCTGTAGAGCATTAAAGAGTGCTCCAATGACAAATTTTACCAACTTAAAATATAAATAGTGGTCATAATCTTATCACTGTTCTCTCATGCTTCATTGACAAATGTCAGTTTAACTATTTGACTATGAGCCATTTTATGCTCAAATTTATTCCATAATTTAATATTTGTAATTTTTGGTATTCTGATAGAAAATAAATAAATAAACAGTACAGTAATAAAATCTATGTAATTTTTGGTCTCTTCAGAATGTTGAGACTATAAATGGAAATTTCAGGGAATTTGTTTGGATTTAGTCGTTGCAGCCCATGATGAAAAAGACTTTCCCTTCCCTCTGATGGTGACTGACTGACCCCCCTAACAATACTCAGCCTGAACATCTGCTCTCAAACTGAACCAGGTTTGCTCTGCAGAAACAGGACCCTGATCACAAATAAGACAGAGAAACTAAAAATACAATTTCCTACTGAAAGCTCAGGTCTCAGCAGTTCGAGTTTTGTTTTGTTAAAAAAAAACTGAACAGAAGGTTTAAATATCACTTTTCTCCTTCATCCTCTGGGATGTTTAAATCTTTTCCTATTAGAATGAACTCTATTTTATTTCTGACAGGGTTTATATTTATTTTTCTCCTGTGATTTATTTGAGCAGCGACTCACCGACCACGGTGATGGTGCAAATGCCTGTCCGTGTCCCAGCGGCGTTCTCCACGCTGACGCAGTAGCGACCGCTGTGGTCTCTCTTGGCCTTGCTGATGTTCAGGCTGAGGTGGCGGACGGTGCTGTGGAGGCTGATCTCCTCGTCAGCCTTCAGCTCTTCGTCATTCTTCGTCCAGGCAATAGTCGGGGCCGGTTTGCCGCCGTAGCGTCCTGACAGAGTGCAGGCGTCTCCCACCTTTACCATCATCTTGTCCCTGAAGTCCAGGTCCAGCATGGGAGGTTCTGAGGAGAAGATTAAAGAAAAGGTTGAAGTATTTTTCATTTATTTTTGGTTTTATCTTCTGCACATGGTTCTTATAAGTCAGGAAATAAAAAAAATATCTAAAGTCATTTTTATTCTATCAGAAAACAGAATTACTCACCGAGCTCGTCCTTGCACTGCACCGGTTTAGTGGCGAAGGACGGTTTTCCTTGTCCGACCTGGTTGACGGCGGAGACTCTGAACTCATGGCTCGATCCGTCCTTCAGACCCGTCAGAGTGAACTTCCTGTCCATCAGCTTGTCCTCTCCACCGATGCGTGTAAAGCTATCACGTCCGACCATACGAGACTCGAGGACATAAGCTGTCACCTCGGCGCCGCCGTCGTACTTGGGTGGTCTCCAGGCGACAGAGATGGAGTCTTTGGTAACAGCAGTGATGATCAGGTCCTCTGGACGCTCGGGGACGGCTGAACGAGGGACAAACAAAAAGATTCTTAGAGCTTAGACCAAACATTTAGTCCTTTAAAGTCAAGTCTGTCCCCTTTTCCACATTTTATGAAACTCTCAATTTGATTTTTCACATCTTATATGTTTGTCTTTTTCTCTTTTCTTAATCACATGAATCTATTCATCCATAAAAACATGCTATATAAAGGGACTCATAAGAACAGGAACATGCACAGACCAGTGGAACTCTTGACACTGGCTAAATATCATTCGAACATAAGTGAATGGCTCTCACAGATCGGGTCCTTAATGAGAACCATCTTGTCGATCTCAATGAACGGTCCCATGCCGATGATGTTCTCTGCTGCGATCCTGAAGAAGTAGCCCTTCCCGTCCAGAAGTCCCTGCACCACGGCATTGTTCCTGGTCACCGTGTAGGACACGGACGTCCAGCCCATGCGGTCCGACTCCCTCTTCTCAATGATGTAATTAGTAATGGCCGAGCCGCCGTCGTCTTCAGGGGAGTACCAGGTCAGCTTGCAGGAGTCGTTGGTCAGATTCTCACCAGCGAACGGAAGACCAACGGGTCCAGGTACGTCTGTGGGAGCAAACAGAAACTCAGATTGATTCCTGGAATTTTGGGGAAAATTTTAGGAAAATTTGTGGGTTTATCAGGTGCTTTATTGTTTATTTTAGCCAAGATATTGATTACTTTTATGATTTAACATCAGGGCTGTCAGACTATTCACAGTCTTATCCTTGTTATCACATTTTAGTATTCCACCATTTTTCCTTTAAAACTGTTTTTGAATATTTTTGCTGTTTCTACTGCCTTTACCTGACGGTAACTCACTTCCTGCTTGAATTCAAACCTTCCTTTACAGGTATATCAAACACAATGACATGAACTCATAGGCGATTAATGTAATTAATCTTGACAGCCCTAATGGACAAGTTGGTAACACTTTATTTTTTGGGGCCTAATTACCTAGTAATAGCCTGGTAATTTTAGAGTAATGACATACTAGTCACTAGTTTTATTGTGATAAGTATAATTAGTCCTTTCTCAGGAATAAAGTGGTAATTATGTAGTAACAAGAAGGAATTTCACCAAGTTAGAAATCAGAATATGGTAACATCAAGTAAGCATTTACCTAGTAATTATCTGTTTTTTTATCCCGTTATTCCTCATAATATTGTGGCAAAACTCCGATAAGTAGGTGGTATTTTAGAAGTAAAAATAGCAGCAAGTAATGTCTCAGAAATAACATGATAGATTTTCTGTATGTTGCTGATAAATACCGGATATTATCTTGTTTTTTCACCCACATATCAAAGTGAGTTCTTCCTGAATTAGTTTCAAGTAACTTTAAGTTAATGTCTGAATGCCTTCATTCACAATTTTTTTCATAATTCATAGTAATTTACAGGTCATTTCGACATTTCAGCCCACTAAATTAAAATAAAACCCTCCTCTACAATTCCAAAGTATAAAACTAGACGGGCTGGCTCACCAAGCACTTCCACGATGACGGCCTTCTTCCTCTCTCCTCCCTCGTTCTTGGCGCTCAGGGTGTAGATTCCCTGGTGTTGACGTCTGCAGTTCTTGATGATCAGAGAGTTGGAGATTCCTGTGGTCTCCACCACAGCCTCTTTGGGCACCTCGGCATCGTCACGGCACCAGGAAATGGTAGGGGCAGGTTTACCGGAGACGTAGGCGATGATGCGGATGGTTCCACCAGCATGAACCACGATCTTTTCCTTCACTGAAGCGTCCAGGTCCATCTCAGGAGGAACTGCACAAGAGGGTTGAGATTATAAATATTCAACAGTCCAGAAAAACATTACTGTCCGATGAAAGAAAACTAAACTGACTTTAGATCAGAGATCCACTTTAGCTAGTCTTGGTCTTCCTCATAGAATAAATGGTAGTGGACCAGTGAGTTTAGACGTAGATTTAAGTCAACTAAAAAGTTATCTGCTTTATTTGTGACATAAAAGTGGGTCGAATCAGGGTCTTACTTGTTCTGTCTTTGGTTTCGATCAGCTCAGACACATGTCCGGGTTCTCCAACTCCGGCTACATTCACGGCGCGGACTCTGAAGCGGTAAAGAACACCCTCCTTCAGACCAGCAACCACAAACTTGGTTCCTCTGACCTCGGTGTCCTTGGCCTGGAGAGACAAGATGACATCAACATAAGGAGCTCTTCACTGTCATCAATCCCTTATAACCCTTACATCTCTTCAAAGATAAATGTTTTACTGAGACTGAAGTTGTTTGTCTCAGACCTCCTCAGCAGGTCTAATCCTCACCTTCTCCCAGCCTTCGTCTCCTTCAGGCTCCTTCTCCTCCTCAGCACTCAGCAGCAGCTTCCTCTGAGCCTTCTTCTCCTCTTCCTCTTTGTTCACCTCCTTAAACTCCACAATGTAGCCTGTGACCTTTGACCCACCGTCGATCACAGGAGGGATCCATTCCAGCTCCACCGTGGACTTTGTCCAGTCTGTCACCTTTGGAGTGGGGGGACCAGGAGGCTCTGCAGGAACACAGAACAGCAATTAGAATATAAAGTTGTGTTTAATGAGGCACACAAGAATCCGAACTAAAAAAGGAGACTAAACATCATGATCTTCTGATGGAATCCTCCTCTACCATAGAATAAACCTCTCTCTTACTGATGGGGTCTCTGCAGACCACAGGGTCAGTTGGTGGGCTGGGCAGTCCAGGGCCGGCTGCGTTAACAGCGCTGACCCTGAAGTGGTACGTGGCGCCCTCCAGAAGCCCGGTGACATCCCAGTTGTTGCCGATTGGCAGCGCCCTGATGGGGTTCTTAGTGACGCGGGCCCAGCGTTTGGCAGTGGTCTCCTTCTTCTCCAGGATGTAGCCGGTGATTTCTGAGCCGCCGTCATACTTTGGCTCCTCCCAGTTGACGGTCATGGACTCCAGGCAGACTTCAGTGACAGTCGGTTTCTCACACTGACCAGGGACGGCTAAAAGAGGACAGACAGACAAAAGCGGTCAGTGTCATTACAAAGATGATTTTCCCATGCAAAGACAGCCAAGTTGGTTGAGTCCTCCTTTCCGCCTGATGGTGCCCCCACAGCTTACTCACTAAATCTGCATCTCCACCTGTAAACCCCGGTTTTAACAGCGGCTGCTGCTGTTATGATTCCTCACAAGCTATAAAAAACTAAAATTATGAGGCTCTTATTTAATGCAAACTTACTGAAGAGGTTTCTGGCCTTCACTGACTCGCTGGTGATCCCAGGACCGACTCCAAACTTGTTCTGGGCCATGACTCTAAACTCGTACTCGTGGTTCTCGGTCAGACGGGTTACCACATAGGCACATTCTTTGGGGTCGTTGGAGACGTGTACCCAGGACTTCCTGTTGTCCTCACGCTTCTCAACCACGTAGTTTGTGATCTTCGATCCACCATCATCTTTAGGAGGGTTCCATGCCAGACCAATTCTGTCTGCAAACACCTCAGTGAGCTTGACTGGTCCAACAGGAGGGCCAGGAGGTCCTGGAGGGAAGGGGGGTCACATGAGTTTTAGAATTCACTAGAAGAAGCAAAACTAGCTTATATAATTATTTTACTTTAAATATATTCCAAGTCAAAAATGCAGCTAGCTCAAAATAAAGGTAACTTTGGGTAGAAGAGTGGGTTGGGTGAGCTAACTGGAGCTGCTTCATTTCTACTTAGAACGTAAAGCATCATGTGGTCCAGTGGGGAGATAAAGAGACTCTTAGCTGACATTGAGCTGTAATTGGACAATTAACCTTAACAACAGCTACATTTTCAGAGATACACCTTAAGAGCCTGATGTGATGCCATGTTTGGGCGTGGATTTATGTGGTTCTTACCGAGCACGGCCAGCTTGATGTCCTTGGAGACGGTGCCCAGGCTGTTGCTGGCGGTCAGGCTGTAGATGGCGCTGTCGTGGCGGCTGGCCTGTGTGATTAGTAGCGTGCACTTGTCATGGGTCACTAGTTTGTTCATGTGCTGGTCGTACTGGACGGCAGCCTTCTCGTCAGGTTTGGCAATGCTGGCCTTCTTCCAGGTGAGCGTGGGGAAAGGACAGCCGCTAACCTTTGCCACAATGCTGACATCACAGCCCTCCTCGCCCTCCATGGCCTCACGCAGCTCAATGGTAGGAGCGCCTGCAGAAACATTCATGTGTTATAACTGACACTAGGACTAAAATGCAAAGTTAGAGTGGAGACAGATATCAGCAGACATGGATTCAGCCAGTCTGGCTAAAAGAGATGCTCATGAGCTGGCTATTCTTCTCTGAGCTGTCTGTGATTGGCCGAAGGGCCTGGCACTCACATGTCTGATCCTTGATGATCAGGGGTCCGGCGGTTCCAGAGGGTCTGCTGGGTCCAGCAGCATTTACGGCTTTAACTCTGAACTCATATTCTCCTCCCTGCAGATCAAGGACAAAAACACAACAGTAGATCAGGAGTCTGAGGCCGTTTCCACTCCTATAGATCATTTTCTTTAGTCTGAATCATGAACCACCTTGTTCCATTAAGTCATAAATACCTCTAACTCAGTCTGTGATTACACAAGGAGAACGTTCTCTGATTGGTCTGAACTTCTTGCACTGAAGAGTCCCATCAATAGACAAAGACTAGTTTGGTATCTCGTTCTGGCTGCTCTAAGGAACACTTACTCATTGCTTTTTCTACTGTTTGCATTTATCTTTGTGGACTAAAATGTGGCCCTGGGTAGGGCCAGGATCCAGTTAAATTAAAAAAAAAAAAAAAAAACTTTAAATTTGTTAAAAGTCCATGTCCAGGATCTTCTGGAGTTTCTCAGGGTGCCTTTTTTCTTTTTACTTTGGATGAACCAGTCATATGGAAAACCGGCTTTATTTGAATGTCTTATTCAAAAACAAGAATAATACAGTCTGCTTCATCAGGGCTGACTTATTCTGAAAAAATGTCTAACTGTGATTATTTCACTTAGACTGCATATTCAACATGAATTGTTGTACTGAAGGGAATGATCATTTTCTGTTACTCTAGTTTTGATCAAGGGAAACACAAAAAAAAAGGAACCTAAGAATTTTGCAAACGTTTCTAGAAAAACAGACCCCTGAATGTCTGGATGATGCGTTGATCAGAAACAGGGACTGTTACACGTTCTTGGTAAAGAAACTTTACACTTTTAGTGATTAAAACACTACACCAGGACATACTGTAATGTAATTTACATTTTGATCAACTGCTCATGCTTCATACGTCTGCACAAATGAACTGATGAATGTGGGATCCTTTCAAGCACAGTCACCTACCTCCTTCAGGTCCTCAACCACGAAGGTGAGCTCCTCCACGTCTCTCTTGTTGCACTGCTTCCACGTCTCCTTCTCTTTGCCGCTGGTGTCCCAGCTCAAACGCTCGATGATGTAATGCTTCACCGGAGAGCCACCGTTGTTTTTGGGAGCCTCCCAGCTCAGGGTGACGGTGTTCTTCGTCACCAGGTTGACCTTCACCTTGGTGGGGGGGTCGGGGGGGTCTAAGAGAGGAGGAAGATGAAGGTTAGTAGCAGAACATGTCCATGTGGTCTGCATCTCTACGGTGGGATTAGTGTCAGTGCTCACAGATGGGGTCTCTGGCACGAATGGGGTCAGTGGTGACAGTGAATGGCCCAAATCCGAGTCTGTTCTCAGCTCGGACTCTGAACAGGTAATCCTGGCCCTCCAGGAGGCCGGGAACCACGTAAGCCTGGCTGGCACAGGCGGCATTCACCTGAGGACAAACCAATCTTCCATCAGTTCATCAAAACCAGTCAATAAATCATAACGGCTGATATAAATGATCTGTTCTGTTTGACCGTACGATGATTTTGAAGGAAAGGATCTTGTTTATTTCATCATTACAGGTAAGGGTGTATTATATTTATCCTAAAGTTTTCCTATTACTCTTACTCTTCGAAACTTAAAAGGATTTAATTGGCTGAGAAGAACCACGTGTGAAGAATGCTGCTGTACAGTCAAGAGAAGCTGCACCATTTAAAATAAACTGCCTTTAAAAAGCCTTCAGAGCCAGGCTGTTTAAATGAAATCACATGAGAATTAGCAATAAACCTTTGATAGAAACCTGTTTTAAAAGGGGACAGGTTCTTACTTGTTTGTACAGGACTGGAATACTGCACAATGATGACTACAGTCTAAATTTGAAGATTTACGGTACTTCATGCCATGATCATCCAATCAAATTGGAGTTTAGAGGTATATTTTGCTCAAATTCAACCCTATTGGTTAACATCAATAATTTTTCTTATATTAAACTCAAGAAGAACAATATAAAACCTAAGTAATTTATTTTCGTTAGAAGATTTGTTTATGAAACTTTCATAAGGCTTAATGTTGAATGATTATTGGCTGAAGCTCCCGACTCAAAGCGATCTTTTGTGGAAGCGATGTCTGTGAAAATGTTAAATTTAAAGGAGGTTCTAGAGTAAAGAACCTTTAAACAGTCATCTCTACCTTGGTCCAGGCTTTGTCAGTGATGCATTTCTTCTCGATAAAGTAGCTCTTGATTCTCTCTCCTCCGTCAGTGTCGGGGAGTTTCCAGATCAGCCTCATGGTCGCACGGGTGATGTCGGTGACTTTAAGCTCCTTTGGAGGGCCGGGGACGTCTGTAAGTACGAGAAAGACATAAAAAAGTCAGATTCATGAGAACGTGATGGTTATGAGAGCATGTGACTGAGCAGAATGATGAAGGTTGAGGATGAATAAGCAGAGAACGCTGACGTACCAAGGACAATGACTCTGACGTTGACGTGTTTCTGTCCAGACTTGTTCTTGGCGGTGATGGTGTAACGTCCAGAGTGGGTCCTCAGAGCGACGGGGATGGTCACAACAGAAGAGGTGTCTGTAGACTCCACCTGAAAACAAAATCACATTTAGAGCCATATTTATCTTATTTTATTTTACCTTCATTTAACCAGATAAAAACTCTTTGAGAGTGAGATCTCTGACCTGGCCTGTACGTCAGCAGCACACTTCATATTAAATAATACATATTCAAGAGACAGATAATAAACAGTAAGTTAAAACAAACAATAATCATATAACTACACCTGACAGATTTCTGCTACACCGGTGTGATAAATCTGCTCATAAAGAGAACGGGTTGTTTCTTAGGGTTGATTTTCTGCCTCTGTCTAGGACAGAATGGTTTAGGAAAAAACTAATTGGGATTTTTTCCCCCAATATTGTGACTGTGATTTGTTATCATTTTTAAGTTCCTCATCTCATGTATTTTTCAACAGGCAAGCAATCCATTGTTCTATTTAACAACAAACAATATTTGGTAAATGCAGCTAAGGCTGAACATAGGGAAAGAAGGATTTTTGCTATTTTTTCTAGAAAAATGTACAATGTTTGCATGATGATTAGAGCAGCCTTCACTGGGGTAAGGCTCAGTGGCGAGGGGAGTCGGGGTTGAGTTTGAGGCAAAGTAAAAGGTTGTTTGAACATTATTTTCATTGTGGAGCTGCTTGATTATAAAAAATCATAATCCTGATTATTTTAATGGATACTGAGATCAGGATTATTACACAGACCTGGTGAGCGATGGCGAGCGCCATTGGCTGGAGTAAAGCTGTGGCAGACACAGACCTGTGGAAATGGAAGCTAACTCAGTGCGTTGCTGTCTCACCTCAGAGTCCACCGGCAGTGTGTGCAGCTTGTTCTTCTTATGCGTCTTGGCTTTGCCGTAAAAGTCCCAGGTTACCTTGGGAGCAGGGCGACCCTTGATGGTGGCGGGGATCTTGAATGGATCTCCAGCACGGATGCAGAGCAGGTCATCGGCCATGATGTCGATGCTGATGGCAGGAGGAACTGTGGAGGGAGAAACATGGATGAAGAGGACATTTCAACCCTGAGAAGAATATCTGAAGATGCTGCAGTCAGATTTCTGACGTACGCTGGATGTCCTCGATCAGAACCTCGCTGGTGCGGGGGCTGGGGTCGGACTCGCCAACATCGTTGACGGCAATGATCCTGAAGCGATAGCGTTTTAGAGCGCGGAGGCTCGGCACAGTGAACTCTGTGTCGGGGTGGAGCGTGTCGGGGTCGTTCACCCTCACCCACACAGATGAGCCCTCGTCCTGGATCTGGATGATGTAGCCTTTAATGGGACTGCCTCCATCTTTCTCTGGGGGCTCCCAGGCCAGCGTCACATTATGGTTCGTCTTATCAGCAACCACCGGGGCAGCAGGCATGCTGGGAGGAGCTGTGATAGAGAGGAGGAGGTTTTAGAAACAGGATCGATTAAATGACCAGACCAGGAGAAAAATCAGAGGAGACTGCTGTTTTCACTCACTGATTGGATCGACAGCGAAGGCGGAGTCTGAAGGTCCACTGAATGGTCCGGTTCCTGCAGAATTGGAGGCAGCGACCCTGAACTCGTACTCTGTTCCTTCAATCAGACGAGTCACCTGAGAGGCACAGAAAGATGTTTGGATTTAATGACTCCACTGTTAGGGGTGTAACCATCCATCGATGTGTTGATTTAAGCTGAACTTTATTTTGAAATACCTCCCTTACACCTGTTGACAGTTTCCACCAAGCTGTGCACCGTCCTGATCTTACAATCCAGCTAAACAGGCTAACAGCAAGCAGCTGAGATTACTATGATACAGAGAACATCCACTCCTCTCTCAGCTGTGTGGACACGTTTTAGACATAAACTACACCAGTATGGATTTCTTCAGCTGTGTGAAATGGGTGAATTATATTGTCTGATATCAATCGTAGGCTTCTAAATCGAATCAAGATTGTGTTGTGGCTTACAAAGAATCAATATCTATTACGATAAAACTGGTGGTTCACAACCCACCCACTATGCTATGTGGTGATGTTCCCCCTTCAGTTTGAAGCTATTGAAGAAATTCAATGATCTTAGTTGAGCTAAATTTTACATGTTCTTTAAAAATCCACCTGCAGTTGGGTTAACATGATAATCCTACACTTTCTGGCTGCCCTTATAGGTACTAACTGTGGTGACATGCGACCCTGGACACTGCTTATCGCCTACATGATACAAATTTATTTTAACAGCCCAATCTCGCACACACCAAGGACTGGAAAAGGTGTGAACGACTGTCTGTGATAATAGGGCTTATGTGAGCTACTCAATGACTTTAAAAGCTCTTAGCATCTGAATATATGCTGAGACAAACCCCAGCCTCTCACCTGGTACTCCCATCCTTTCATGCCCCTCTTGGTGACAGGCATCTTGTTGACTTTGGCCCAGTAGGCGGTTCCCTTCTCCCTCTTCTCCAGCCAGTATCCGATGATCATGGAGCCACCGGTCTCTCTGGGAGGCTCCCAGGTCAGAGTCATGGAGGTCTTGCAGTACTCGGCGATGGTTGGTTTCTCTGGTGGGCCTGGGAGGCCGAATGGATCGACAATCTGGACCTCTTCTGTTGTGCAGGGGTCAGATTTTCCGTAACGGTTCTCTGCTTTCACCCTGAACATGTAGGTCTTGTTGGTGTCCAGGTTCCAGACCTGCAAGATTTAAAGCAGAGTTAGATATGCCTCTAAAACTTAAATGGGCAGGTTGTTGTTGTTGTTGTTGCTTTTCAGTCATACCCCATATTTCTTCTCAACTATGCTGTTGGTGACTTCCTCCCACTGGGGCTCAGGGGGAGCTTCCTGTCCCTCCTCCAGCTCTGGCTCCTCCTTCATCACTTCCTTCTTCTCCACGATGTAGTTGGTCAGCTCGCTGCCTCCGTTATCCAGTGGTGCATCCCAGTGCAGGTAGCAGGACTCTGCTCTGATGTTGGACACTGAAATGTTCCTGGGGGGAGTTGGGCGGTCTGATAGGACAATGGGATATGGTTAATTCACAATTATCTTTTCACATCAGAGAGCAGATCTATGTTTTCTGTGTCTTATCCAATCATTTGACCTCTTTCAAGGGGGTTGTATTTGGTGATTTCTTGTTCCTACTAACTAAAAAAAGCAGGCCAACTCCTGCACACTTCCTTATTGCACAAACACATTGGCAACATTGATCTTCATGTCATTGATGACATCAGGAGTGAATGACCACACTGTGCTGGTACTCACCAAGCACCATGATGGTGGTGGTGTGCTTGGCTGAGCCCATGTTGTTGGAGGCCGACACGGTGTAGCTGCCACGGTCCCTTCTGTTGACAGCGGGGATGGTGAGAGTAGTCTTGGCGTTCATCCTGCCGGTCACCACCGTCTCCAACAGCAGAGCCTCGGTGGGTTTATCGATCACCACATCGTCCTTGGTCCACTCGATCTTCGGGATGGGGAGACCCAGGATGTCGGCAGGGATCTCAACGGTCTCGCCCTTCCTCACGGTGATGAGGTCGCCCTTAAAGTGCTTCAGCATGTGGACCTCAGGAGCCACTGAAAGGGGTTGGAGAGGGGGAGAGACAAATAAGAACTACAAGGAGAACACAAGGTAGCATTCTGGGCCTCCACAGTAGTAATGGAACAGACTGGATCCTAATGGCAAACTTTCTCTAAACCCATGCATGTCAAAGTCAGAAATTTCCCCATGAAGGAGCCAGTTACTTGAAAATTGACAGATGGTCAGAATTAAATAATTCTGTCTCACCTTCATCATCCATGATGACCACGGTCAGCGGGATGGAAGGCTCGCTCTCTCCCAGGAGGTTGGCACATTTAATCCTGAACTCATACATCCAGTCCTCCTCCAGGCCCTCCACAGTCATGGTCATGTCGGGGCAGATCTCAGTGTTGCAGGGCTCGAAGGCCTGCTGGTCCTGTCTCTTCTTCTCAACAAAGTATCCGATGACGGGGCTGCCGCCGTCGTTACGAGGAGGCCTCCAGGTCAGTGTGATAGAGTTCTTTGTGCGCTCGGTGTAGTGGAACTTCTCGGGATTGGAGGGTGGGCCTGTGAAACATCAGATGAGGGTTATTTTCATCATGTAAAGATCTGCTTTTCAACCAATACATCAAGCAGCTTCACACTCTGCAGTCTGTTTTTGAGACTCACCCTGGGGGTCCACAGCCTTGATGGGTCCCAGCTCAACAGGCGGGCCCATGCCATACTTGTTCTTAGCGATGACACGGAACATGTACTCCTGTCCCTCCATGATGCCCACACATTCACACTTGGAGGAGGCGGTTTCCACGGGCTGCCTCCATGTGTGCATCTTAGCGTCTCTGCGCTCCACGATGAAGCCGGTCAGGTCGCTGCCTCCGTCGTCTTCGGGGTCGTCCCAGTTCAGGAAGATCATCTTACGAGTGACAACGACTGGCTTAAGGTCGGTGACAGGTCCAGGGACGTCTGAGGACAAAGAAATATGCATCCTTCATGTTTTTTATGTTTCAAAGCATCAGTTAAAGTCAAAGTCTGATCCTGAATGTTGGTTTTTACTCACCCATGACCTCCACTCGGGTCCATGCTGCCTTGGTGCCGCTCGGGTTGCAGGCAGAGATCTGGTATTTGCCACAGTCTTTCCTCTGAACGTTCTTGATCTGAACAACGCTGTCGTCGCCCTCAGTGAGGATCTCCACGGTGTCTTTGTCGGGTTTGCCGTCGTCTTTAGTCCAGGTGATAGATGGGTAGGGTTTACCTGTGACTGTGGCAGGTACACGTAGAGTTTCTCCGGCTCTGATGATCACGCCGTTCTTGATGGCCAGGTCCATATAGATCACTGGTATCTCTGTGGAATGGAGGAAGACCACAAAGCTGTGAAATTTCGTTCACAACTGGAAAACAGGAAATTTGACCTAAAGATGTCTTATGCACAAAAGGATTGTGTGGCTTTTGCACCCCGTCCTAGCTCATTATCATTATGTGAATAGAACTGAGCTCTGTCAGGATGAGAGTGAGGCCCAATGCAGGAAAAATGTCATCAGAGCTAAACGCCTTAATCAGACTGAGCAGAAATGGTACATAAAAGGAGCCAATGCTCAGTATTTTTGCAGACATTATTGGCTGTGAATCAGATCTTCAGTCTGATGCATGTTTTTGGTTTTGTTCTGACCTGCAGGATTTCTGACAAACACGGACTCCGTGAATCCTGGGGTTCCCTCTCCTGCAGCGTTGCAGGCGATGACTCTGACCAGGTACTTGGCTCCTTCACGGACTCCGTAGACAGTGAAGGTTCTGGTCTTCCATGGACGCTCCGTAGACCTGGACCAGTCCTTGGTACCAGCCATGGCCTTCAAAACCAAACACAAGAACAGTTTGATTTGAGCATGTCTGATTTTACAACACTAAATCACAGTCAAAGACACTGTAGGTAAAACTATAAATGCATCAGATGTGACTTAATGATCCGACCTTATCCACATGGTATCCCAGGATCTCTCCTCCACCGTTATCCACCGGAGGGTCCCACTCCACCTCGATGGAGTGATCGGTTGTTGATGCAACTCGGGCGATTGGTGGTCCAGGAGGTACTGAAGTGTCAAAAACAAACACAAATGAGATGTTTTATCTCTGAGATTCTTTGACCATGAACAAAAAGAACATTTCCTCTTCTTCTTGTCCAGACTGACAGAGATGAAAACGTTGATTGGAGCCTAAATGAACTCTGGTTTATCAAAGTTTACATACGGATCGGAGCCTGGGCGGTCTTGGGTTCTGATGGGACACTGAACTTTCCAGGGCCGGCCTGGTTTTCAGCAGCAACCCTGAAGATGTAAGTCAGACCCTCCAGGAGACCCTCAACGTTCAGCTCGGTGTCTGTGATGATGTTTCTGAAGATTAAAAGAAAAAGGACATTAAAGACCCTGTAAAGTGATGATAAACCTGTTGTTGGGTTTGTTGTATAACAGGCGACTGTGTTATGAACCATCCATCCATCCATCCATCCATCCATCCATCTTCTTCCGCTTATCCGAAATCGGGTCGCGGGGGCAGCAGCCTAAGCAGGGAAGCCAAGACTTCCCTCTCTCCGGCCACTTCATCCAGCTCTTCCCAGGGGATCCCAAGGCGTTCCCAGGCCAGCTGAGCGACAGAGTCTCTCCAGCGTGTCGTGGGTCTTCCCCAGGGCCTCCTCCCAGTGGGACTTGCCCAGAATACCTCACCAGGGAGGCGTCCAGGAGGCATCCGGACCAGATGCCCGAGCCACCTCATCTGGCTCCTCTCAACGCGGAGGAGCAGCGGCTCTACTTCGAGTCTCTCTCGGATGGCCGAGCTTCTCACCCTATCTCTAAGGGAGAGTCCAGACACCCTGCGGAGACTCATTTCAGCTGCCTGTATCCGCGATCTCGTTCTTTCGGTCACTACCCACCGCTCATGACCATAGGCAAGGGTGGGAACGTAGATCGACTGGTAAATCGAGAGCTT
Source organism: Cheilinus undulatus (assembly GCF_018320785.1). Lineage (NCBI taxonomy): Eukaryota > Metazoa > Chordata > Actinopteri > Labriformes > Labridae > Cheilinus > Cheilinus undulatus. The sequence continues at coordinate 1,906,998 of NC_054879.1, read as the reverse complement.
CGCCTTTGGACTCAGCTCTTTCTTCACCATGACAGACCGATGCAGAGACCGCAACACTGCTGACGCTGCACCGATCCATCTGTCGATCTCCCGCTCCATTCTTCCTTCACTCATGAACAAGACCCGGGGGTCTTGTGTTATGAACCACCAGGCCTAATGTCAGTACATACATACATAACTCTAAGTTTATAAAATTAAGCTTCAAAATCATGAAAAATGAGGCAGTATAATCTACTCTAGGATGGTGTGAGCGTGTCAGTTGAATGAGCTTATGCCCTGCCCACTCAAGAATAGGGATGGGGATCAAAACCCGGATCTGTAAGGACCCGGTTCTGTATTTTTCTAATACCCGAAAATCAGTAATATTTTAGCTGATCAATGCTGCAATTGAGCCTCACAGGCTCTGTGACTGAACGTCATTTTAAGATATAACTGGTGTAAAATCAGTTCTTTCAAGGGAAACATAAACTAAAAGGATATGTGTATTGTGCATCACATTAAACCAGAATGTGGTGTCTTCAACTGTCGGCTTGAGGAAAAAGACTCGGCCTTTGAGTCGCATGCAATCACAGATGCCTGTACTGGGAGTAATAGACACTCATGTCACTCTCTCCAGCGGCTTAGGACAGTTTTCTCCTTCAGATAAATGCTGAAAAGTGCTCCAAAACTATGCAGCAAGTCCTGTTTGTTAATATTAATCCAGGGTAGAAATCCATGGTGAAATTGGCAGGATTCGGAAACTTCAATAAATATAGTTTTGAATATGAAGAATATAATTGTACTGTATTTGAGGGATACAGAATAGATGCGACAGACTGAATCTTTTTAACTCAAGCACTACTCAGCTAAGACCACTTTGAGTGTGAATATTTGTCCTCGTTTTGTCTTTCCACCAAACTATAGAAAGTATCGATAGTGTTATCAATAAGGACTCAGATCAACATTAACAAAAATTAAAGATCCTCTTCCCTTCTCTGGAGAAATATCCTGAAATGATCCTCTTCGATTTTAAGAAATGCTCCAACCTAAATGGAGGAATCATCCGTCTGCTCTGCTGGACCTTCAGCTCTCTGTGTCAGCCACCAGAGAAACAATCACATTTATGTCATAACAGGCAGTTCAGAGCTAAAAAGTCTCAGTTTCATTCATCATTTCGTGTATGAGACATCTTTGGCATTAAGTTGCTGCTGAAATCACTCCATTTACAGATATTGCTCTTCAGAATAAAATTCTTCAATAATGCTTAGCACTGTAGGCTTTTATTGTGGCAGGAATAGGCCGTGTCTATCAACAGACTTGCTAAACTTTAGCACTGCAATGCTAACAGACAGGAGGGATTAAAGTTTTGATCTTTGGAGAGAGACAGCCACAGTCTGCTTCTGTTAATTATCCAGGACTAAAGACAGTGAAATCTGGATTAAAACACCCCTACAGCGCGTAAGATGTTTGTTCCAGCAAGAACAATGCTGGCTCCCTATGATCCTAAAATAAGAGAGCTGAGATTAAATATATCCTGTGCCATGTTTTTATGTTATGGAGTGTTATTTCTATGCCAGCTCCCGGTCCTTCAGCCACATTTCCTTCTTGTTTGTGTCAGAGAAACCGTGACTAGTGAGAGGGAATCTATTCTGTTGGAGCTGGAGCTGATAGATATTGATCAGCGGCCGATTAAACTGCAAAGAAAAGAGATGAGACCACAGAGGGGATGGAAAGGGAATCAGCTGAGGCAGAGGACAGGGAATTTTTGGAGAGACATGGACGAGGAGCTGACTGTCCTAACATTAGATCTTATCTTTCATTAGACATTTATCTGACATCAGAGTGCAGAGTACGTCTGCAGACATTACTCAGAGAGTGGCAGTCCCCGGGGCTCACTGCCTGCCTTGTTTTGGTGCATGGTAGCACTTGAAAAGGTGCCAGTCGGCTTCATGCCCTTTGTATAGAGTTCAGGGCTGACCAATGGTATATGCTACAGTGCAGCTTAAACACAGGAGTATAATCTGGCTTTAGCCAAGCACCCTCCTTCTGGTTATAGGCTCACTGCTGTGTTTCCTACCGGTTGACTCTTGTCCAGTGAGAGCTGTTGATCTCGCGGCGCTCCACCCAGTATCCTACGATGGGGCTGCCGTTGTCGTTGGGCTCATTCCAGGTGACCAGCATGCTGTGTGCTGTCATGTCATCGATCTGTGGCTTATCTGGAGCCTCAGGCGGCTCTGAGGAGGAAGAGACAAGATGACAGAAAAATGAGGGACTTTGTGAAGAGAACCCATGGGGAAATGATAAAGCTCCATGCAGAATGCAACCCTGTGTGACCAAGACTAGAGTCATACCAGTTTTACAGATCTGGGTTTGTGATGGTTCTACATTTAAGTCTCCTGATAAAATGTATAAACCAACCCCAACGATCCTAGGAAAATAAAGTACTATAAATGTTGAAAACTGTGTAATCCTACCGAACGGGTTCTTGGCTATAAGCGGTTTGGAGACGCAGTGAGGGCCAGCTCCAAACTTGTTCTCAGCCTGAACTCTGAAGATGTACTCCTTCTTCTCGATGAGTTTGGGCACCAGGTAGCGACACCCTCTCAGCGTGGACGTGACGCTGCTCCAGCCGATCTCCAGCTTGGAGTTGTCCTTCTTCTCCAGAGAGTAGTTCAGGATCTCACTGCCACCGTCGTCCAGAGGAGGATCCCACTTACAGATCACAGAGTTCTTCCTGACCTCCTCAAACTTGAAGTTGACCGGAGGCCCTGGAGTATCTGTGGACAGAGGAATAACAGTGCTGGTCTGTTCTACAAATGATGGTTTGATGTCAGACAGAGAAAAGGTGGAGCAGATCCTCACCAAGAACGTTGACCTCACAGGTTGCTGAGGCGATGCCGTTGTCATTCTCCACCTTCACCATGTAGACGCCGTGGTCGGCGCGGTACGAGTCTTTGATGATGATAGAGGACACGCCCCTGCGGCTGTTGTTGATGGTCAGACGCTCATTGATGGTCGGGTAGTCGAACTCCTCCACCTCGGGCTCTGCTGCCTCCTCTTCCTTCTTCTTCTCCTCCTCTGGCTTCTTCTCCTCGCCCTCCTTCTTCTCCTCCTTCTTCTCAGCTGCTCCCTCTTCAGGTTTCTTCTCCTCCTCCTTCTTCTTTTCCTCCTCCTTCTTCTCCACCTTCTTCTTCAGGGGTCTGTCAGGCCTCTTGCGGAGCGGCTCGGGGCGGATCACCTGGTTGTTCCAGTACCAGGTGATCTCGGGGTACGGTGAGCCGGAGATGTTGGCGTCCAGGCAGATCTCACAGCCTCGCTTCACGCTGAGGCCGGACTGAAGGCTGCCACTCAGGAAAACTTTAGGAGGATCTGAGAGAAATGAACACGGGACAAGTTAAAAGAAGTCCAGCCCTACATGTCAGATTTATCAGGTCAGATGCTGTATTTAATGCTTATTAGCTTTTGTTTCTTACATCTAACCTCCTTATGTCAGCTTTCATTTCTTTTAAATTACACTTTTTAAGTAGTCTTTAAATCATCATTGGCTTAAATGCTCAAGTCCAGTTCAGACCAAAGGATCACAATGCAACAGGACTGTCTGAGAATGTTGCTGGGTGCAAATTCTGCTGTAGCAGCTCAAATCAGACTAGCTGACAGTGTTGTCAAATCACCTGTTTTAAAATATAAGGCACGTCATGTGTCTCAACAGCCAATCAGCACCTCGGAGTCCAGAGAGGAAGTCACTGAGTCTCAGGCTACGTATTGACTTTTGGAAGCAGTACTGCTCATCAATTTTTCTTCTCCCTCACCAATTACCAATAAAAACCAGGAAGTCCAATGATACCAGCTTTGTCAACAACAAAGGTGGCAGAGAAGCCCATCTGACTCTCATCTGTCTTTTCAAGGGTTAAAGTTGTTGATGGTAGGACAGGATCCATCTAACATGTTGTCACGTTTTAACACTTATATCAAGTACCATATAACATTTTAATCAGGCAGGCTAAGGGGTTACCTAACAGATTTTAAGTTTGAATGTGGCATATTCTTGGTCGTAGAATGGAGGAATTTATCAGAAATCCTGACAAGCATCAGTAAAAATGTGGTGTCTTTTTCTACTTTGAACTGGGACTTAAATTCAGTCTTCAATTATGTCCTCATCTTTGCCTTCTGCTGTGTTTTCTTAAATGTCCAAATAAATCTGTTTTCTTGGAGGAGTAAACGGAGAAATTGTGAGTCAGTGCTTTAGGATTTTAAACAATCATGACACAGGGGTGGATAGAGTGCCTAGATCAGTGGTTCTCAAATGTTGTGACAAGGCACACTAGTGTGCCTTGAGGCAAGTCTAGGTGTGCCTTGGGAATTTGTTCACTATGTTATTACAACTTTATGGCAAGTACTGTAACCAGGCCTGCCCACATATCTTGCTAGACCCAAGAAAACCCTCAGAGAATGCGACCTACCCAGCTGGGATTTATTGATGATATCAGTGTATGTGTGTTGGATCAGTAGCATTGGTGCTAGCATCCCGGCTAACAGTTAACTCATTAAGAGCTGAAAAGCATGGCAAGCTATTAATGGGTTGAAATTGGTGTTTAAATGATGAATTTATGCTATTTTTAACCCAGTTAACCAATTTTTTAACCATGCTGCCATTTTTTTTGACAACTTAAACCATTTTTCTGCTTCTTTTAGCATTTTTGCCACTTCTTAGTACTACTTTTGACCCATTTTTGCCACTTCTTTGGAACTTTTTTCCACATTTAACCCATTTTTGTTGCCTTTTTGCTCAATTTTACTATTTCTGGCCATTTTTTTCCCATCACTTTTAACCTCTTTATACCAGCTTTTAGCAACTTCAACCCTTTTTTGCTACCTTTCTGCCACTTGTGATTTATTAGCCACTTTTTTTTTACTTTTTTACTTTTTTCAACCCATTTATGCCACCTTTAGCCAATTTTTGCCCACTTTTGCCTCTGTTTGACCAATTTTTTGCCCTATTTATCACTTCTAACTCATTTTTACCACCCTTTACAACATTTTATTCTTTTAGGCCACTTGTAACCCATTTATGCCACCATTTTGACACTTTCAACAAGCTTTTGCCAATTTCAACCCATGGCTTTTCATCACTTTTAACCCATTTTTGACACCTTTTGCCGTCTCCATGACCCCCCAGTTGGCTGGGCCCCAGAAAGCTAACCTAACCCTTTTATCTCCCCTTATAGGCCATCTTGACTATAACATTATTTAAAAAGTCTATTTTGTATCGATTTAAATATGGTGTGCCTTGAGATTTTGGCTTAACCTTAGGTGTGCTTTGGGTGGAAAAAGATTGAAAACCACTGGCCTAGATACACTGCACTGTTGGGTAAGAGGCTGAAACAACATGGATCTTTGCAGCTCATTGAATCTCAGCTTTCATCCAGTTTTTGAAGCATTTTAGGATAAAAGGTTCAAAAGTATGAAACTTTTTTTGTGCAGTAGCTATTCTCAGCTGTGATTACAATATCTACTGAGAGGTAGAAGACCTTACAGATACTGCTAAAGAAGAAGTCGACTGAGCTAAAATGGCACCAAATGAAGAGACTTATGGGAGCTGAAAGACCAGCTGAGACAAATGATCCAGATCTCAGTAGGTGAAGGCAGCCCCAACTCCTCTGAATGCCAGTACTGCTCTGGAAACAACCAGGAGAAACAACAGCACCCACGGACAGCTCCAACGGTCTGGATCCTCTCATTTTTTTATGTTTTGAAAAAAGCAGAAATGCAACCACAGTGAGAGACTCACTATTGCTGTCCTCATTTAAATCAGACGCTATACGCATCTACACAGCATAAAAGAGGAAGTGAACACCAAAGCATGGGGAGTCATTACTATGAAAACGATATGTCATCTCCCCCTGTTGCACCGTTGTGAACTATTAGGCTTTAAAAACTATGCAGAGTGCAAGTTTAACTCATTTTGTGAATCTAATTCTGAACTGGACTTTGTACATTCACATTGGGTTTATTTTAGCCTAAAAGGGAAATTCATATCTGAAAAAACAAAACCCTGCAATTCCTATAGCTGCATGTCGATATCCAGCTGTTGACGAGTTATTCTTCAAATAAAGACTGTAAACGCAGGAACAAAGCTGGCCTTGCCTTTTGTTTTTGTAAACTGGGGTAACATTCTTCACCTCTTTGCCTATAAAAAAGCTTCCCTGTGTTTACTTTAACAATCAGACTCTCAGTTTGTTCTAACATTGTCCAGTCTTTTTATCATCCTTACCGACGGCGTCGGAGGCCTTGACGTAAAGCGTGCTGCGTGATGGCTCGCTGAGCCCAGCGGCGTTCTCGGCTTTGACTCTGAAGGCGTAGTTCTTTCCTTCTGTCAGTCCTCTGACGGTGTAGGACAGGACAGGAACCAGGAAGTCGTTGCACCTCTCCCACTTGTCCTCGCCCTTCTGCTGCTTCTCCAGGACATAGCCCATAATCTTTGAGCCGCCGTCATACATCGGGGGCTTCCAGGTCAGCGTGATGGTGCTGGAGGTCGGGTTGTGGGTCTCCACGTCCACTGGAGGATCAGGAGCGTCTGGAGGAGAAGGAAAATTATGTTAGATTCCTCTCAGGCACAAACAGGGGAACAGTGAGAAAATTATCTAATAGGAGCTAAATATTTCTATTATTGTCAAATAAAGGTCTAATTTCTTAGAGTGTGAACGCTGGATGATGCCGATCAAATAAAACTGGACTTTAGGGCCAAGTTTGCTCAGATTCAGCCTGTATACCTAAAGTGAAAGCATCCTTCAAAGCCTATGTTTAAAACTTTACATCACTTTCTTAGGGCAGGCCTCTGCAAAACAGTCTTTAAGCCCTCATCCATGCATAGAAACATCATAAAAACTATCCAACGATGAAGTAAAAAAAACTGCTTTTATGGGTTATAAGAAAAATAAAGTGCTTCAATCGTACGTTTCTGGTCCTCAGCGATGACCGGGTTGCGGAGCTCGATGAACTCTCCCCCTCCGATCTTGTTGACGGCCTGAACTCTGAAGTAGTACTCTCCGTTGGGGATCAGGTCTTTGACAGTCCAGCTTACCTTGTTCTCTCCAGACATCATGTTGACGTAGGTCCTCCTGCCAGCCTCACGGCGCTGCAGGAACACAAACAGAGGGGTAGGTTTCACCATCTGATTTATCACAGCTCAGAGATAAAAACATGCAGCCCCGTCTGACCTGCAGGACGTAGTGAACGATGGGGCTGCCTCCGTCGTAGTCTGGAGGATCCCAGGTAACTTTACAGGAGTTCTTTGTGATGTCAGATGCCACAATCTCCTTACAGGGGCCAGGCAGACCTGAGGACAAACAGACAGAATGATGACAAGGCTATAGATCACATCAAACACATAAAAAAACATAAAATCAGTGTTTGATCTGGTACCGATGACTTTGACGTTGATGGTAGCGCTGGCAGATCCCAGTTTGTTCTCCAGAGTGACTTTGTACTGTCCTGCATCGGCGTGGACACTGCTGTCTACCTCCAGGTGACAGGATGTGTACTCCTTCCTGTAGGACAAAATCAATCCCATCAGCCAGACGATTGATTTCAACAGAATTTTACTAAAATAATTACATAAAACAGCTAACTAAACTAACAAATCAGCTGTAGAATGCTGCTTTAAGCTTCATGTTTTCATGTTGGGATGCCCTCATCTAAAATCAGGGCTATTGCACTAAATATGAAGATGTGACCTCTTCACTTAAGGTTTGCTTTAGATGAAAAAATAAATCAGTTAAACACTCAGATTTCTTATTTATACCTGAAGGCGAGGCGTTCATCGGCCTTCAGCTCCTTGCCATCTTTGTGCCAGGTGATTTTGGGTGAAGGGACGGCTCTGAAGGGGACTGGGATGTGCATCTTCTCCGTTTCCACTACGACCAGGTCCAGAGTCTGGAACTCCAGGGTCGGGTTACCTTGAACATAAAAAAAAACCCATCACCTTTTAGTACTAGGCTTTAGAGATTTAAGCAGAGCAAACATGACCCTTTAGAGCCCTGTAGACGCTCTTACAGTCAGATTCTTTGGCGAAGACATTCTCAGAGATGTCGGAGGGCTCGCTGACTCCGGCAGAATTGATGGCCCTCACTCTCAGGATGTACTCCTTCTCAGGGATCACGCCCTCCTCCACGCGGTACTTCAACTCCTTTACAGGGCGGGAGTTGACCCTCATCCACTTCTCTGTGCCGGCCTCACACATCTCAATGTGGTAGCCAGTGATTGGACAACCACCGTCCCTCTGTGGAGGCTTCCAGGCGATGGACAGGAAGTCCCGGCTTGCTCCAGTAATGTGCAGCTCAATGGGGGGCGATGGGACGCCTGAAGGAGACAGAATAGAAGGATTTAGACTTTTTGGCTCTCTCTTTTTAAAAAAAGAAAAGAGTTTTGAAGAATCCTGGACTGACCTGTGGGGTCTTCAATAGTCAAAATCTCGGTAGGTTCACTTGGGTGACCGATGCCGGCCTCGTTCTCAGCGCAGACCTGGAACTGGACTTCAGTTCCCTCGATGACATCTGTCACTCTGTACTTACAGTCTGGACCAGAAGTCTTTCCACATTTAGTCCAACGAGTTCCCAGCTTCTCCTTCTTCTCAATGCAATACCTGAGGGGGCGGAGTCACGGAGAGGTCAATACCTTTACAGTGAGGTAACAGTATGAAGGATAAACCTGCTGATGCACCTTCACAGATTATATTGCACATTTTTGACAGCAGGTAAGACAAATAAATGTGATCAGGTTTAAATCTTTAATAGTTCTGATGTAAGAAAATGTTATTGATTTATTTTAACTGAAACCTGGCTGCACCAGGATGAAAATGTAAGCTTGAATTAATCTACTCCTCCAAGTCATATTAATTATCCATAGTTGTTCTTATTTAAATGAGTAGTTATATTTTTGAAGAGGTGAACAGCAGGGGCATACGTAGGCATCTGTGTAGGGTTCAGGGCTAAGCGGACCGTACAGTATACTCTACCAAAGGTGGAAAAAGTACAAACTTTTGTAAGTAAAAGTAAAAAGTATTTAAAAGTAAAAGTTGTAAACGGCTACCAAGGAGTTGTTGTCAGTAAAATGTGGTCTTTCCTTATTGGCAATAACAACATGAGAATATAAATCTCCAACCAGAATGTTCAGGTAAAGTCCCACATTTAGAAAAACAGAGAAATACAGCTGCTGTTTTGGGACATAGAATCATTCTCTCACTGTGTGCCACTGAATTAAGGCCGATATAACGGACATTCTCATGTTATTGTTAGAAAGCTTGGACCTCCTCATTTAGGGTTTAGTTTTCCTTTTTGACTCAGTAATTGATGCTTTTTAAAAAATGTAGTAAGTACAATTCTTCCATAAAAATATACTTAAGTGAAAGTAAAATTAGTGATTGTAAAAACAACTAGAAAAAGTACAAGTACACAAAAAATGTAGTCAGTGATGTGAGTAAATGTAATACGCTGTAGTCTCAGCGTAGCTTTGGCTCAGAATCATGGATCAGACTTGAGGTGATACTTACTTGAGGATGGGTCTACCGCCGTCGTTCTGAGGAGCCTCCCACTGCAGGTCCACGTATCTCTGGGTCACAGCGTTGACAGTAAGAGCATACGGCGGTCCAGGAGTGGCTGTAACGGGCATTAACAGTTATAATCGTGTGTAATGGAAATAAACGTACCATTTTAATGACAAAAACTTCTCTGGGGACTTACTGAAAGTGTCCTTAGCCAGCACAGAGTCGGGCAGCTCGCAGAATGGGCCGACACCCACGGCGTTCTCAGCAGCGACGCGGAACACGTAGAGCGAGCCTTCGTTGAGAGGTGTCACGGTGTATTTCAGCTCCTTCACTGTGGTGTCAACCGCCTGCCAGCCTTTACGCCTGACATCACGCTTCTCCACCACATAGTTTGTGATCTTAGAGCCACCGTCACGTTCAGGGGCCGTCCATTTCAGATCGGCGCTGTTCCTGCAGATGTTGACCACGTCCAACCAGCGAGGAGCAGAAGGAGGATCTGAGGAGGGAAAAACAAAGATTGAGAGGATTTTGACATGCCAGTAGTCTGAGATGTCCTGTTCTCTTTCAATCTTCACTGTACTTACTGAGTCTCTCTTTGCAGAGGACCGGGTCACTGGGCTCGCTGGGTTCGCTCTCCCCGGCCACGTTGACCGCTCTCACTCTGAACGAGTACTCCTGCTTCTCCATCAGACCCTTTAGGAAGTGCTCCAGGATAGTGACGTTATCAACCACACGGATCCAGTCCATGGTTCCGCTCTTCAGCATCTCAATGATGTAGCCGTCGATCTTGGCCCCGCCGTCATGTTCTGGTTTGGTCCACATAAGGAAGCAGGAAGTCTTGGCCACGTCCTTTACCGTGGGTTTACCAGGAGGCCATGGAGGATCTGAAAGGGTTAAAGCAGAATGTGTTATGTTCTCTGAAAGGGTTTTAGATCCTTAAATGTAGCTGAAGTGGATGTGTCTGTACCGATGGGATCCTTGACAAGGATCGGGTCTGTCTCCTTGCTTGGTTTTCCAGTTCCAGCCAGATTCTCAGCCAGCACTCTGAACTTGTACTTCTTCCTGGTGGGAAGTCCTTTGACTCTGCAGGGGAAAAGATTGATTGATTGATCAGTAGATTGATAGACACAAAAAGGACCAAGTCCTCACTGGTTTAAAAGACATCAGAAATACTGCAGCATTCCAACAATTCATTCACATCAACCCAGTGGAAACCAACGAATAAGACAAGTTGATCTAAGCAGAGAGGTGTGAGACTCACCTGTAGTTGGTGTCTTTGATTGGCAGCTTGTTGCATCTGATCCACTTGTCGTGGTCAGGTTCGTATCTCTCCACCCAGTAGCCAGTGATAGGACTTCCTCCGTCCTCATCAGGCTCGTACCAGGACAGGGTCAGGGAGTCTTTGGCGATGTCTGAAGGCTCCAGCTTGTAAGGAGCTCCAGGAGTGTCTGAGGATGCGACAGGAGACACAAGTTTGAGTCAGTCTGCTGGGCTCTTCCTCCTGTTAACCTATTTTAGGAAATTTAGCGACACTCCAACCGCCTTAAAAAGTTTACAGTCTACAATTGCCTGAGCTCCTCTATTATATAGTCTGAGAGCCACTGTGCATTTTAGGACAGTTTAGTTGGACCTGCAAGCTCCTGCTGGCTCTTGAAAAATCTAGCCAATCTTGTAAACATCCTGGGATTTCTCACATTCACATAACTGCACACTATGACTTCAGAACATACGACATACTCAATGTATGCCACATTTAGCATTCAAAGTGTACTGTAAAAATGGTCATTTTAACACAAAATCGGTTTGTAACCTCCAGTGCTTCTGCAGCCAGCCTCTCATGGACACCACACTGGCTGAATCTTTCAACAAAACCAAATCCAGAATCATAAAGCGAATTCTTTTGTTGGGAGACTTACCGAAGGGGTATCTGGCGATGATGGAGGGGTGTTCAGACGGTGGGCCAACACCAAACTGGTTCTCAGCAAAGACTCTGAAGACGTACTCCTTGAACTTGACCAGGCCCACGGCTCTGTATGTGGTCAGTTTAACCGTGGAGGACAGGCGGTGCCAGATCTCACTGTCAGCTGCTCTCCGCTCCACGATGTAGTTAGTGACCTTTGAGCCGCCATCATCACGTGGAGGGTTCCAGGCCAGGAAGCAGGACTCGTTGGTGATCTCAGAGATGTCGAAAGCAGCCGGAGGACCAGGCTTGTCTATGGTGGGAGAAAATATTCAAGGTTAGTTATCTGGGTATTTTCTCAGAGGACTTTCAGTAACTAGCTAACTACATGATTGATCATCATCACTCTCACTAGTGTGCACCAGAATTTGTAGTTTGTTGAAATTTTTTATCAATACTTGTTAGTTTTCTAAACTCTAGACGAGCCGACTACTAAACTTAAACTGAAGTTTCATCAACTATGAAATTAGCCGCCACAGAAATGTCCTTCTTCCTCCGTTCTTACCAAGGATGTTGACGTCAACGGTGGCAGTGGCACGGCCGCAGGTGTTGGTGGCCTCAATGATGTAGGTGGAACTGTCGTCTCTCTTGGTCTTGGCGATTGTGACAGTAGAGGAACCTGGCTTGGTGTCGATTGAAACTCTGTCATCTGGTTTCAGGACCAGGTCGGCTTTGGTCCATTTGATGCGGGGCTCGGGTTTACCCTTCACCTCGGCGGGGAGTTCAATCTTGCTGCCAGCTTTGGCGGTCAGACCAGCCAGCAGCTTGGCGTCCAGCTGGATCTCTGGAGCCTCTGCAGGGAAAAAAGGACGGGTTCAGAGGTTTATGTGAAGTTTAACAGCTGCCCTAAGGGACAAGGACGGGGCGACGAGTGGTTCTCCGTACCTTTAGGATCCACGGCCTGGATCTCGTCGGTGGCCTTGCAGGGTCTGCTGGCTCCTAGGCGGTTCAGGGCTCGGACTCTGTATGCGTACCACTGGCCCTCAATGAGGCCGGTCACCTGGCACTTCAGCTCAGGCACCATGTCTCCACAAGGCTCCCACTTATCGGTTCCTCTCTGGCAGCGCTCCACATTGTATCCCCTGATGCCGGTTCCACCGTCGTACCTTGGAGGCTCCCAGGTCAGGAAAATGCCGCTGGCTGATTTGTCTCTCCACCTCAGGTTCTCTGGAGGATCGGGGACAGCTGGAGGGAGAGGTAGGGGTTAGGAAATCTGTTGATACCTAGCAGTGCAAAGATTTCTTACTTTATTTGCTGAAAAAAATCCTAGAGTGACTCACTGGCAGGAGAGGAGACGTTGACCGGCTCGTCGATGTAGGCCGGCTCTCCTGGTCCGCATTTGTTGCAGGCAGTGACTCTGAACAGATACTCTTTTCCTTCAACCACATCAGTGACGGTGAACTCCTGATCCTGGATACCTGTGACCACCTAACCGAGGAACAGAGCGATGGAGATTGAATTTAACGTTCTTTGTTTTTGTTTTAACTAAAATATTTCTGATTGAATGTTGATATTTGCTTATGTGACTGAAAACATCGAAATATGTTGCATTTGAGGTGTCTCATGGATCTATATTGCATTATATCCTACGCTGTAACATCATATTGTGTTGCATTGTCTCATATCTTGCTGTATCTAATCTTATATCATTTGATATTGGCTCCAATAATGTGGTTTCCTTATGAGTTGCATGGATATCTACTGTATTGAATCCTATCCTCATGTATCAACTTGTATCACATCGTTTCATGTAATGTTGTGCCGTACGATGATACTGGATTGTGGTTGATCAAACTGTATCATAAATACACTGATTTCAGTGGAATCTTTAAAAAGTGGAATCATGTCGTACCTTGACCCAGGTCTTGCGGGACACGTCGCGTTTCTCCACCTGGTAGCCGGTCAGAGGACTTCCTCCGTCGTGATCAGGAGTCTCCCAGGTCAGATGGACGTGCTGTCGGGTCACCTCCAGGACCTTAAAGTCCTTAGGAGCGCTGGGTGCAGCTGTAGAACACAGACACCAATATTTGTAAACAACAGCAGAAGGGGTTTGGACCTACAAATGTTTTATTTATAGGTCCAATATTTTTAAACAACAGTAGAAGGGGTTTGGACCTACAAATGTTTTATTTGTCCAGTATATGTCTGTTTGATTTATTTAATCATAATTGCAAACAGATTCCGATGAAAGCATTTCATGACATACCAATGACGTTGACATCGATGTCTCCAGAGACAGACGTGACGTCATTCTCCAGTGTCAGGCTGTACGTGCCGCGGTCTGGGCGGACGCTCGGCTGGACGACCATCTCTACGAACGTAGATTTGGTCATCAGGCTGACACGCTCGTCAGCGGTGGTCATCTCCTTCTCTCCAAACATCCACTTAGCCGTGGGGGTCGGGTACCCGGTGATGGGGACTCTGATGGTGAGAGGCTGGGGAACGATCACCTCCAGGCCGTCCTTGAAAGCACTCAGGTCGAAGGTCGGAGCAACTGGAGAAGAGAGAGAGGCATGATGGGAAGGCAAAATTAGCAGTGTCTACATATCAGTTGGAGTGAATCGTATCTTGGTTTTGTTGTTCTGTAAAAACCTTGCTGGCTGTCAAACTGCCTGTCAGTTTTTCACCAAAATCCTTTAAAATAAACTGATAAAGATGCTCTGAAAAGCAGTGCTCTTGCACCACTGACTGAGGAAAAAGCTCCTTTCTATTGGCAATAATGGCTCGAATGTATCATACTGGCTTGTTCACTGGTTTAAAAGTTAAATATTTTAGTTTTAATGATGTCCATAGCTGAAGTTAAATTCCCTGTATAATGTTAAAATTTGTGGACATTAAAACTAGTCTTATTGGAATCATTGTGCTTGTCCCAAGGAGATCAAGGTTTTTAACGTTCCTCTGTGGTCCAACCATACATCCTATGGTTGGGTTCGTCTATGTAGATCTGGTTTAACTCCCTTGAACAGACATAGAGCAAGACAGAACAAACTAAATCTATCAAAGATAAGTCATTTCTCACAGTGTGGGTCGTCGGCCAGCAGAGGTCCGATGGTGTTTGACGGTCCAGAGAGTCCAGCGGCGTTTTCAGCGAACACTCTGTAGTTGTACTTGGTTCCATATTTCAGTCCAGTCACCTGAGAAAACAAAGATTTAAAATGGGATCATATCAAAACCAAAAGCTGCTGAGAGCGTCAGATTTAAATCAGAGAAAGAGTTGTTGTTTAGCATTACCACATGTACAGTGCTTAACAAATTTATAAGACCACCACCCAAAGTAAGGTTTACGCCACAGCTGCCCTAAATTAACAGCATTGGTAATTACCAAAATCATTTTTTATGTCTCTGCAATGGTTAATACACCAATATGTAGAAGCTCTTTAACCCAGATGATATTTTTAATGCTAAAAGAGAATTAGTATTGTTATCCATGAATTTTAAAACTTACTGATTTACAAAAAACTGAAAAAATAGTAAAGCACATTATTATTTCTTGATTAATATGTCAAATTATAGTTATTTACTGTCATTCCTGAACAGAAAAATGAGTTTTAGTGGTTGAATGTTATGCTTGATTCATTTCTGACTTCTCAGAGAAGCCCAGTGAGCCGGCTCAAATTTGGGTATAAAAAGGTGAATTCAGTTTGAAATTCCTCATTCCTGTTCAAAATGGTAAAACGTGGAGAGCTGATTGAAAATGAAAGAGTCCGCATTAAAGTACTTCTTGATGCTGGATGGTCTCTGAGACAGATATGACAGGTGGTCTGATACATTTGTTAAGCACTGTGCGTACATGCTGTTTGTGGAACCTAAAACAGAGGCACGTGGTCACCACAAACTATATTTCAGTCAGGACCACGTTGTCAAAAAACACAGATGATCTGCAGCTAGGCGTATTTCTTCCTTATTAGCTGTTATTCATATGTGGCTGTGTGGCTGTTCTGGGATCCCCCTACTCTTCTATGAACCTACAAGGAAAGTCTAAGGCAGGAATGGAAGCAGCAGAGCAGAGCAGACATCAGTGATGTCAGAAGGAGTAGCTGGGGTGGAGGAAGACTGCAAAAAACAGCTTGCAGCAAGAGCAGCAAAGAGTAGGCAGGCTAGAGAAGCTTAAATATGGCAACATGAGTGCAATGAGCCAATAGCATGCTTCAAAGGAAATCAGCTGGCCGTCAGCTGATTATGGTTGCCATATGTTTATGATCCCCTGATCGGGCCTCTCTGCACTAACACTACATGTTCAATTACTTACGGTCCATGCATCAGAAAACATCCTGGAAATATTGTAGCTTGCATATTTTGTGTGTGAAGAAAACTATAAACAGAAAACTGAGATGAGAAGTGACTGCTTGGTGAGTTGGGCAGTGAATTTACACCAGTAAGGGAGAGGCAACTGCTCAAGAGAAAGAACCAAATTGATCCAACAGGATCTAATTTTTTAGCTGAGCGATCAATTTTAACTGTCAGCAGGTTTGACAGAGTTTGAAAAGGGCAGAGTCGCAGCTTTCAGTAAATGACAGAGAAGTATAGGATTATTATTTTTTGGTAAAACGTTGAGATTGTCCCTCCAGTCATGAACTTATTCTTAGAACCATGTCCTTTATAGTGTTAGGGTTGTCACAATGACAAGATCAGCTCCTCCTGTGAACATCTAAGGATTTGTTGACGTTTTTAATCATTAGCATCTTGAGTAACAATAAATCCTTTTCCTTGATTGTGGCTTCTGAATTTAACAGTGATTCTGTGATGATCTTAACCAAAAATTGCTGAAAGGTAAGAGCAGCTCTATTTGTTTTTGGTACCTTGTAGAAGAGGTCTGGGCAGAGGCGGGCGTTGCAGCGCAGCCACTTGTCGCTGCCGTCCTCACAGCGCTCCACGATGTACCCGGTGATCATGCTGCCACCGTTCCTCAGAGGAGTCTCCCAGGTGAGCTGGACTGAGTTCTTGTTCTGATCCTGCCAGGTCAGATTGAGAGGAGGACTGGGAGGCTCTGCAAGAAGACACAAAATAAAACAAAAATCTGTTGAGCAAAAGCGTAGGAAGATGGAGAGAATGTTTGAGCATTGGATGCATTTAGGCTTTATATTCTGTCCTTTAATGTCATGCATCTTGCATGTTTTCAAAGATTTATTCACTTTCTAATGTCGTCTCTGATTAAATCATGATGAAAACAATGAAGCTCTTCTTACCGATGGGATCCATGATCTTAACAGGTTGTGAAGCAGCGCTGGGTTTGCCCACACCGGCCTTGTTCTGGGCTTTGACTCTGAAGATGTACTCTTTGTTCTCAATGACGTCGTTGACGATGGCACTGAGCTCGTCGGCTTTGGTCACCTGGACAGGCGACCACTTCACAGATGTCCTGTCACGCAGCTCGATGATGTAGGAGGTGATGGGAGAGCCGCCATCAGACTCTGGAGGCTCCCAGGAGACGGTGCAGCCAAACTTGTTGACATCTCCAATGATGACATTCAGAGGCGCCTCAGGAACGTCTGAAAACAGAGATGGACAGTTTAGTTACCAGTGCTGGACCCTGATGTTCAATAACAGTCTGACTGAAGGAAAGCTGTCAGATCTGACCATGTCCACTCCTGGTTTTTCTTCTGATCAAACCTCCAGAGCGTGCACCAGCCCTGGTTTCATAGTAATCTGCAGCAGTTTTAGAATTGCTGAACTTTGTCTAAATTATTAATGCTTGGTGAACATCTCTGACTGAGGACCACTAACTACTTCATTTATCTTTTGGAGGACCCCGGGGATCAAACTTTGGCCCATTCTTCTTTATTTATATTCCTATTTTGTCCTTTTTTCAACACATCAAACCTGCTTCCCCAGCCTTCTTAAACTGAAAAGATCTCTAGAATTGAATCTACTTTTCAAGACTTCCAGATATCAAATCTTTCTTGCCAAACCTATTTGTTAGATTTAGTCAGTTCAAAGTGCTAGTAATCTAGATTTGGTCATCTCTTAAAGTCTGCATCTGGATCAGATACGGAATAATCAGGAGAAAAGAGAATTTCCAAATCCATCACTCAGTCCTGGAAGGACTTTTTTTTTTAAACGGAGCCCCGTGTTTTAGTGGTGATGTTGTCAGATCTTGCTGTGTGAATGCTCTTTGAAACATATTTATTGCATCCTACTGGCTGCTGAATTTATCTTCTGGAGTACATCAGGGATCAATCCTTAGCCTGCAACTTCTTCTTTTTACTCTGATTTTTATCTTTTTTTTAAACCTTCTCCTTCGACCTTCTTAAACCAGAAAAATCTCTGGAATCAAATCTCAAGACTTCCAGATATCCCGTCATCCTTACCAAACTTGTTCTTGGCCTGCACTGGTTTGTCAGTCTCCACGTTTGGTCCACTGCCGACTCTGTTTCTGGCACAGACTCTGAACAGGTACATGGAGTCCTTCTGGAGGCCGGTCACTGTGTACTCGGGGCTGTCTGCACGATCGGTGGCCAACGTCCAGGTCTTACGCTTAATGTCACGTCTCTCCACCACATAGGCAATGACCTTGCTGCCGCCGTCACTCTCAGGCTCCTCCCACGCTAGGCTGACCTCGCCGTCAGCGGTGTCAACCACCTGCAGGTTCTTCACGGGTCCAGGGACATCTAAAGAGAGAAAACATTACATCATGAGTGACGAGGGGAAAACAAAGATGAAGTCAATGAAGGATGAACCAATCAGGGCCCTCTGTCTCTGACCACTGTGGGATTAGACACTTGTCCTTATTGCTTTCTGTCCCATACTTTCTACAGCTAGTGTCAGAGTGACTGAAGGACCTTCCTTCCTTCTTCAAACCACACAGATGAGTTAAAGGATTTTCTGTTGACTTTCCTTTGTCGGCACTTTTGGAGAAGTGTGTGGAGCTGGTGAGGAGTGAGAGAAAACTCTGTGCCAGTTTTACACACTTTTCCAAAAGTTGCCAACTATGGTCTACTATTTGGCAAAAATAAAGGGGAAAAGCCCCCAACATCCCCAGCTTCACCAACATCCCATCCTTTACCGCTGATGATGTCATCCTTTAAAGCTTATAGATCATTCACTCCTTGTCTTTTCTGTTTGATGGTCTAGGCTCCGCCCTCATTTGCTGTGAAGCCATGCTGTTGTGATGTGGCCAAATGGCCAAAACTGGAGTTATTAGGCTTCATTTTTCAGCACCAGAGGTAAGGCATTTAGTGATCTTAAAGGTCAACAAAAAGAGTTAAGTAAGGCTACAATGCTGAACTTTTCTGATTTGTTTAGCAGCAGGATAGAAGGGACTTTACACCTCTTTGGAAATGCATAAAACACTGCTTTAGGGGAAGGTTTTGGTCTAGTCAGAAGAAGCTCCTACAACTAAGCTTTATGGCTTCAGTTTTTCCAAATCACCCTTTGTCCTCTGAGATTTCAGCTACTTAATAAGCCTGGAATTCTTCTTCTCTCTGGCCCTGATTCTTGAAATGCCTTAGACTTAATCATGTATTGCTTTATGATGTATTTCAGTCAAAAGCTTTCATTGATTCCCTTCATGCTATCAAATACATTCCTGTATGGGTGATAACGTCTTTTTCATTCATGTTGGTGCATGACGACTTTCCCCTGTTCATGAGTGTGGATCATACCTTAACTTCCTTTAAAATTCAGTAATTGGTGTTATGTACTTAATGTGACTGGTTGGGGCCGTTAAAAATGTGTTAACTGGCCGTTGTATGAATCCATTTAGTAGAAAACAAGCATAAACAGCCTGTGATTATCTGCAGGAAATTCAGTGAAGCCTGAATTAAAGCAGTTTTGTCTCAGAGGACTCACCGATGACCTCCAGGTTGATAAAGGCCTCTCCCTCTCCGTGTTTGTTCTTGATGATGACCCTGTAGCGGCCCTCATCGGCCTTCATGGGGTCCTTCAGACGGTACTCTGTGCGGTCAGAGGATGTGTGGATGTTGTCTCTAGGCAGACTCAGGTTGTTGTAGAGCCAGTCAGCCTCGGCCTGTGGGTAGGCGCTGTAGGGGACGGCCATGGTGATGGGCTTCCTGGCGTCTGTGATGTAGGTCTGGTCTGTGGTCTTAATCTGAGGCACGGCTGCAGGACAAAGAACAAATATTAAAAGAATTCAGTTTCATCTTTTTGCAGACATTTTTGGATAAAATTTTAACAATACAGCTAAGAGAAGGCAGCGATGCCTCACCTGCGAGCTCCAGCTTGGCCTTGGCATCTTTGTCCTTGGCGATGATTCTGTACTCTCCCTGATCTCGAGGTCTGATCTCACAGACCTGCAGTCTGTGGATTTTACCCTCGCTCATCATCTGGTATTTGTCTCCCTGGACGACGGTCATGTTGTTCCTCAACCATTTCACCTCCACTCTGTCCTTATTAAGCTCTACTTCAAACACCACGTCCGAGCCTGGAGGTTCAAACACGTCCTGTGGGGGTCTGATGATCTCCACCGGGGTCTCTGCAGGAGATTGAAGAAGACTTCAGCTAAAACATTCAGGGTATAGAGATTGGCTGTTAAATGTCATATCCAAGGGTAACTGCTGAGTTATGATGTGAAGTACCATAAGATCAACACTTGGACAACTTTTGGTCCTGTTCTTTTTATTTTCTTTGCTTCTTTGAAAACTTAAATACTGAACTTTAAAGGTTAATTGTGAAAAATGCCTTCTTTAGATTCAGTTCATCCCATAAACATAAGTATTTTCATAAAGAATAAAGAGGCTCACCTTCAACAAAGAGCCTTGCTCTGGATCTCTTCTCGTCCACTCCACAGGCATACTCACACTCATCATCAGGTCTGCACTCTTTGATACGCAGGGTGCACATATTTCCATCCTTTTCAAAGATATATCTGGGGAATAAACCATCGCTTTTATATCATTTTTGATGAAAAAGAAATAATCCAACATGTCTTAATTTAAGATAATATAAATAAATTTAGAGCCTCATTGTTTAAAACAAACCTTGGTCCTTCTCTGATCTCACGTCCGTTTCTGTACCACTTAACCTCGGCTTTCTCTTTGGTCAGCTTGCAGGTAAACTCTGCGTCCTCAAATTCAGTGATGGTCTGGTCCTTCAGGTGCATGGAAAAGTCTGTAGGTGCCTCGCTGATGATCAGCTCGGCGGTGGATTTGCTGTCTCCGGCGATGGCGGTGTACTCGCCTTCATCTGCCAGCGTGCAGTCTTTGATGGTCAGAGTGTGCTTCTCTTTGTCCACTCTGTACACGATGCGTTTGTTGAAGGTGATCTCCTGGCCCGCCTTCATCCACTTCAGCGTGGCGCCGGGACGGTTGACTTTACAGGAGAAACTGACGGTCTTCTTCTCCTGAGTGTCGATGTCCTCTAGAGGAACAACAATCCTCAGACTCTCCTCTGGAAGACAAAACCACAATGTCAGACACCTACATTTTCACTTTGACCTCCATCCTTGGTTCTAAAATAGTAAGCCTTTTTTTGGCTCAAAGATGTGTGACGGGATTAAAGTATGCGGCAAAAAGTGTGATATGTGCTTTTGTGTTGTTTTTTTGGAATATCTCTCTATGTCTTTATTCAATTCCATCTCAAGTTTAAACTGTCATGTTCATCAAAAAAATAAAATATATGACTGCAAGTTTACAGGCACTTGGATTGTTACATTCCATTGAGAGGGTGATGGTGGATTCTCATGAAAAATTACTGATAACAAGGCTTTAAATGAAGACAAAAGATGTTTTGAAGATGAATAGATAAGAAATTTATCCTTAGGATTACTAGATGACTCCCTACACATTCACCCATTTTCCTTTCCATGTATTTTTCTTAAACCCGTTTGATTGTTGAATATTTCAGTACTAAACCAGGATGTAATGATAAATGACTTGATGATCCTTTGAGCCTCTACATGGAGTTGACTTGTTAGCGTTTCTTACTGACCTTTCACGCTGAGCTTGCAGGAGCTCTTGGCCTGCTCTCCTCTCTGATTGGTCAGGTTGATGCTGTAGTTGGCTTCGTCTCCCTTCTGGGCATCCTTGATCCTCAGAGAGAAGACGTTGTCTCTCTGAACCATCAGGTACTTGCTGCTCTCAAACATCGTTTCCTCGTTCTTCAGCCACTTGGCCTTTGCTCCCTCTGTGTTCACTTCACAGTTCAGGACGATCTCACTGCCTTCTTTAGCCTCAGTGTCCTTCAGAGGAGTGATGATCTTCAGTTTCTCTGCAGGGAAATGAGACAACGAGGACAACAATGAGCCTCACTGTGTCTACAGGCACTTTTACTAAAGCTGATATAAGATTATTCATCACACAATTAAATCAAAAATGGATAAAATCATTGAGTCAGAACTAAAACAGGACCATGTCAGTGGACTGATGGTCTCTTTGTGTCTGTAGGTGGGGCTTACCGCGCACGGTAAGGTCGGCGCTGGCTCTGGTCGCCCCAATCATCACCACGTATCCGCCTTCGTCTTTGGTCTCACAGTCCTTGATGACCAGGGTCCGTCTCTTTCCGTCACTGACCATCTGGTACTTGTCTCCTGCCTCCAGCTCTGTGCCGTCTCTCAGCCATTTCACCTCGTAGGTATCCTTGGAGACAGAGCAGGTAAACTCCGCCTTCTCGCCCTCCACCACGTCCTGGTTCTGAGGTCTGGAGATGAACTCGGCAGCGAGCTCTGAAATATGAGAAGATCCGAGAGAGATCAGAGGCCACATCCAAGCTGACTGTGAAAAAGAGGACCTTCCAAACTGGTAATTTGAGTTATTTTACCATTTTAAATTTAAATTCATGAAAAAATGGGTAAAACTGACCAAAACAATTATGCAAATATTTCCAACTCTGTGATCCTGGAAAACCTCAGGGATGTTTCCTTGGTCCACCATTATCTTTCTGTAAAACGCTTTTTTTCTTAGACCAGGGGTGCCCAAATTCTTTCCAGTGAAGGGTCAGAAATGAATCAGGGTGGAGGGTCAAAACTCAACATTTATGTTGCAGTGCATGAAATTAAATACGCCTATAGCATAACTGTGCAAAATAATAACTCATACAAAGTAATTATGAAAATGAAGAACACTATTCTTTCTTATGTTTCACAGCATGAAATTACTGAACATCCATATGTCACAAATACTAATTGGGCATTCCGCCTTGAAATCAGTTTTATTAAAAAGTACTCATGTTCCCAACTATTTTGAAACTTTCTCTTATCAGTGTGCCACTGCCTCACACGCTCCATCTCTGCCATAACCCCAGCATCTTCTCACTGACTCACTCTCTGGTCATGGGCTTCCAGATCTGAGCTGACAGGAGATCAACAGCGCCACCCTTCCCCCAATGTAACACAATGTTAATTTGTGGTCAGGAGAGGAAGTGCAACAATAAATAAATACCGAAAGAAATATTTAGACTGCTGGCAGTGGGAAAATAATAATTTAAAAAAAGAAAAAATTCAAACATAGGCAGCGGGCCAAAAATAATAGCTCGTGGGCCAAAGTTGGCCTGCGGGACCCAAATTGGACAGCCCTGTCTTAGACTGTTGATCCATCTGTGCGGTTTAAAGCTTCTACAGCACATTCAGATTCAACAACAAACCACATGTACCGTTAATCTTGAGGTTTCCAGAGGTTTTGATGGTAGGACTCAGCCTGCAGTTGTACTCTCCGGCGTCAGCCAGCTTCAGGTCCTGGATGAGCAGGATCCTCCTCTTTCCGTCCACAATGTGCTCGTAGCGTCCGCCCTCCGGCAACTCCTCGTCTCCTTTGTACCACCTGACATCAGCGCTGGGTTTGGACACCTCACAGATCAGCTTCACGCTGTCCGTCTCTGTTCCTTCAACGTTGGACAGGTTCTTAGTGAACCTGGCCTCCTCCTCTGCAGAGACAGAAACAGAAGACTTTAGAGTCAGCTGGCCGTGACATAGATGCGTTCAATTACCAGGAGCAATGTTTTTTTACTAACAGAATATTTGCTTTAAATGTTTTCTTACCGACGACAGTGAGCATGCCGGAGGATTTGGAGGTCTTAGCGTCACATTCGTATTCAGCCTCGTCATCGAACACTGACTTGTGGATGATGAGGATGTGTTGGCGGCCTTGAGCGATAATTTCATACTTCTTTCCCTTTCTGATTTCACTTCCATCCTTGAACCAGCGGACCTGAGAGGCAGAATCAAGAGTAAAACCTCAGAGGAATACTGATTCTTGTTATTCACCCTTTATTTACAGTCTGCATGGTCAAAGAGACAAATCCGGTGAGCTCACTTTGACGTCCTCTCTGGAGACTTCACACTCAAACCTGGCAGATTCCTTCTCACGGACCTCGACATCGTGGAGCGGCTTCGAGAACTCGATACGTGGAGCTGTGGACACAAGGAACGACATGTTTAGAGAGCGAATCAGTCATGTGAGCTCTAAAAGCAAGAAATTATGCAACAGGTTGTTTGGAGTGATGTAACAGTGAAGAACTCCAGATGGGGGGCAGGTAGAGATGTCTGCACAGAGATGAGCCATCAACACATAATGTTTTGTGCTGTGTATGGCGGTGACAAATGGTCAAACTGGGAAAAATATTATATTAATATTCTGAGGGACTTTTTGGTCCTGACAATACTGACACATTCAGGTAAAAGTTTTTTGGCTCAAAGAGGAACAGTGAGAAACATCTTTCACAGTAAACCCTGACCTTTCTTGGTTTTCCACAGTGAGCCACATGCAGCCTCGCTCCTTATGATGGGAAATCACTCTCTTTTTGGAGGTCTGGATCATCTGGCTCAGCTCAGTAATAAGAACCGGTCTTTTGGCCCCCAAACGGCTCTACATTTGGTACCAGTTTGGCTTTTGAAAAGTGGATTAAATAAAAAGAAAAATGGAAGAAAGCAAACTGGCTCTTAAACAGAAGCCAGCTCTTGTCATTCATATTAAAGAGCCGACCCGTTGAACAGACTCGTTCGTGAGCCACACATCACCACTCGGTCTCATACACATATAAACAAACAAGCGCTCCTGTTTGTTAACTGCCCTGTGTTGGGAACTTTTGGAAAAGTGGGTAGAATTTGCGAGGTGCAAGGGTTTCCCTCCATTTCACATTTTATCTCAAGGTCCAAAAACCAGCTGCTGTGATTTACCAAACTCAACTGCAGACGATGCCATCAGCTGGTCTGATTCAAGCTTCAACAGCTCACCTCACCAAGCAGCAACCGTCCTCTGTAACGACCTCAAACGACCTCGTTGGCTCATGGATCTCTGGTCTGAACTGGGCTTAAGATTACAAATAACTGCAGTCTTTGACTGCAGATCGAAACTTTTCAACATGTCCTACTTAAAACATGTACAAAGATTTCTCGACTGTATTTGGGGATTCATCAAGTCTAAAAAAATCAGAAGGGGCTCTTTCATCATCATCACTGATTCCCTCACAGAAGAGGTTCTTTGACTTTTGTCTTTGAGGATCCCTTTATTTACTGTGTTCCTGTTATCTCCGTACCTTCGTTGTTAAATTGCCAACTCTTTTCTGCGTAGGATCTCTGAACTCGTCAATAAAAGCGTCTTTATTGATAATAAATAGCCTCCCCTCAGTAACTCGTACACATTTCTGCAGCTGTATGTCCCTGCTGTACTCACGTTCTACGTTGAGGAAACAGGACGTTTTGAAGTCTTTGGCATCACAGGTGTACGTCCTGGCGTCCTCCATGGTACAGCTGTGGATGATCAGCGCTCTCTTGCGGCCTTCGATGATCATCTCGTACTTTTTGGTCTTTCTGATCTCCTGGTCATCCTTGAACCATCGTACTTCTGCATCCTCTCTGGAAACTTCACACTCGAGCGTGGCGGTGGCCTCCTCCTCTACCGTCTGGTCCTCCAGAGGCTTGGTGAACTCCACCGGTGGCTCTGATTGTAAATGTACAGAGTCTTTTAGCTTCTACCCAACAGTATGTCTGATTCTCTGTCAGTGCTTTCAGGAAGAGCCTGCAGCAGCTGCTAACATCAGCACATATTAGTTTATCTAGCTGTCATTATCCGTTCTGTCAGTTTTAAAAAGTTTAAATTTTAAACAACAGCCATTACTGGTGCAAAAACATAGAACCACTATGTCACATTAAACCCCTTCAAAATACAAATCTCTTAAATATTTACCACGAGCTATGTTTCATAACAGTGTCGTAAGAATTAGACATAGCTGTTAAATTTTGCACATGAAGTTGTTAAACCAAGTCAGTCAATATTATCTTCTCCCTCTCAAAAAGCCTCCAGGTGTCTTCACACCAGTCTAACGATAGTATAGCAGACCTTTCCAGACGTGCTAAAACCAAAGATATCACAGTGTGGAGTGGGAGCAAACTTGGACTACAAACAGCCACCATGTTTGTAGTGTTTCTGTCTCACCTTTAACGATGAGGTTAGCTTCTGTGTTGAAGTCTTTGGCGCCAAGTTTGACTTGTCCGGCCTCATTCAGCTGGACATCTCGCAGTGTCAGGCTGTAGACTTTACCCTCCGCCTTCAGCACCACCTGGCAGGTAAAACAAGACGTTAGATAAAGGGCTTATGCTGCCCTGAACAAGGACAGTCAGGTCCACCTACATCAAGCTTTATGTGGGTTAAAATCATAAAGTAGTATTTTTCTTTCCTTAAAGGTAGTCT
The DNA here is from genome assembly GCF_018320785.1 of Cheilinus undulatus. Taxonomy (NCBI): domain Eukaryota; kingdom Metazoa; phylum Chordata; class Actinopteri; order Labriformes; family Labridae; genus Cheilinus; species Cheilinus undulatus. The sequence continues at coordinate 1,880,939 of NC_054879.1, read as the reverse complement.
GTAAGGATAAGGAATCAACAGTTAGGAACATTTTTCCTTTTAGCAGAGTATATGAGGCTTATGGAGTCAGGTTTTATTTTCTCCCTCGACACATTTCTGTAAGGTTTAAAGCACTGTTGAGTAATTGATCTGTCATTTATAAACACAATCATAACTTCCTTATAGATGATTTAGTAAAGTCAGGGGCAAAGGTTACGAATGCTATACTAATGAATTAAGCCTTTAAAGCAGGGAAACTCAACCTGTGGCTCTTTTATGCCTTAAATTGAAATATTATTCCCCAGAAAACCTTAAATAAAGGGAAACTTTGACCTCAGGAATTATCCATTCAAGTCACATTAATCAGTTTGTTTCCCACACTCATACTGTTGGCTTTGATTGTCAACTTTTAAATTTGTCTGTATATTTTCATGGCTCTTATGTGAAATTTTGCATTTTTGCCACTTTGAATCCATTTTTACTGCTTTAAGTCAACCTTTGTCACTTCTTTTTGCCACCTTTTTCCCATTTTTTCCCAGCTTTTGACTCTTTAATCCTGCTTTTTACTATTTGCAATTTTTTCCACAGTTTTGCCACTTTTCACCCATTTAAGCTGCGTTTTGCCTTTGTTTTAAGACTTCAGTTGGAAAAGTGTGTGGAAAACTGGGAAAAATGGATCATGTATATGCACCTTTTATAGTGAGACTTTATGTTAAGATGTATGTGTACGTATGTATGTATGTGTAACAGAACATTTTGATTTTAACTGTATCACGCATGATGAACTAATGTTCTTTGTTCTTGTAAATAAAAAGTAAAATAAATAAATAAATAAATAAATAAAAAAAATAAGCTGTGTTTTGCCATTAAATGCCTCTTTTTTCCCAAAGTTTTTGCTGCTCCTTGCCACTTTTTGCCCATTCTCCCACCTTTTGCCACCTTTTGCCCATTTAAGTCATTTTCCACTCTTTTTTTTGGTCATGTTTTTACCACTTTATGACCATTTCTGCAACCTGTAACTAATTTTTGTGTCACTTCTCAACCAAATGTTGATACTTTCTGCCCTTTTTGCCACTTTTCACCACTTAGATTGTGGCTCTTGCAAAGGTATTTTTCAACAATTTGGCTCTTTGGTATAGCAGGGTTGAGTAGTGCTGCTTTTAAGCCATTGTTAGGCTGTGCTGATGTTTTACTTTAGCTAAGGAAGTATGTGGTTATCATAAAGTGTTAATGATTTTTCTAGATGAACAAATATGAAAAGGTGCTGCCTCCCAGAACACTCTCTACAGGCTCCTAAGAGTCAGAGGTGCTAAAAATGTCTGTAAGGGCCTGTGTCCATAGACGGCTCCCATCACAGCATTTATTGTTACTCGGTTACAAAAGCTGACTCCTGCCATCATCAAAATATCTATGACCTTGTTTTTAAATGTCTGCATGTGCTAAGTATTTCCTTTATTCATGGAAATATCAAGAAAACAAGAAGTCAATGTGAACAACTGCTGTAATTGTCTTAGCACTAGCGATAGACCTTGGAATCATTTCCTTAAAAAGACAATATCAGGCTCGTTTTTTAGCCACCATTGTTGTTGACAAAGCTTGTATCATAATTCCCGCCCCTTCTTGATTGTGATTTTCCACTAGAGGAGAGATACTGATCAGCCTGATCATGTCCAAAAGCTGAACCCTTTCTGAATGTGAGTTCTGTGAGCGCAGTGACAAAAAACATCAGACACTTGGGGGTTTTCTGTGATCAGGATGATGAACAATGTTGGGTGGGTTTTCTCTACCCTGAACATTGACTTTCAGGTATACAAACAAGCAAAATCGTGTGTTCTTTTCCCTGAAACTTGACTGTCAGGCTCAAGATGCATTAATGGTAATTTCCCCTTGAAAAATGTCTCTAAGGGTTAACTGAGTTGGAAAAAAAATGTTTTTTCTGCCCTGAACATGATCTATGGGGGTGACAGACCCAAAAATGGCACATAAACAGACGTTTTTTTACCCTTAACAATGTCTGCCAGGTTCACAGGACCCAGAGCTGTATATGGAGTGAGGTTTTGTGTTTCCAGGTCTCACACAGACTCTGTCAGCTGAGTCCTGACAGCTCAAATGAACGTAGGCAGCTGTGCCCCTTCCCCCGATTTAAACCAAGAGACCTCTGACACCTGACGGCTGATTTTACACACATCCACAGAGTGTATGTCACACCACCAGGCCTCACAACATGCATGGATTCATCTTAAAAGAAAATTAAATCTACTTTTGTTTTATCCAACCCATCATGCCTCTTGATGTTTTAAAGAACAATAAAAATCAGGACTATTATTGTCTACTTCAGTTTTGTACAAACAAATTTCTACTGAGCACATCTGTCATGTTTTGTGTTTTTTACTTGATTTGTGTTTTCCATTTTCCTGGTTATTGTGTTTATTTTAATCATTGGGAGTTGAACAGCTCCTCAGTTGTCAAAACATGGGGGACTCCATGATTCAAGGGTCGGTAGTGATAAATTTACTCTCAATCATAACAGATTTTAACCTTGCATTAGACATAAGACTAAATAGACTTTATTTTGGCTCATAAATACATGTTTTTGTGTTTTGTTGCAGAGATTACCGAGCCTGAAATAGCAGTGAAATCACAACCAGCTTTGAGAAATACAGTCATAAAATACTCAGAAGGGAAATGTTCAAGTCTTTAGCCTGATGTTTTAATTATTTAAAGCTCAGATATAACAATACCTTAAATCTTAAATCATACAGGTATAATCTTTACACTGTAAACCCAGATTTGTTTCAAATTTAACTTTTTAGCAATCATTAATTATTGTTTCATGTTTTGTAAAAAAACGTTGACATTACTCATTCAAATTAGTCGTCTGTTTTATTCAGCTGAAAGATGCAATGCAGTGATCATGTTAAGGTAAGATAACTTAGTATGTTTAGTTCTTTAAGAGGGGGGAGGGGCTATTTCAAAATTTCAAAAAAACATGGGTGAGACTGTCGGTGCATCTGTTGGCACCGGCAGGCAACGCTTCCGCCATGACAGTCCACCCGTAGAGAAGCCAGTGCTTTGCCTCACCGTGTCTCCACCCCACTAGGGAGGGAGTAATCAGCGAATTAGATTTTTGGAGTGATCCAGCTCACCGTCTGATCCAGGAATGTTTTTAAAGGATTCTTCACTATAGGGAGATAGGGCTGATGGCAGAGGTCTGCACTCTCTGAGTGCTTTTCTAGTTTCATATATTTTTATTTAAGTTAAACTTAGCATTGTTATTTCATACAACTTCGACTTCATTTATGTGAACTAATGGTTTTAGTAAAGATTACTAACATACACTTAATATGCCTACTGCATTAAATTAAGGTTCTATGTTAATACAGCTTGACCTCTTTAGTATCAACTTGTGTAAAAACTAAAGTGGTATAAGGCAGTTGGTTCACTCCTGCTTATTAGTAATGTTAGCTAATTTGGGTTTAGAGTGTAGGCTGATTTGGTTTCATTTTGCATGTCTTAGAAGGACATTTTTGGGCTGATTTCGAAGATAGTTGTAGGAAGTGTGATGTGTTGGTGTTGTAGGGCAAAAGGTTTTAACTGTTTTATTGTTTTATGGTTCTCAACAGGGGGCACTGCTCACTATTCCCATGTAAATAAAACAACACTAAAATCTGCCGAAATTTTCATTGTTGTGTCTTTTTCTGTTTTTGTTCTCTCTAACTCTGCTTTAAGGTCTTCAAACTGTCTAATCTTGGTTTAAATCACTTTTTTATCAAACTAATCATCTCTACAAAGCCGTTGTTTGTAGCTTTGTTTTCTATCTACGTTCAGATTTTAAATGGAACTTCTCTGACCATTTTACTGGTGATTTTTATGTCAGTCACAGATATTTATTATCAGTTAAGAGCTTTTAATTGCCTGATTTGTGGTGCACACCTTACTTCACAGATACAGAAAATAAATCCTTAATATGAAGAACAAGCAGACATAAAAACAAAAGACATGTAGCCACATATTTCCGGTTCTTAAACAGCCATTGATCTCATTACTTATGTACTTTTTTTGTATTTTGATGTCAAAGAAACTGATTTAAACAGTAAAGTTCAGTATCACATAGTGGTGATTTTATGAATCCTCCAGATTTGATGGAATAGTTGACATTCGTGTTGACTGTCACAGTAATTCACACTTTCACAACCAAGAGAGAGATCAGATGTCTTTGAAACCTCAGAGCTCGCGTTACATCAGATAATCAAACTAATCCAGGATTGATTTCAGGGCCTAGACTCACAGCGAGCTGCTCCAAATCAGCGTGAAAACATCAACAACAGAACAGCCAGCGTTTACAGCACATTTACGGACGTGTGACTTTTAAAACTAAGGGTTGTGAAGGAGCTGCTGTTGCCACCTGCCTGGCTCCTCGGCCTCCTGCAGCTGTTAAAAATAACCTGCAGAAATGCTTGCAGGGCAGAAAAGCCCTCCTGCCTGCCTTATCCCAAAGACCAGGATCGAATACTCAGCTGGAATCCTGAACCTTCAGCAGAAGGCCCTTATATAAAGGAGGCTGAAGCTGCAGCAGCATGGATCTCTAAAATGTGAATAATGTGTATGAATACGGCAGTAAACAGAGTGGATGTGGACTATCAGGGCTGGGCTGTGAGATCCTCTATGGAGTCTCAGTGTGGTGTGTGAGGGTTGAATCACTTCAGAAACATTGTGATGGCTCACTTGGACGTGTTTGGTCTTTGGAAATTTGCACTGGAGTCCAGAACAAACTTGACAAAAGGACAATAAAGTGTGTCACACTGTACTTACTCTGTCGCTCGGTTCCAGCTTTGTACCCCCTAGGAACCACTCGACAGGCAGGTCTTCATACGACAGCTCGCATTCAAAGGTGGCGGTCTCTCCGGCAGTCACGGTGACATCCTTCAGAGGCCTCTGCAGGGTGATGACCCGGGCTTCAGATTGGGGAGAAGACATGGTTAGTCCCCCCCCCTCAAACAGCTCAATAGATCCAAAGAAATGCGCAGAGAGATGGGGCTAATCCTCAGTGGCTAATCCTCATGGTGTGGTTGAGCTGAAGGCAGGCCGCTGAAGCCCTCAGGACAACTGATCACAGCCTCCAGGGGACTTGGCACTGGGGGGCCCAGCTCATTAGCATACGACCTGCCGTCAAATGGACATGGCCGCCATAGCCCAGTCAGAGACGGGGTCGCGTCCTACCTCCTGCCAATCACTGCAAACCTACTCTAGATAAGGCATGTGGCTTCTAAAATAACCGAGGGCCGTGATTGGCCGAGAGCCCACCTCTGTCAGAGCCATCAGAAGGGACAATCTGCTCCTGTCAATCAGCCGGAGGCATTTTTCCTGGAAAAGGAGAATGTGGAGCTCTGAGTGGGAGTTACCCAACTTCACCGTTCAGTAAGCATCTGTTATAACTCCGCTGTGTTGTAAGCGTTTTTGTAACTCAGGACCAGACTCAGCTCAGGAAGTCAGTTTGGATTAACAAGTGGCATCAAGTATTTACAGCAGGCTTCTTCACATGCCTGAATTAAGGCCCTTTAACAGCCAGTTAAAACCGCCTGGCAGCGACAGCGACAGCCAGCTGAGAGCTCCACGCTTCTTTAATCAGCGAGTGTCAGAGAAGAATTTATGGTCTTTATCTGCTCGCCAAAAACCGCTCTGCAGGGCTCAGATGGGTTTTACACACTCTATTTTAGAGATCTGGGCTTTTTAACTCATGATCTGTTTAGGTAAAAACAAGGTCTGAATCAGCTTGGATTAAGACAAAGGATGGCCACACGATTTTAACGCCATGTTTTAGCTGCACGGAAGTGTCAGATATCACGCCGTAATGTGCACGCCTACTGTCAACACTGCATCCACTGAAAACTGAATCCTCTGCTGATAATTTAAGGTCCCCCTTTACGAAAATAAGACATCTGGTGCTTTCATTTTGAATGCAAAGAAACAGACACGTGGGACTTTGTATTGATAAGTTGTTGACAGCTGTGAGCTGATCTGGTTTGCCTCCATGTTGACACAAGTAAGAGAAAAACATTTCAAACAAGGGCATGGATATTATTCATTTTTACTTGTTCCCTGTCCATAGCAAAGCTACCATTGTGCTGCATTGAACTGCATCACTCACAGGCTGTCAGGAAGCTGTATAATCTAGCTACTTTTGCTGCTAATCGCTGGCATCGCATGCAGTTTAGACACGCTGTAAGCCTGATATACGGCCAGATTTGGGGCCTTAAAGTGTCCTGATTTGTACGATTTTACTGCTATCATTCGGAGCATGCCCAGTCTAGAAGTCTCAGGTTTCATACATCACCTTAAACATACCTCTAAATCACTCTGACATTGGTCAAACAGCTTTTGAGGTTTTGGGGTCACCTTAAAAGTGAGCGTTGCATTAGTTTGGGAGATTTTAAACACACTTCATAATAATTTGACCAGTGTTTTTGCACGTTTGGCTGCTGATTTGTCTACTGATATAACCTTTATCTGTTACGGTCTGTTATTTGTAATATTTGAAGAAATGTCCGTGCTGCTGTCTCATCCAGGATTCCTGTTTAAAAGGAGACGTCTATATCTCAATGAGAATACTCCTGATTAAATAAGAGTAATAAAAATGAATAATAAATGTATAATGCTCGGTAGGGCTGCCTATGACAGAAGACCCTCAACAACCAACGAGAGCGGCACACTGGGCAGTCACACCAACCAGATTATACCTGCTTTTACAGTTCAGGAACACGAAAACAACTACACTGTCAATTCAGACAGGATTCCTCCCTCATTCTTTTCCTAGTTTTTAATTTTCACTGCATCTACAACTGAGACACATGTTAAGACATCCAGCCGACAACGGCAATCGTTTTTGCTAATAAGGTCAAATTTGATCTGTAGAGTTTCTGTGAGATCACATGTCTGTAGAACCTCCGCTTTGAGATCATTACTGCAGATAGCAGGTGTGTGGTCTCACGGGTGAAACTATCCTCCTGTCTCTGGTTGATCATAGTTTTTAAATTTATTTGAAAATCGTATGTTTGGCCAGCCAAAGAAATCCCTGATGTCCTTTAATGCTCTCTCCTTTTATTCTTAGATTTTTTGTGGGCTTTTAGCCTTTATTTTGGTGGGGAAGCAGATAAGCGAGTGAAAGTGGCGAGATAGAGTAAGGAATGGCTGGGGCTGGGTATCATTTAGGGGTGAAACGGTTCACAGAGGGTCGGTTCCTACCTCGCTTTTGGGGTCACGGTTCGGTTCATCGATAAAAAAGAAAAAGTCTAAGTTTATAATTCTAAATGTCCCTCAATTATTATTTAATTTTTTAATAATGTTTGTGCAGCTAATACTTTATTACATGTTTGAAATACATATTTGAATCAATTCATCAATACTTAGTTCCATCTAGTGTTATTAAGAACTCTCAGTGCTAGTTGGTACAGCCTGTGACGTATTTAACATGAGACGGACGGATTCTTCTGTAGATCTCAGTGGAAATTCAAAAACTGATGCCAGTGCTAAATCCATATTTTTGATTTGACGCCAGTTCCTGAATGACGCCTGATTCAGTATTTAAATAAACTGGAATAAACTGATTAAAGTCAGCAGGAGACTAGAAGCTGTCTGGGCATCAAATATGGTTCACAAAAATAATATCTATAAGAGACCGGTCAAATATGGGATAGGAAAGGAAACCTGTGCAACTTCACACATACATCACAAAAATTCCATAACAATTTTCATTGGAGTGGCGGCGTATCGTAGTAAAGTATGGCTATCTGCGTTGTTGTAGGGGCAGGGTAGGTATCAGTACCATGTCGGTATGGGATTTTGATAGTCATTCTTAGGAATGGCAGGAGGAAAGGAGCCCCAGGGCAGATTTGAACAGTGCCCACCCAACTGGAGGACTACAGCCTTCATTCAAAGGGCACAACCTCACCACAAGGCCACTGGCAGCCCTTGAAAGAAATCTTTAAAGGCTTCAACAAATACATATCACACTAACCCGGACACACATGAAGAAGCAAAATCTCCCGGCAACAGGACAATCCTGTTAATGGATATTTTAACAACAGGAAGTGATGTTTCGAGCCGACAGTCTTCACTGACTTCCTGTTTGCTGGAAACGTCACTTGTTGTTGCTAAATAGATCCTTTAACGGGAGTTTCCAGGTGGCTTGCTTCATGTTTGCTTGGCTTGGATTCAGCACCCACTAAGAGACATTTAAAGCTCATTTATGCCAATAATAAGTGCTTAAAATCCATCAGGATTTCAAACAGTTATTTTAAAGTCTAAATTACAGCTATAGAAACATAAATTTTGAGTTTATAATCTTTAAATGGTTCATTTATGACAATATTTTACAGCTACACCATCAGATAAAGAAGGGATATGATAAAATACTTACCCACCTATTTTCACAATCTTAGCTGTGCGCTACCTTCTGTTTAATACTAACATGTCGACTTTATACAGAGGTTATTGGTATCCTGGTATAAAGCAAACTGTTAGGTTATCTTGGTGAAATGTCACTATTTTTATATCACTATATCTCCATACAATGCCTGTGTTTTTGCAGTATTTCTTATAATCTGTTAATCAACCATGCTTGTACTCTAATTTCCAATAGGAGCAGCAGAAACAGCAGTCAGGCTGTTGTCTGTTGTAACGTTGACACTGTTTCCACAGATGGCCCCTGACTCATTCAAGCGTTATTTCTGTCACCTTTGACCCGGAGTTGAGCTGAAGATTTGGCATTCGCTGCCGAGAAGTCGACACTTCCGGCCATGCCCATCTTGCAGTTATAAAGGATGAGGATGTGTCGGGTTCCCTCCTCCTTGATCTCCACATCCTGACAAACCAAAAATCCACAAACTTGGATCATCAGAATCAAACTTTCGGTGAAGGAAAATAATGATAAAAGACCATTTTCACGGAGCCTCCCACAGATGATGAATATTTTCTGTTTTTAAGGTTTGTTCTTACAGCAGACGGGTGGAGCGTCTCTCCCTTCAGTTTCCACACGGCATGAAGATCTCCCTCTGAGATCTCTGTCTCAAATTTGGCCGTTTCGGTCTCTGTGACCTCCACACTATACAGCGGGCGGATGATCTTGATGTCACGCTCTGCGGAGGTTTAAAAAGGCGTTAGAGCGAGAACGTGAGGGACGGCGAAGGTGAGGGAAATCTGTAGGAGAAGCCAGTGATCATGGAGTAGTCGTACATGACGAGCAGTCAGCAGGATGTGATGGTCAGTGGAGAACAAACAGTGACAGTGAGCGAGCAGCTGACGCTCTCTTTCAGAGCGACTTACAATCTTTGCAAAGCAGACAACGAGGAGGAAACTCTGGATGATAATCCAACCCCATAAAACATCTCTACATGTCCACAAATCCTTTTTAAAAGTCCAACAAAGGACTTAACTGATTAAATAATCTATGTAAAAATATATCAAACCATGACACATCCAACACAGACGTCATGGCAGGAATCACTTCAGTGATGATCCTGAGAGGAGTCTTTATCGACGGGATTCAGAGGAAAACACAAGTAAGCACCTACGATTTACAGCTCAGAAGTTATTTGACTTTGAATAACATGCCTCTTCTTGTCGTATATGACATATATGTCATTGGAAGAGTAAAACACATTTTTAAACTATATTACATTTCTAACTTTAAGTCAATTCAAAGAGCTTTAGATGTTTAGGGTTGGACTATCCTGGAGTATTAGAGAAACAGGTCACACACAGAGAAAACATTCAGATTGGGAGGACAGGACACAGTTATGTATGATGGACAGGAGATGGATGGCGGCCTGGAGAGGCGGGGTTTCAATGAACGGCGGTAGGTGGGGCCTGACAGTGCAGTCCTGACCGGGCCCGGGGTGAGGGGCTTGAATGGTGCAGTTTTACCTTCGATGTTCAGGTCAGCTGTGGTTTTGTCAGTGCCACAGTCACAGGTGTACGGGCCCATATGGCTCTTCGCCGCCTTCTTGATGACCAGTGTGCGTTTCTTGCCGTCTGATTGGAGGAGAATGTTCTTGGAGGGAAATATTTCACTACTGTCTTTGAACCATTTGACCTCTCCGTTGGCCTTGCTCAGCTCACAGGACAGAATCACCTCGTCTTTCTCGACGGCGGTGTAGTTCTGCAGCTTCACTGTAAAGTACAGATCGCCCTCTGCAGGAAGAAAAAACGACAGAACAAAGAAATTAGAGGTTAAAAATGATCATCCTGACAGTTTAAACTAATATTTTCATTTTCTGTCTTTCCTTCTTGAAACCAGTACTAACCGAGCACAGTGAGCATGGCCTCTGAAGACTTGCCCATGGCCTCCACTTTGATCATGGACGTGTCGTCGATGGTGACCTCCTTGAAGGCCAGGGTGTGGACTTTCCCGGCCTCGGACATGTGCACCACCTTGCTTGGGTGCAGCCGGACGTCGTTTTTGTACCAGACTACAGGAATCTTTTCATGTGAGAGTTCAACGCTGAACTCTGCTGTTTCACGCTCCTTCACCGTCACGTCTTTAATCGGCCTGACAAATTCAAGCCGAATACCTGGCAAACAGAAATTATAAACACATTTAAAGGCTTTCTGTAATCACACACCAACCAAAGAACACATACAGGTTAGGTTTGGTCACTAATGCCCTCCCCAATGAGGACATCTCTCCATTTACGGTCAAAACACCATTTACCTTTGATTATCAACTTTCCAAAGGTCCTTTTGTCTTCAGCCTCAAACATGTACTTGGCTTCGTCCTCATATTTGGCAGATTTTATAATTAAAGTGTGCTTCATTCCCTCTACCCGGAGCTCAAACTTTTCATCACTTGACAGCTCCTGTGGTCCCTTCAACCAACGGAAGCCTTTAGGTTCTCTAGAAATTTCCAGTTCAAACCTCGCCTCGTCCTTTTCGTAAACATGCTGGTCAGCCAGCGGTGTAATGAACGACACTGGCAGCTCTGTTGATTCAGACACACTGAGTTAGCATGAAGGTGCAGAATGACGGCTCAAGAATATTCCTGGATCCACCAATATATGTCTCTTTTTCATGAACTTAAGAAGAAGGGAGAATACTCAAGCATTCAAGATCCACAGAATCAAACTGCTATCAGAAATCCATTAAAGTGAGGAAGTGAAAGCTCACCCTTCACTTTCAAGTTTGCCGAACACTTGGCGTTGGCAGCAGTAAATGCCACCTCGCCTGTCTGAGGCACTTTGCAGTTGTACAAGACCAAAGTGTGCTTAGCCCCATCTTCGATGATTTCTGTGTCCTGTTGATGGTTGAAAAACTTTCAGTAAAAACAAGAAGACTCAAGGACATATGAAAGCAGTGGTCTGTTCACTTTCATTAGTGAGCCAATGAGGGAAGAAGCCTTATTTTCATATCTGAATCCAAACAGGTCAGATATGAGGTATGAGGCTTCTTGAGACTGAAAATGAAAATGAATCAAACCACTGGTCAGAGAATTCCAGCTGGGACGCATTTCAATAAGACATACGGCAGATGGACTGAGGACTTCTCCGTTCAGCTTCCATTGGCCGTGGACATCGTCTTCACTGAGCTCAACCTCAAATCGAGCAGTCTCTCCGTCAAACACCTCAACGCCATACAATGGCCGAGTCACCTTGATGTGGCGAGCTGACGTTTAAGAGAAGGGACAAGGCTCTTATTGACGACATAGAGACAGAAATATTCAAACAAACTTCACACAAGCACACACGTGACAATGACGTCAACAACAGACAAACCGAGAGCTATAAGGACTCGACACCATACAGAAGCCTCAGCTGAGGCTCCTGTAAAAATACACTTCATCATTATGCTGTAAGCATCCTCTCCAAAGGACCATAAACAACCGAAAGGCCCAAACCTTGATGATCCAGTCAACAGTCAACAACTCTGGACCAACAAGGAACTTCTTAGCAGGGTCTTTTGGTTCTTTATGGATCTTTGACATTACTGAGGTACCACAGTTCTTCATAAGAACTTAAGAGCAATAATGGGAGGTTTATTCTTCAGAAAGTGATGGTTTTGTTTTAAAAACCATGAAGCAATCTGAAGAAGTGTCTTAAATAGCACACAATGGACAAACTATTCAAAATCAAACAAAAGATACAAACTAAGGTGAAGGAATTCAAAGGCGTGGACGACAGAAGTTAAGATGTGACGGGAACAAAGACCACGACCAAAAAATGGTGATGACGTTTGAGGTGGGGTTAGGAGGCGGTGTAGATGAAGGGTTTGCTATCAAGGCTCATCAGGAAGGGGGAAGTGGCCTGGATGAAGGTGGATGCCAAAAACCAAACACAAGCACTGTGTTTTTACCTTCAATATGAAGTGTTGCTGTGGTTTTGTCTGTTCCACAGTCACACAAGTATTGTCCTTTGTCTTTGTCGCCCACTTTCTTGATGACAAGAGTTCTACGTTTGCCCTCGGCCTTAATGGCCACCATCTTGGAGGGCTTGATCTCAGCTTCATTGTGGTACCACATGACTTCAACGTCTTTGTTGAGCTCACAATCCAGGACCACCTCGTCTTTCTCCACTGCAGTGTAGTCCTGCAGCTTAACTGTGAAGTATGCATCTCCCTCTGGAATGGGAAAATGATTGCATGACTCTCCGGGGCACAAAAACAGTACATGGAATACAGAACAACATATGACCAGACAGGGGCGGAAATGTACGACAAAATGGAACAAGTCTTTTGACAAATATGATGGGAACACAAAGACTGACACACATATGGACACATAGGTGTGGGGAAGAAGAAATACAAGAACAGACGCTGGAAGAGGAAATGAGACAGGTGGTTGATCTTGGTTTACCTATGACCGTGAGGTTGGCCATGGAGGGAATTCCCTTGGCCTCAGCCTTAATTTGGCAGATATCGTCGAGAGTCACCTCCTTTATTTCTAGTATGTGCTTCTTTCCATCCACGTGAGTGACCACTGTTCTGCTGGGATGGATTTTTACATCATTTTTATACCATGTGACAGGGATGTTCTCATGAGAGAGCTCCAACTCAAAGCGAGCAGTATTGCCTTCCTTCACGGTTTGGTCCTTTAGCGGTGAAATAAATTTGAGGCGGATACCTACGGTAGTATTAGTGAGGGACATTCATATGAGTTAGTTTGAAAGTGGAGAAAACCAACTCAATGAATGGAGTTGAATATAAAGGCTCCTCTTGGTGTGGTCCAGAACTTACCCTCCACTGTGAGTCTTGCTGTTGAGGTTTTGTCCAAAACCCCGATGGTGTATTTATCCTCGTCGTCAAACTCACAGCAGTTTATAACCAGCATATGCTTCTTTCCATCATCGATGATGTCATACTTTTGGTCTGGGGTGATGATGTCATCCCCTCTATACCACATGACCTTAGAGACATCCTTCGTGATGGTGCATTCAAACTTAGCCTGTTTCTTTTCAGGCACAGAAACGTCCTTCAGCGGGACGACAAAGTCCATGGGAATTTCTAGATTCAAAGGCGACACAAGGACAGCACAGACATGAACCACACAACGAAGCACAACAACAGAGCGGCAGTCTACAGCAAGAGGCCGGTTCACCATGTAGTCTGGTATTTACAACACTGGGTTGTTTTTGATTCAAGGGTCTAGAAGTTTAGGAAATCCAGGCTAGGAATGCACACCATGTGCTGGCTGAATGATTTAAGCCAGATCCCTTGGTAGTCGACATCAGAATTATGAGACAGTTAAATTACCTCAAAATCTGGAATATGCCACATAGACTTTCCTTCCATTGACTGTTAAATCAAACCCTCCCTAAATTTGTTTACTTCTTGTGAATCAAAGGGAATTATCTGGTGGATCTATTTGTAAACACAGTGTTTTCATAAGCAATGAACAAAGATCTTACATAAAACACGAAACAGACGACAGACAGAATGTACTGTAGAGTGACATCAGTACACTCATTTTCACAAGACATGAAATCAGACAAAACGCCCAGTAGGGTTACAATTTCCAATAAACAACAGAACACATGGAACAACAGAAACAGGACATTTCAACCTCTGGACAAAGTTGGAATCACAGTTAGAGTTCTTCTTCCGGTGCTCCAATAAGACGCCCACAGTGGTGCAGAATTACTCTGGCACCATTAAATCCTATCAAATAAAGATCTACGGTCCGCTTTCATGGGCTTTACAGCTTTATTCAGTTGTCTGCGGACCTTACACCTTTATTTTTACAGCTCATGTCCAATAATGCCCAACAAAACCAGGAGTACGTCTTACCTTTGACACTGAGCATTGCGCTGGTTATGGCGTTCAGAGCCTGATAGGAAACTTCTCCAGCTTGATCCACCTGGCAGTTTTTCAAGTGGAGCTTACGCTTGGTACCCTCCATCTGGATCTCACATGTCTGATGAGTACATTATTGAAACACAATAAAAATGTACCTGAAAATACAGATTTACATGCATGAAGGCTTGGGACAAAAAAGGGCCCGCCCTGTCTTACCGGAGATCTGGTCAAAACCTCGCCTTTGAGCTTCCATTCTCCTGGAACATCATCCTCAGAGATCTCTGTCTCAAACATGGCATCTTCCTTCTCAGTTATCTCAACACTGGCCAGGGGCTTCAGGATTTCAGCCTCCCGCTCTGAGAAAAGGATGGATTGTTAAAACTAAATTTCAAGAGAAGAGGAGAATGATGGAGAGGTTTGAGAGGTTGAAGTCAAAAGAAAGGTAAACAGGTGGATAAATAAACCTCCAAGTGTTAGGTTAGCAGTGTAGACACGTCCTTCCACCTCCAAGGCATACTGAGCAACATCCTCAGGCTGACAGTTCTTGATGGTGAGAGTCAGCTCTTTTCCATCCTTCTTGATCTCCACCTTGTCAGAAGGAGTGATCTCATTCTCTCCTTTAAGCCACTTCCAGTTGGGAGTGTCCTTGAAGAGCTCGCATTTAAATGTGGCGGTAGCCTTTGGTTTCACATGCTGGTCTCTCAGAGGTTTCACAATCCAGTCCTTAATGATTTCTGTTGAAGTGCAATATCATGAATTCATTTTGCATTACAAAGTAAACATGCAAAATTTAAATGCGTTATGTACAGTGCTGTTAAAATGTATTGTCCCCCTTCCTAGATTTCATCTCTCTTTTGCATATCTGTCACACTTGAACATTTCAGATCGTCAAACAAATGTTAACATCAAACAAAGATAACCTGAGTGAATAAAAAAGTCAGTTTTAAAAATTATTATTTGATTTATGAAGGGAAAAATGACCCCAGGTTGGAAACCAGTGGTCTAGTCAAAGTCTGGACTTAAATCTAATTGAGATGCTGTGGCGTGACCTTAAACAGGACGTTCATGCTGGAAAACCCTTCAATATGACTGAATGAAAGCAATTCTGCAAAAAAGGGTAGGATAACATTCCTCCACCATGATGTGAAAGACTCATTGACAGTTATCACAACTGTTGCTGCCATGGATGGAACAACCAGTTATTAGGGTGAGGGGGCAATTACTTTTTCACACAGGGTCAGGTAGGTTTGGATAGATTTACCCTTAATAATGAAATCATCATTTAAAAACTGACTTTTGTATTTACTCAGGTTATATTTGTCTAATATTAACATAAATTTGATGATCTAAACATTTTAACAGCGGTGCAGACCAAGCCAGGTCAGAGGAGTTTAAGTAAATTAAGGCTAATAGCTAATGCTATCCTTATATTGCATTTTGGCTTACATAACAATGGCTTTTTAGGTGCTGTAAAAAGGAACCTTATGAAAACAGGTCCCAAATTTCAGACATCAAACAGCACCGTCTCCAATGTTATGTAACTGGCAACATAACAGAGACTTAACGCACATGCTCAGTATGGTTCCAGTTTAGAGACATGTGCAAGTCGGTAAACTGACACATTTTCTTTAAATGTACTCTCCTTGTAGTCCGGGCTTATTGGAGCAGAAACCCCATCTCATTGGTCTCTAGCATTTTTTGTACGATTATGCAACAGACCGTAGAAGACATTGATCCAACACCAGCCACTCAGGATTGAGTCCAACTCCCTTACATTGACTGTCCTAATTTTGGCACCTTTTGGAGAAGTGGGTGGATCACTCCTCACCAGTTCCACCCTCTTTTCCAAAAGTTGCCAAACTATGGTCTACTTTTTGGCATAAATGGAGGGGAGAAGCTCCCAACATCCCCAGCTTCACCAACATTCCATTGTGTAATTGACATGTACCATACCCTTTTTTTCTTACCAATGATCTTGACATTTGTTGTAGTCTTGACGTCCTCCTGGCCGGCCACCTCGCAGGTATAGATGCCAGTGTCCTCCTCAGTGGAGTTCTGGATGGTCACAGCATGCTGCATACCAATAATATTGATCTGAACCTTGTTGGCTTTCTTCTTCAGGACCTCGCCATCCTTTTTCCATACCACATCTCTCTCTTTGTTCAACTCACAGGTCATGTACAGAGGCTGACCCTTCAGAGCTGAAGTCTCCTCCTCCAGCTCTTTGAGCCATTTCACAGGAAGCTCTGTGAGATCAGAAGGGAATGAGCAATTTGAATTGACAACTTGTGCCAAAGCTAGAATTTAGATACCAGGGATAAAGATGTACATACCTTCAACAATGAGCTTAGCTGTGCACTGTACTTCCTTGCCAGCATTCTTTGCTATGCAAGTGTATTCACCAGTGTCTGAAAGCTGAACATCAATAATGTGCAACTTGCGATCTTTTCCATCAGAAGTAAATTTGTGCTTGGGGCTCTCACGAAGATTACTGTCATCTTTCATCCAGGAAGTGACAGCAGTAGAGGGAGAGACCTCGCACTCAAAGACAGCAGACGAGCCAATAGACTCGGCCTCCTTTAGCACGATGTCCTGAAGCTTCTTAATGAACTTCAGAGGAACAGCTTTGAGCTTGAATCCTGCGAAGGGCTCCTCTGGGGGTGATGGGCCCTTTCCACCAGGCCTCAAGCCCCTGCCCCTGCCTTCTCCAGGGGACGGGGTTTGTTTAGCTGGAAACAAAAGGAAGACAATTGGTTCACATCAAACTATACAAGAGTTCAGTGGCATCACTGTATGGGTAGCGCCTCCTTTCAACTGTTGTATGTGGCTAAAACTGTTAGACAGCTCACCGCGGTAAAATGCCTCACCTCATATGCATATTTAGACTAACTGATCTATTTACTGTAACTCAAATACTGTAGAAAAGCTCACTGCAGTAAAAAGCCATTCTCATTTGCACATTGGCACTAGCTGTTCTATCTATTATCATCTAAATAGCCACAGCTCTAGTTGATCTCTTTAGTGTAGCTTAAATGCTGTAAGAAAGCTCACTGTGGTAAATTGCCTCACTTCATGTGAACATTTGCACAACTTGATCTATTTAATGTAACCCAAACACTTCAAGAAAGCTCACTGTGGTCAAAGGCCTCTTCTCATATTCACATTTGCACTAGTAAATCTGCTCACTGTAACTCAATAGATGAAAATGGCTCACTGCGGTAAAATGTCCCTCGTATGAAGATTTACAATAGGTGATCCCTTTACTGAAACCCACATACTTTAAGAAAACACTATGGTTAAATGGCCCTCCTCTTAGGAACATTTGCACTAGTTTATCTATTAACTTTAACTTAAATATTGTACAATAGCTTACTGCAGTAAAATGCCTCACCTCATATGCACATTTACACTGACTGTTCCATTAACTCACTCAAACGCTGTAAGAAAGCTCACTGTGGTAAAATGCCTCACCTTGCAAGCACATTTCCACTAGTTAATCTTAAATTATCTTATGTTCCTCTTCTTTATACATCTGCCCACGTTTGCATATTTTATACTTGTGATCGTGTCTAGTCAGCCTTCTTGCAATCATTCTAGCAATACACAGAGTGTGTAAGAGTTTGTATATATCTAAATCTTATTTTTTAATACTTTTAGGTGTAAGGTGAAAAGGGTAATAGGACCTTTTTGCTGATAATTCACAGAACAGAATGAGGATTTATTAAGACAAACTTACGTTTCAGCCCTCTACCTCTGCCTCTTCCTGCTTCTTCTGCTGGTTGTCCCTCTGTTTTAAGATAAGGAAAATGAATTTTCACAATCACATATTAATGCATTCAAACATGCAAATATTGGGGTATATGCATCCATCCCAAAAGCAGGATATGACATGACAGCGATGGTAATGAAATGATATGACAAAGAAACAAAGACAGAAATCCCACAGAGCTGTAACACAATGTATAATGAATTATAAAGCTATTGTACATCATGACAGAATGGAATAATCAACACAAATGTAATGGCAGGTTGGTGAACAAATGTTGGAATGATGGGATGGCATGGTATCGATATGGCAGGCACAGAAACATAAACAGAAATGACAGAAAGCAGTGAATAGGACCACACAGCTGGACTCATAGAATGATCAACACATAAAGGAGATGGTGTCAATCATGTCAGATGTGATGAGGAATGATGAGGCAATGAGGCTTTAGACAGAAGCATGTTGGTTGAAATGAGTAGAGATTATTCAGAGTAGGATGAAGCCATCGTCACTCAATGAGAATGGGTCGCCACCATCTCACCTCTCCGGGCCACCCCTGGTACCTCCACAGCACCTTCCTCTGGTACACCTTCCCAGTCGTCAGAGGGAACAAGCTCCCAGCCCCAGGCCTCTTCTTCCTCCTGCTCTGCCTCTTCAGCTTCATACTCTTCCTCAAACACCTCCTCTTCTGGCTGGGTGGCGATCTTCTTTATCTGTACGGCTCCAGGAGAGACCTCCTTGGCCAGAGGCACCCTTTTTTCAGGCTTTGCTGGTTCTGCAGCTTCCTCTGGGGATGGCTTCTTCGGGACCTTTTTAAGCGTCACAGCTTCAATGGATTCTTTAGGTGAGACGGTTTTAGGAATCTTTTTCAGTTTATCCACACTTGGTATCTTCTCAACAGGGATTTTCTCCTCTTCTTTAAGTTTCTCAACTTTGGGAGATGGTGTCTTTTTCAGCTCAACCTTCTTCAGCTTCTCCACAGGCTTCAGAGCCACCTCTTCTTTCTCCTCTTTGTCCTTAGGAATGACTCCCTTCTTCAGCTGCAGAGGTTTGGGCTCCTCAGGAACCTTTTCAGGCTTCTTAACAGGTGCTGCTGGTGCAGGAGGTTCTTTCTTCTCTACAGGAACTTCCTTTACTTCTTTTGGCTTCTCCTCCTTCTTCTCAGGAGCTTCTGGAATCTCAGGTTTCTTCGGTTTGATTTCTGGCTCTCGTTCTTTCAGCTTTTCATCTGGTGTGCGTTGACGGTGCAGATCATCGATTGGCTTCCTCTCTTTCTCCTCGACTGGTTTCTTCTCAGGCTCTGCAGCCTCTTTGGACGGTTTCTTAAAGGGCTTCAGCTTGACTGTTTCTATCTCTTCTTCCTTGGGTGGGATTTTCTTCACCTTGGTTGGTGGTTTTACTTCTTCTGGCTCTTTTTGTGGAGTCATCTTTTTCTCTGCTGGTTTTGGCACCTTTGCTTCTGGCTCCTTTACCTCTGGAGGTGGTTTCTCAGGCTTCTTTGGAGGTTCTTTGGGCTCCACCTCTCTGGGGGTTCTTTCTCCCTTTTGGAAAGGAACAGTATCCCTGTCCAGCATCTCCTTCTTATCCTTCTCTGGCTCTTCGGCTGGTTTAGTTGGCTTTTCAAATGGTTTGAGTTTGACTACTTCTGGTTCCACTTCCTCAGAAGGTAACTTCTTCACTTTCTTCAGGGCTGCACTTGGTGGAGCGGGTTCCTCTTCCTTTTTGGCCTTGGTAGTCTTTTTCAGAGTAATCTTCTCTTCTGGTTTCTCATCTTTTGGGGTAGGTTTTTGGCGGGTCCATGCATCTTTAGGAGCTTCTTTTTGTTCTACTTCTTTAGCCTCCAAAATTTCTGGCTTCTTCACAAACTCTGCTTTATCTCGAGGGATCCTCTCTTCCTCTGTTCTCCTGGTGACGATGGACATCTCAACGGCCTCTTCTCTGTGCACCAACTCCTCAACATGGAAGACTGTGGTCTTTGTGACTTTCTGAGGTTTTTCTTCTTCCACCACGTCTTTCGGTGGAACTGAGGGAATCTTCTTCAGCTTTATCACCTCCTGTTCCTCTTGAACTTCCTTTACGACTCTGGTTGTTTTCCTCAAGGTGGGAATCTCAAATGTTCCCTCCTCTTCTGTATGAATTTTACCTTTTTTAGGCAGAAGTGGTTCTGAGGCAGCAAAGATTTGACAACACTAATTGACACTTTACTGGCAGAGAAAGTTGTGCAAATACAAACACATTTTCAACTAAACCTAAATAAAAAACACGTCTTACATTAAAACAATAACAGACACAGAGGAGAATTTAGCCAAAATCAACCGACACAGAAGAATGGTACAGGGAAGTGTATGTATACTAGAAAAGATATTTTCATTTCTTTGAACCAATTTTGTGTGACATGAATGTAATAAATAATCAGAGATCCCTACAGAGAATTAAGATATTCTAGATTTATGTTTGAAAACCAGGGCTGTCCAGAAATTAAACTTTCTAATCACAACTAATTGCTGAAGATCAATAATAATTCACAATTCATCATAGTTTTAGTCAATTATTTATGTCCTTTTGTTAAGATTGTGCCATAATTTCTATTTTCATATTGACAATAAAAAGCAATTTCTACTACAATAATTGTTTTCATTATAATAATTAAAATGATTTATCTTATTATTATTACTATCATTGTAGTATTAGCATTAGTAGTAGTAATAAAATATGTATCTTCTTATCATTATAATAATAACAGTTATGATTATTAATGAAACTGTTTAGCTTATTGTATTTATTATTATCATTATGATAGATAATCAATATTATTGTTTTTATTACTATTATAATTATTTTCTGGCCCTCTTTGTAAAGAGTCTTGAGATGAATTTAATCATGAATTGGTGCAGTACAAACTAAGATTGATTAATTGATAGAATGATTAATTGATTATCTGATACATGCTGCAGTTTTTAGAAGAAGTAAAGTGGATTTGAATGTAAATTGATTAGATAAAATAAGAGGTTTTATAGCTAGACAACATTAGCGCTATGGCAGATATAGTGTTTAATACAGTTATGCATTAAGAAATAGCTGAGAGTGGAGGTGCAAAATGATTCACTTAACTTCCAATAATCAACACTTGCATGGAAATATTCTCTCTTTCAGGAGTTCCTGCTCACTTTTTTTTCTTTGTGAGTAAACTAATGAACTATTCTTTAACCATTCTTATAGAAAATAAGAACTTTCAGGTATTTCGATTTAAAAATAGCTAAAGTCCGGTGTGAAAATGGTAGCGTAGGTGCACTGAGCAGTCTGTGAAGGTTTTTTGATGGGTTGAAACCTTTAAAGGAGCAGAAGTGTTGTGGTTTTCATCACTGTGAGCACGAAGATGCTTCGGTGAGTAGGATCCATTAAAATCTGTCGGTGCATGCCTGCTTAAAATGCAATCCTGAACATTTTGCAGTTTTTGGATGTAAGGCTACTATGAAGCACTTCAACAGAATCACGATGTGTAACTCTACATGCCTTTTTTATTTACTCCTCTGAGTTGTGTGAAGTAACGTGAGTGATTATTAGTTCTCCTACCTTTCTTGACTCCTCCTGGTGCTTGGACCGGTCCCTTGGTTTCATCTAATACAAAGGTATAGTTCAAAACACTGTCAGTCAGGACGTTAAATCATTCAGGAACAACATTTCACTGACTAATAAGGGGAAGACCTCACAAAACTGAAGATTTGTCATCAGACACACCCAAAAATAAATACTCCATTTCAGAAGGTGGATGATGGGAAATTGTGGCAAGGATGCAAAAGCAATGTAGTCCAAAATCTCATGACTTGGATGAATGAAATGGTATTTTATGCATGAGTAAGATAAAGAGGTCAATAAAGTTAAGCTGTGTCAAAAGACAAATCTGGCATGCTCAAATGCGTTGAATTAATGGCTCAACAACACAGACACATGAAAAGACCAGATATGACAATGCTTTCCTTCTTCATTCAAACCCACACAAAGCAGACAAACAACCACATCAACTACAAGAATGAAAACGCACATGTGGATGGTTATTTAATGCAGTGATGAAATAAGAGAAGAAAAGGATGGAAGGACTTCAACATGTTGTCCTTTCAGTCCTTTTAGACACCTCTACCTTTCTCAGGAGGCTTCGTTTCAACCACAGCTGGTTTCTCTTCTGGTGGAACCACCTTGGTTGGTTCTTCAGCCTTCACGGCTGGCTCTGGCTTCAGAACTTTAGGTATAACAAAAGAGGGAATGACACAAAGTCCAAAAACTAAGGGTTTACATTCTCTAAGAGAAAAACGTCTTGATACCTGGCTTTCTTTCTTCTGGTGGAGTGATTTTCTTCTCCACCTTCTTGACTTCCTCAGGCTTTTTGGCAGCTTCTTGAACTTTTACAGCCACTGGAGGTTTGCTCTCTTTAAGACCAAAGTATGAGGGAATCAACACAAAGTTCACACTCTAAATTAAAGATTGACACTGTAAACGAAGCTCATACTGCTCAAGGGTAACATTCTTTTGTGAATGCCATCAATGAACCAACAGACAAACATGACAACACACTGAAAAGAGAAGTTTGATACCTTCAAGTGGAGCAGCTGGCTTTGCCAGCGCTTCTTTGACCTGTGTTGGCGGCTCCTTCTCCTTCGCAGGAACTTAGAAATGAAATTATACGACAATCAGAACCTTACTAAGACTGAAGGGGTGAGCACCATGCAAAGAAAACACAAAGAGAACCAACAACATACAAAGTGGAAGATGGAGGTTCCAAGACGGAAGAAATTTCTACAAAATTTCTTGAGTCATCGTCTTTGAAAGACATTTTCCCTCGACACACACAGGACCAGTGAAAGAACACGGACGCACAAACAGAATTAGGAAAAACCTGACATACATAATGGTTTAGATACCAGATGATAAAAAACCAAAAGAGGCCGTCTCAGGCGACAGCATGGCGAGTCTTTACACGAGCAAGAATACATTTTGTGCCCAAACAGAATGGGTGATATGACGTGGATCTCCTCGTGATGAGAAAGAGGTATGAATTTAATAAATCCGTAAGATGATGAGAGTGCACTGCGATGTTTGGTGCTCAGATCAAAAACACGTGCTCGGTGACACATAACATCGTTCCCTCTAACCTCTGGAAGGTTCTTGTGGGGAGACAAGCTCTTTCCCTGCTGGTTCCAAAGACAGAACCATCAATTCTCTGTTGGACTGACGCCCATCAGCTTCTCTCTCCAACCTGCTTACGGTTTCTACTCCCTGAGGAAGGAGGTGTTGGACTTCTGCTTTCAGACAAGTCCTCTCTTCTTCTGATATGCGAGTCCTGGTGGAACCTCGTCCATGTTCTGAAGGGTCTGTTATGATTTCAGTCTCTTTCTCAGTAATCTTTAGTTTGGTTTTATCTATTACTGATGGTTCTCTGACTGTAGGCTCAGGCTTCAGCTTCACATCAGTATCCGCTTTTGATTCTGTCTGTTCATGTTTGCCAATCCCTATTTTGTCATCAACTGTTTCTCTAGGTGTTGCTTTGACCTTCTTCCTGGGGGTAACCTGCTCTCCTGTGGTTTGGTCAGTGACTTTTATTTCCGTCTTTTCTATTCCCTGTAAGTCTTTGCCAGTTTCATCTGTGCCTATCAGTTTTGGTTTCTTCAGTTCCTTTGGTTTGGACAATTCCAGCTCAGTTAATGACTCTGTTGACATTGCCTTCGACGTTGCTGTATCTGGAAGTTGTCCTGCAGCAGGTTCCAGTGTTACACTCGTTTTCTCAAATGAAGAAACCTTGGTAACTCGGCCTTCACCAGTGACCAATTTTGGCCGTTCTCCATCTTTAAAGTCTTGCTTACATGACACAGTTTGAATTTCCTCTTTTGTTGAAACTCTTTCTTGAGGAATTTCTTTTTTAGAATACATCTCTGGCATTTCATCAGCTATGAGAGATTCTTGAGCTGTCACTTTGGTTGCAGACATTATTGCAGCTGTGCTTTCAGTGTGTCCTAACTTAGTTTTTGTTTCTCCAAGTGGATCAACGGTAGCGGTTTTATTTTTAATGGTTACCACCTTTGATAGATTTTCCTCAGCTGGAGCATCAACTTTATCCTTTGTACCCACAGTCTGTGTTAGAAACTCTTGGCCCTCCTGTAATTGTTTTGCAGTGGACTCAACTTTGGGTGTGATTCTTTCCAAAGAGGTATCTTTCTCATGTTTGGGTAAATCATCTCTTATGTCTAGGTCAGTGTGTTTCTTTTTGTGTGTAACTTTTTGTTGAGTTTGCTGCTTTGTTAGTGTTGTTTCATCTGTTGATGCAGTTTTGTCTTTTGTAACTTGACTTGAGGCTTTGTTTATCTGCTTACTATAATCTGTTATCTCAGGTATGATTTTCTGAGACTCTGGGCTGAGTCTAACCTCAGGAGGTGCACAAATGTTGTCCTTCTTTGACTTTACATCTTCTGTAGGCAGCTGAGGTGTGATTAATCTATGAACGGTTCCCGATCCATCTTCTACTATCAGTTGACTTTCTGAAGCCACCTCCATCACAGGAGCGACTGAAGTGGTTCTTTGGACTTTTTCTGGTGTAGTTTCTGTTAATTCCAACGGGACTACACAACCATATTCATCTTTAACTTTAACTGTCTCAGCCTCGAGATAAACTTTGCTTTCCTTCTCCAGCGTTGTATCTTGGACATCTACTTCCTTGTCTTTCTTTTTGATAGTAACGGCTGTCTTCTCTGCCTTTGGTTGAGTTTGTTGCTGCTTTGTTGGTGTTGCATCCGCAGCTAAAGCTATTTTGTCTTTTGTAACTTGGTTTGAGGCTTTCTTTATTTGTTTACTTTTATCTACAATCTCAGCTAGTTTTTTGTCATTTTCCTTGGCAGACTCTGGGCTGGAGAGACGTTTTCTAACAGCAACCTCAAGAGATTCGATTACATCTTCTTTCTTTGACTTTACATCTTCTGTAGGTGGCTGAGGTGTGATTAATCTATGAATGGTTTCTGATTTTACGCCTCCATCTTCTACTATCAGTTGACTTTCTGATGCCATCTCCATCACAGGAGCGACTGAAGTGGTTCTTTGGACTTTTTCTGGTGTAGTTGCTTCCAATGGGGCTACACTACCACATTCATCTTTAACTTCAACTGTCTCGGCCTGGACCTCCTTGAGGGAAACTTTGCTTATCTTTTCCAACTTTGTATCTTTTTCTCTTGATTTTCTTGAGGGTTTTTCTTTGATAGCTCTGCCAGATACTTCTGTTAACGGCGTTTCAATGTGTTGATCTATGGCTTTTGTTTTTGATGTGACCAAGGACTTTCCTTCTTCCTGTTCCTTTGTTAGAGGCGTTCCATCCTTAATAGGAGTCAGTGTCTCTGTTTTGTTTTCAACTAAATCTACTTTAGACTGAATTGTTTCAACCGCTTTGTCTTTTTTGTCTATTGAAGACTCCTTGGATACTAGACAAGTGTCATCAAGCTCATAAACCTTTTCTTGTCTCGACAGAACATCTTGCACAAGGGAATCTGGTGTGATGAACCTCTGGGCAGTGCCTGGTTTAACATCTCCATCTTTTAAAATCAAAGCTCTCTCAGATGCAACCTCCATCACCGGAGCTGTTGAAGCCTTTCTTTCTGCTCGCACCACTGTTGTTTCTGTTTCTTCTAATGGGGTTACACTGTGGTATTCATCTTTAACCACTACTGTCTTTGATTGCACTTCTTTAGGAGACATTTTGGCACTTTTGTCCAACTTTTGGCCTTTCTCTTTGAGAGTTTTTGACTTTTTAACGCGATCCTCCTCGACTGAAGGAGCTGCTGTTTTGCCAAACTTCTGCCCTCCCTTGGTTCTTTCAGCTTCTTTCTTTTGTGAAAGGTTTTTGGAGTCATCTGGATCCTGAGGGACATCTGTTACCATCTGTGACTTTGGTTCTTGTACCTCCATTACTGAAGACACTGCAGACTTGGTTTTTAATTGAACCTTTCTGGTCTGTGTCTCGATCCATTCATCTGTTTGTTCTTTTGGTGGTTTGTCTTGCACTGCTTTATCTGAATCCTTTTCTTTAATGTCTTCTGGTCTCAGAGGTTTTATTTCTAAAGCTGGAAGGACTATCCCAGTCTTATCCCTCATTGTTTCTTCTGGTGCCTGGGGAATTTCTACTAATTTCTGGGCTACATCTTTTTCTGGACCAACACCATCTGACTTCCTGTCTTCCTGCCTTGCTAATTCAGGCTCATTTTTCTTTGGGATCATTTTTACGGAGTCTTGAACAGTTTTTGGAGTCATAGCAAATATATCTTGAGTATCTCGGGCCAACAAAGATTCTGTCAATGGCACTTTAAGCTCAGAATCTGGGATACCTGAGTCTTTTGTTTTTCTTTGCTCTTCTGTTATTATTACTTCTCCATCTTTAATGGGAATCTCTTTTTTAGCTCTATCCTGAACATTGACTGACTTAGATGGGATTTGTTTGTCTACAACCTTTTCAGTTGTGGCCAACTTTTGCGGTTCTGATAATGATGCCTTTGGAGGGATATCCACTGCTCTGAGGGATTTCTCATCACTGGCTGGAATTTTGGTTTCTCTGATTTCAAGTCTTGCAGGATGTAAGTCTAATGCTTCAGAGTTTTCTGAAACCCCTCTTAGGATTTGTTCCTGTTTTAACTCAGTCTCTTTAAGAGGTCTAACTTTGCACATTTCAGCTTTAACGGTGCTTATTTTTACCTCACCTTGATCAACCAGGACACCCTGAGGCTTGGTTTGATCCTGTTCCTGTGGTGAAGTCACTGATTTGGATTTGCTCTCTCTTTTATCAGAATGGGTAGGTTTGTCCCTCACAGGTGTTTCTACATCTTTTCCTTTGTCCTTCCTTGCTGGTTTCTTGTGTTTATTAAGACTATCTGTGACAGTTTTACCTAATATATCCTCAATTTTATCTAAAACTTGTTTGGGGTCTTTGGTTGGTTCCACTTTCAACTCTGATAAAGAAGTTTCACCTATTTCTTTCTTAGGATAGGCGATCTTTGACTGGACTTCTTTCTGGGTAGCCTCAGCATCATGAGACTGTCTTTGTTCTCTCTCCATTGGTTCCTTTGGAGGAATAACTTCTGGCTTTACTGTTTCAAGTGGGGAAGTTTGATCTATTGTTTGGACCACTTTTGACTGAACTTCCTTGACTCTTGTCTTCTCAGTTTTAGTTAACACTGGTTCTTTTTCTACATCAGAAGCTATTCTCTGAATGGTATCTTGTTCTGTCAATGGTTTAATAATCATTTTCTCCACAGGAGTTGGTGTCTCCTTTGGTTCAGCTCGGTCTTGTTTTGTTTTAATGGCCTTAGTTGAAGGAACTTCATATTGTGGAACTTCAGGACCAATCTGCTCTGGTTCTTCTTTGGTTTCTTTAAAAATCTGCTCTGGAATCTGTGTTTTAGAAGAAACATCTTCTACTTCAATGATTTTATCTTTTCTAATTGGTGGCTCTGATGTATACTGCTCTAAAGCTATTTGAGTTGGCTCTTGGTCCGGCTCAGATTTATGTTTGTAGCTTTGCTTTTGTTTTGGTTTTGCAATTTCTTTTGGACCAGTCTGGACAGGTTTGTCTATGATAGGAGCTGTTTGGACTTGGTCTTCATCTTTAACCACAACTTCCTGTTTGATTTGGCCAGCCATATCTTTGTGTTTTGATGCAATTTCAGGATTTTTAAATGCACTAACATCCTGAACTGCAGTATTGTCACTCTTAGATTCACGAGCTTTCTGAGTTTCTTTTTCTTTGGCTTCTGGGAAGCTTCCCATCTCACGAGCCCATGTCTTTAAACCATCAGTAACAGATATTTCTGAATCTATTTTCTGATCAGGTTCTTCACTTGTTCTTAAAATCCCTTCTTGCTTGGAAGATTTGATTCCATCCACAAACTTTTCTTTGACTTCCTTTTGCAGAACCGTCACTGCAGAGGTCGCCTCCTTGGGTACAAGAGCTTTTGTAGTCTTCTGACCTTCTGTCTTTTTCTTGGCCTTTAAAAGACTGGTGGTGGCCACTTAAGAGTTAAAGTGATTAAGAGGTTTGAAGAGAAAGCACCACGCAGCGGTGCCAAGAGATTAGGAAAAAAACAACACAGACACAAACAATGGGAGTTAAACAAGACTAAAAAAGAGATTATGATAAAGTTGACTGATTATCAAGGATGGGAAAATGTTCAATTGTTGTACCTGTTTCTGCTGTTTTTTCTTTTATTTCTACTTCAGGAGGTGCAGGAATTGTCTTGGCCTTTGCTTCTATTTCTTCAGAGAAAAAATGTGTTTGTGTTGAACGGAAGATATTAGTAGTTAAAAAAACAAAGAAGAGAAAGAAAGAGATGGTTAACAACAGCGAGGGGATAAAAAAGAACCCCTTAAAAAGATAAAAAGACAAAGTATTAGAAGATAAATGATTTTTAAACATGATGAGGTAAAATATGGAATGAGGAGACATTTATAATAAGATAATGCTGATGTGAGCATGAATGAAGGCTAAATGATGACCTCTTGTGTTTGCCTGAAGTTCGGATAAAAAGACCAAAAGAGGCACCCAGAAATGGAGAAATGGACAAGTTATAAATGAAAATGATCATGATGGTAGATTTTCTCTTTGTACCTCTGGCAGCTGTCTGTGGGGGAATCCTTTTCTTCTCCTCAGGTTTTGAAGGAACCAAAGGTTTTGTCTGAACTTTGTCTTTGATTATGGGACGTGGTTCTTCAACTTTCATTTCAACATCAACTCTCTGAGGAGGAGCTTCTTTGGGTTCCTCTCTTTTCTCATATTCCACTTCAGTTTTTGCAGTGAAAGGCTCAAACGGAGGCTCTGGTTTGGTTGCTTTTGGCTTTTCTGGTTTGATATCTGTTACTGATTCTTCTACTTTAGGAGTAACGTCTAGCTTAGGTTTTGGTTTTTCAAAAACTTTCTCCATCTTTCTCTCAACTATTTCCTCTGGTTTCTTTGCAGATGGCTCTTGTTTCTTTACTGGCGCCCTAGATTCATCTGGAATGACTGGTGGTTTAATCTGAACTTCCACCTTTCTACTTATTTTCTCTTCTACCATCTTAAGCTCAGTTAAGGGAACTTTTGTTGGTTTGCCTTGGACTGTGATTTCAGTGACTTCAGTGAAAACTCTACTCTCCTGTTCCTCTGGAACAGTTGTAGTTATCCTGACGTCATGATCAACTGTTTGGTCATAAGTGACTTCTACCCTTTCTCCAGTTTCCATCTCTTCAGTTTGTTTTCTTGCTTCAGTGCTGATTGTAATAGGAAAACGTTTGGCTCTATCCACAGCTGGAGTATCTTTTGACACTTTGATTTCTTCCACTGGAGCAGTTTCCTCAGTTTGTCTTTCTTCTTTTTCTATCACTTGTCTTTTACTTTCAGTTTTGATGATTATCTCTCTTCCCTTTTTGACTGCCACAAAAGCTTCTTCTATTATTTCTTTTTCAGGTTCCTCCCTATCTTTGTCAGCTTCAGTCTCCTTGACTACAACAACGGCCTCTTGTGTTTTGGGGACAACTCTGCGTTTAATCACTTTGGTTTCTTTCTTCTTTGAAGCATCAGTAACAGATATTTCGCCTCTCAGTTCAGACTTCTGATCTCTTTCGCTCCTCTTTTCTAACGCACTAAAGATCTCGACTTCTGTTAACGACACGGCTGTGTCGCCCAGAGGTTCCACTTCTTCCTGGTAAAACACTTCAGCATGTTCTTCCACCACCTCTGCATGCTCCCACACCTCCTCTGTGGAGGATACTTTTTCAGTCACATAATAAACCTCCTGCTTCTCTTGAGCTCCTTTTCTCTCGATCTTTACAAGACTGGTAGTTTCTGGTAGTTTTAAGATGTGTAGAAGAAGAGGCGTCATGTGGCGGCGCCAAGAGGTGATGACAAAACACAAAGACAAGCATCAGGGTTAGAAATGGACAACACAGAGATTAATCAAAGGGCTATTTCTTCAGGTGATAATCCATCTGGTGTGTATTATCATCAAAGTTAAAATCAAGACAAGGTTAAAGCAGCCATCATGATTCAAGATGGCCAGTACCTTTTTCAGGGGGAGAAACTTTTTTCTCTGGTTCAACCTCTTTGGGCAGAATCTTCTCTATCTTCACAGCCTCTATTTCTTTTTTTAAAAATGTATTCCAAGAGGGTGCATCAGTGGATCATTTTAGAGAAGAGAATTTAGACAGTTAACAAACAGAAAAGGTTATCAGGAAACATTAAATCACATAAAACACGGCAATAAAAAAGACATCAAAGAAGGACAGAAGATGTTACAAAAGAAGTGGCAACAGTTCAGTTTGCAGTCTGCTCATACTTCCTGGATCATAATGGTTTCATTGTCAAATATAACATCTACTGTAAACCCAAAACAGTGAAATAAAAATGTTTATCATAGTTAACAGATGCTGAAATAAGGACATCATCCGTCAGTGATGAAGCTGTAAATGGATAAAAAGGTGTTGGAGACTTTCTGAGTACCAAATTCTGTTTGATACAACTTCTGAAATTGTGCACGGTTCAATTCCAGGCTGTTTATTGTCACCAAATCTCAAATTTGTGGTGGGTCAGCAAATAATAACCAAACTTAACTATGTGGTATGCAAGACTACTCTTTTACCTTTGCACCTCTATTGATGGCAAGAAACATCTACATGTGCACAATGGACCAACGTGTGCTGAATGTTTTTAAACAACTAAAAGTAGGTAAAGTTTAGACACCAAAAATTTGAGGTTAAGTTTAGTAATAAAAGGTCAGAGCAGTATTCTACTCATACAAGGTATATTACCTGTGTTCAATAACTTATTTAAGAAAAAGGTAGTCAGTGCCCTTTGGTTTTCCCCAAACCACCACCTACAACAGTTGCATCTACAGGCTAGCTAACCTAACAAGCATGTTTCTGGTCTGTGAGGGTGCCGGAGTACCCAAAGAGAACCGAGCCATGCGTGGGTAGGGCATGCAGACTGAACTGTTGCCCATTGTCCACATGCAGGAAGAACACAGAGAGAAGACTTAAAGAGCTGAGGTTTGCCTCGGCAGTACCTTTAGGAAGAGTTTCTTCAACCTGTCTTTTAGGTTTAGCTTCCAGCACCTTCTCAGGTGTTTTTTCAGGGACTTTTGTGGGTTTATCTACAGGGATCCTCTCTGTTGGTTTTTTAGGGACCCTTTCAGGTTTGATTTCCTCAACCTTTACAGGCGGCCTCTTTTCAGGAACCCTCTCCTCTTCATCCACCTTTGGTGGAACTTTTGAAGGCCTCTTCTCAGGGGGAGCCTTCTGTGGAACTTTTATCTCTGGTACTTTTTCTGGTATTTTCTCTGGTACTTTTTCTGGTATTTTCTCTGGTACTTTTTCCGGTATTTTCTCTGGCACTTTTTCTGGCACCATCTTTGGAATTTCCTCCACTTTTTTCTTAGGTACAGGTACCTTTTCTTGGACCTTCTCAGGGGTCCGTTCCTTCACCTCAACCTCCTCTGGAGGCCGTCTCTCAGGTACTCTCTCAGGTGCTTTATCAGGCAGCCTCTCAGGTTCAGGCTCTGTCACAACTACATCCTCAAACCTCCTCTGAGGTACTTTTTCAGGCATCTCTTCAGGTACAAGTTTAGGAATGGGCTTCAAGGCTTTAAGAGGGTTCGACACAAAGACACACGCAAGACATGACAACATAGAATTGGATAATGTGCTTGCGCACAAATAAGATTCATTAAACACAACGGGGAGTATTTTACTCAAAGTCTTGTTGGACATTCAGAAAGTCCAGACGTGAAGCCAGTTGGCTAGACCGGACCCAACTCGAGAAATAACCAAAGACAATGGGAATCATTCTGTGAGAATGACAACTCAACACTTGTTGAGAAAACTTATTTAAGACTTAGTGGTTTCCTTTTTTTGAGTAACATGACCCCGCTTGTTTAAATCTCACACTCAGAGGACAACAGAGAAAGCAAAGGTGAAGAAAGTGTGTTCCTAAAGAAAGATCCATCATCAAATCTAAAATACCTTTCTCTCTCTTTGTCGGCTCTTCTTTTGGAGGAATAACAGCAGGTTCTGGTTTCTTGGCTTCTATTGGAGGTTCTGGTATTCTTTCCTCCACTGGAGCTTCAAAGAGTACCACACCACACAAGTTAGAGGCCTTTCAATGAATTCAGTCTGAAGTGTGTAGTAAGAGAGGGATAAACACTCTATCGAGTGTAAGATTAGCACAACTCAATAAAAACAAAGAGAACAAAGTTCAGCCCCATCATAACATCACAGAAACTCTGGGTACAAGAGTTAAGACTGAATAAACACCACAGAAGAAGAAGAAGAGATTTAAGAATGTAGAAGAGGTTTTAGTGTGAAGGGTTATGTTTAAGAGATGAAGAAGAGGGTTTAATAAGCAATCATGGATCACTCCTTAAGAGTTAAAGATGGATGGTTTATTAAGATTAAGACAAACTCAGGAGTTAAACCATGAAACTGTGTACCTTTTCTCTTTGGTTCCTTTGGTTCTGGTTTAAGCTCTGCTTTCGGCTTTGGAGGTTCTGGTTTTGGTTCTTTAGCTTCAGCTTTTTTCACTGCAGGTTCTGGTTTAGGTACCGATGCAGGTTCTGGTTTAGGTACCGCTGCAGGCTCTGGCTTAGGTACTGCTGCAGGCTCTGGCTTGGGTACCGCTGCAGGTTCTGGTTTGGGTACCTTTGCAGGTTCTGGTTTGGGTAACTTAGCAGGTTCTGGTTTGGGTATCGCAGCAGGCTCTGGTTTGGGTACTACTGCAGGTTCTGGTTTGGGTATCACTGCAGGCTCTGGTTTGGGTTTCACTGCAGGTTCTGGTTTGGGTTTCACTGCAGGTTCTGGTTTGGGTATCACTGCAGGTTCTGGTTTGGGTACCTCCGCAGGTTCTGGTTCTGGAGCTAGAGGTTCAGGCTTAGCAACACTTGGTTCTGGCTTCTTTACTGGCGGCTCTGGTTTCCGAACTTCTGGTCTTGGTTTTTCCAGTTCTGGTTTCACCTTTGGGGCTTCCGGTTCTGGCAGTGCTACCACTGGTTGCGGCTTGATCTTTGCCAGACTGGGTTTTTCAGCCTCTTCTGGGACTTAAAGCAACATTTCAATTGGTTTATATACAAGCCAACCAAGACAAAAGAAAGTGAGACGTTCGCTTCCACAGTTGAAGCTTCACAAACACAGTTCAGACGTATTTAGACTCAGGACAGAGAAACGTACACACAGTTAGACTAATAGTCTTCAAAACACACAAACAAAACAGGAAATACCTTTGGATGGGGGTGTTGTGGGCTTCTTTACTGGCACTGGTTTTTCTTCAGCCTTTGGCTCAACCTTGGCTGCAGGTTTGGCTTCAGGTTCTGCTTTTGGAGCGGGTGCAGGTTTAGGCTTTGGCTCTGGCTTCAGTTCAGGCTCTGCTTTAGGTTTTGGTTTAGGTTCGGGCTCAGGCTTAGCGGCAGGCGCCACTTTTTTGGGCTCAGCTGGTACCTGAGGCTTAGCCTCATCTTTGGATTGGCAACACAGACATTAGCTAATGTTAGCATGATGTTGTGCTAGCATTTAAGAGGTATCAGTTAAGAAAGAGTGAGAGGAAACACGACACAGAGACTGACTGACAAAGTCCATTACACATACCAATAATTACAGAATACAGATAAAGTGAGGGTGGATTAAAGAATGGACAGACATTAAGAGGTGAGAAGATTTTACAGCTATGAACACAATAAGCTGTGCCTGAGACTTTTACTAAGATATTAAAGAACAAACTGAGGTACCTTTCTTTGGCACTCCAGGCTTCTCAGCTGGCAGAGCGGGAGCAGCAGGCTTCTTAACCTCCTCTGGTTCTTGTAAGATACATTCAAACACAGAATAAACCAAAGGGTCAAAGAAAACAAGAAACAGACCTGAATCTGAACAGTAATAAGAACAGACCACACTGTTAAAGAAAATCTAACATTAAAGACAGAGTCATCAGTAAAGAAGGAAGATTTCAGTATGGAGATGTTAGCAGGAAGATGTCTCTACCTTTGGGAGGAGGAACCTTCTTTTCTGGGATTGAAACTACAGCAACCTTTTCCTCCACAGGCTTTTTGGCCTCTGGCACTTCAAAATTTCAAAAGTCAAGTTTAAAACATTCTAAGAAGGTTACAGACTGGCCAAACACACATGAGCTGTTAAAAAAGTATGACAAGGATGAAACGTGTTGGTACCTTTGGGTGGTGACGGCTCCTTCACAGCTGGTGTTGGCTTCTCTTTGGGCTTTTTCTCATCTTTAGGAACTTAAACACACCAATCGTGTTAGCATCAGAAGAGAGATGCTGTGCATTTGCAGGTGATGCAGGAAAGCGCAATAAGAGATAACAAAGCCAAAAGAAATGAAAATAAAAGCGACTAATTCACAAGTCTATTTGAGGCCAAATGAAGGACGTTGTATGAGGGCAAAGAAAAAATAAAGAAATAAGACACAACAGGACAAAAGGATTGAAGATTTTAGTTTTGCAAGGCTAAAGAGCAAGTTAGTGCATTTTTATGCAGAAGGCCAAGCGTCAGCAGGATTATGTGCTGATCTGCTGCTGTACCTTTGGTTGGGATTTCCTCCCTCACTTCAACTTTCTTCGTCTCGACTGTCTCCTCAACAGGGACCCTGGCAGCTGGTGGGAAAAATGAACACAACACAATCATGTTCACAGTCAGAAACATGTTAATGCAGCTTTTCTAATCTGTCTTGAGATTAAATATTAAATGCTGCCTATAAGAAATGAAAGGAAATCTCATGTTTCAGAAAATCTCTGAACCATTCAGACTCCCATACTTTGGTGGAATGGATCCTGTGTTAAACCTTAACTTTATACCAACAACATTTTGTTAAGCACAAATACTCCATGAAAAGAGGCTGAAAAAAAAATATAAAAGTTTATAATCAGTACACAGAAATCAGTGGACTTAGTAGGAGTGAAACACAAGGCAAAGAGGAAGAAAACCTTTATCCTGCAAACCCATGCATTAGAAGCAAGATATTAGCGTTTTAGAAGCGGGAGAGAGAAGACGCAATGATAAACTCAGAACGCTCAGGTTGAAGCAATCAAGAGGTTAAAGAGAGAGACCTGAAAGTTAAGGAGGTAAAGAGTGAGCCGTGGTTAGGAGAGGCTCATGAACACACAGCATCCTCTCTGCGTGTTACTCTGATCTGATACCTTTGATCGTGGACACCTGTTGTGTTACCGTCTCTTCTGTCCAGCTCTCATACTCCACTGAAGGTTTCAGAACAGCAAAGTGACAAAAGACAACAAACGTGAGGCAGAAAGTCTGTGCTCGCTGAAGGAAACTTGTGGCATCATTTTACAGTTTCACAAAGTCACTGTGTCGTCTCAGAAATTCTCTGGTTCACTTAATTATTTTAACGTCTCCATGAAACCACCACAAAGTGATCAGCACTACTACTAGAGACAAAAACATTATACCGTCAGACTCGAAGCTTTTCATAGCTACATAAAAACTACAAAGATCCACACAATAACAACAAAGACTGGCACAATAGCCAAACGATGTTGAATTATATTAGAGGAAAAAAAACAGTAAGAAAAAAAGACTAAATTCACAGAAATAGATGATAAATAACAGCAGTGATGGAAATGTCTGCAGGTAGACACTAAACCACATTCAAACATAAAAATGATAAAGACGTTCAGTCATATACGTACACTCTCAGTGGTTTGTTTAACCCATCAACAATAAAGACGCTAGAAACCATCAGGTCAGTCTAAACTTCCAGAACCAATTCTGCTGAGCTGACGACAGAGACTTTGACAGTAAAACGGCATTTGGATTGAAAGTTAGTTGCTGTTTGATGGAAGATGAAAGTTACAGATGGAAAAAAGAAGACACAAACCAAAGAAGAGCACAACGGGAAAAAAGAAAGTCTTCCAAATTAAATTCATAAGAGCAACAAAAAAGTGAAAAAGCAGCAAAAAATGATGAAATGATGACGTTATTAAGACAGGCAGATTTGGAAATGACCGTTTTAATTCACATACGGCGTTAATCTTTGGTTTTGGTGGTCTTCAATTTCATTAATAACAATTAATTATTAACAATTAATGATCTTTTTTTGCAGGACACATCGGGTAAGGAAGGCCTGACGGTAAAACGAGCGCACCTGTAAGCTAACTCTGACCTTACCAACGTTGTGGAGCTAGTGGGAAACTGGAGGCACGTACGGTGAGACGGCGAACTG
Source organism: Cheilinus undulatus (assembly GCF_018320785.1). NCBI lineage: Eukaryota > Metazoa > Chordata > Actinopteri > Labriformes > Labridae > Cheilinus > Cheilinus undulatus. Next base: position 1,844,688 of record NC_054879.1, on the reverse strand, counting down.
ACTGAACGGTTTAGGAATACATCTGATAAAATTAATAAATACGAACATTATTCCACAATCCATGTCCCCATGAGCAGACAGTTGTATTTTTGTGCGTCTAGTGAGCCATAATTTACTTACTTCTATGAAAATGTGGTAATATTCATCTCTAAAAACTGGCCGTATGTTCCATTATCAACACCACTACTAGTCTAAAACGCTTTCCTTGTCATCACAAAGTGGGATTCTGATTTAGAAAAAAAATCTGCATGTGAAACATTTAATAAATCTGGATTATTTGGGGTGCACATCAATTTTTGTTTTTTGGTGCACATTTGATTTCAGTCTGGATTAAAGCACAGTTTAATAAATGAGACCCGGATCTTTACTGCAGTCATATCAAAGCGTAAAAAATAAATAACTTGACAAGTTTACAGCTGACATCTTATCTCCTAACAGAAAACACAGCTTACTTTTGTTAAAGTTACAGATAAAATATAAAAGCAAACCTTGTTTTGAGTCGGTTTTTTTTCATTAGTTGTTTTCTGAAGCAGGAAATAGACTAAAATAGTGAATTACGTTTGGTGTGAAAATAATAGGGTTATCATTTAGGCTGTATCGCCCAGCCCTACTCTATTTCAGGAAAAAGGATTTGTGCCTAACAATTTCTCATTGCCATAACATTCACTCTTCAAATTTGGTTACTGTCCTTTTAAATATTTACATTTCTGTCAATGAAGATCTGAGTTCGAGATTCAATTATCCAACACAATTCTTAACAAATTTTATTGAGTTTTCTCATCTTTTTTGTGATTTATTAGATAATAAAAATACATCATGAGAGGGAAGATGGATGAGAATGTCTGGTTTTCCCAGATCTGCTCAGACGGATGTTGAGGATGTTGATGATGATGAAGCTGGGATGCAAACATCGATATACGGTATGTACTACCTCTCTGCTCCACCTCCACCTCTTCTTCATATTGATATGAATATTCAGCTGATTCTTGATGGAAACAAAAACAAGTTTGTTCCATCATTTAAAGAGTTTACAACAGAAGAGTGGACGAGTGTTGGTAGTGAATTTTTAAACATTTTTTAGTTGAAATTCAGTTTAAAATAGAATCTTTGTGGATGAAGGATGTGAGCATGTCAAGTACAAAAACAGTAAATAAATACCTCTCTGTTCAATCTCTTCTTCGTACTGATAGAACTCAGCAGATTCTTTAAAGACAAAAACATCTTTGTTAACTTTAAGGTTAAATTTGGTTAGATGTTATTTCTGAAGAATAGTTTCTTGAGGTTGTCTGGAGGTTTTGCTGTTGTCTGTGCGTTTTAGTAACTCAATCTGAGTGAAACCAGGAAGCGCTGCCTCTGATTCAGAACTTACCTTGAATTGCCACTGATGAAGGCACTTCAGGCCTCTGAACTGAGGAGTCTGGGATATCTACAGAATATGGAATAATGGTCTTTACCAAACTTGATTTCAAATAATCTGTCATACAGCAAGAGTTAAATATAAGTACTGGAATGAATTTTATATTAACAGATCAGTTAACTGTTAATCAAAGGAAGCTTACAGTTTAGAAAATCCTCCTTATCCAGGAAGGCCAGAAACAGCCAATCAGTGAAACACTGCCACAGCAGACAGCTACAGACAGCTAGCATGTCTGATACACTCATTTAACCTTTTTTAGATTATTGTTTTCAGCCTATATAAGACAGGACACCCGAAGAGAGGAGACAGAGGAGGACATGCACCAAACAACTCCAGGATCAGGATTTAAACCTGTGACCTGTTTGTTCAGGACTGGGCCCAAGTGAGCAAACCCAGCACCAAAACCTCTTTACACTTAAACCAAACAGAAACAGACAGCTGTGAAATTAATAATATAATATAAATGCTTCTTATGAATAGGGTGACCATATTTTCAAAGCTCCAAATAAAGGCGTTTTAATTTATTGTAAACCTGCAGCAACTAGCTCATGGGACAGGCCTGGACTATCAAATATCATCTGAGATCTACTAAACACTACCAACACCAGGAAACACTAAACACAAGGACTGCACTGGTGTGATGGAACGTTTCTGTTCATTGAGCCTTGCTGAAGTAGTTAAGAACAGTGCTACTTCCTGTCTCCACCCACTTGTGTCTGTGTCTCATTCTAATATGGGCCAGTATGTCAGGTTCAACCGTGGAAGACCGCAAACGGACGCTCGCCTTCATCACATGCGGGTACAGGAGAAATGTGGGAGGACGCTCATCTCCACGCACAGATCGGTGTTCATCAATCTGGACGTGGGCGTGTGATAGGCTGAAATCCCACACCAGCTCTGAGCTTGTGAACACTCGTTTTTAGCTCAATGTGGATTCGCTCTCCCACACTGATAGCTTTAAAAAGATATCTAAAATTACCCAAACCTCCGACAATCCCTGTGAACATCACTGCTTTAGAAATGATGAGCAGAGCGAGCTTTCAGCTAATTTCCTCATCATTTGTTATATGTGATAAATTAGTGATTCTCTATCAATTTAAAAAATAAACAGTAATTATTAAAGTAAAATACTGCTGCAGTGTTGAGCAGAAAAAGTTATTTGGGGTTGAAAAAAGATTGATGACTGATTTGTTTGGACAGAAAATTATTCAGATTAAATCTCTTTATAAATCTCATGAACAGTCAGAAGAGAGCAGTTTAAGCACTTTGAATGATCCTACACTAATAATACCTGAACACAGAGGTACTGCAGCCATTGTCTCTTCAGTTTTAGGCTTCTGCTCTTCTTTTAAGAGCCAAAACGTGCTTTTCTATCCCCATCCTACGGCCTGACCAAATGTAAAGAATATTATATACAAGTAATGTGTCCTGGATCTATAAATTCAATATTCCATCATCAGCAGAAGTTCGGCTGTCCAACATGGCTGTTAACCTCAGCGATGACTTCCTGTCTCTTCTTTAGGCTGAAAAACAACAAACATTAATTTCTGTTCCTTCTTTGACCCTCAGACTGAAACCATGATAAAGGGAGCTGGTATCTTTGCGGTTATTTACTTCCTGGTGGTAAACTCTGTGGGTGAGACCAGCTGAAACGTGAATATATAAGGGTGTGATTTGTAAATGATGATTTTCAGCCGCCACGTTTCTCACCACCCGCTCAGTCGTACGCTGTGATTGGCCAGAGACACATGTTTCATAAGGCAGAAGTGGACCTCGCTGTAAGAGGATTTCTGCTCTGGTTTCTACACGAGTCTGATGAATGAGGGGCACTGTGGGGAAAACTGCATATTTACAGCCTGGTACGCCTAAAAGGAAACCAGGCCTTTCCTTGAGCCTTTTGTAAAAAAATACATTCAGGATTTATCACGACTAGGATAAACTCTAGCTGTAAGACCGTGAACAGGAGGATTTCCTAAAATGTTTCAGATTTGTTAAAGTTATTGTTGAAGTTAAATACTTACCAAACGGCACCATTGCTAATTCAATTTCTGTGAAAAGGGGAAAAGTGAACAGCGTATTAAACACTCACAGAGACAAAAGCTGAAGCATAAAAGGTGCCGTCTGACTAGGGACTGTACCTTTGCCAGACAAATAAAGCTCAGCTGTGCTCTTAGCCTCTCCTCTGGGCTCCAACCTCACAATCACTGAGTACACGCCTACACGGGATTATTAATGAAGACGTTTAACACTCAAGTCATAAAAACAATGAGGAGAAAAAAATCTCTCTGTGACGGGAATTTGGGGCTCGATGGCACTCTACACACCTTCGTCTTCAATGGTCACGTTTCGGATAACCATGAAATGTCTTCGGCCCTCACTTCTGAAGTTGTACTTAGGGCTCTCTCTCAGTTCCCAGGTGTCTTTGTACCATGAAACGATAGCGTTGTCGAAGGACACCTCACACTCAAAGGTGGCCGACTGGCGCTCGTTGACTTCAACGTTGTGGATGCGTTTGGTGAAATGAATTTGTTCAGCTAAAACAGATAAGACGTGAATGGGTCAACGCATCAACACTGGGAATGTATGACAAAAATTAATGGTAGTCTTAACAACACAACACCCACATGGTTAGAAATGAGGGGCACGAGGAGGTTTATGGGATGTTAAGACTGGTTGTTCTGGTTTGAGTCAAGATGGACTTAGGAAGACAATGATGAAGATGAAGATGGCAGACATGGTTGAAAGATACTCCAGGGGAGATGACAGATGGGACGATGTTAAAACAGAGAAAGACAAATCCCAGAAGAAAAAGAAAAAAGAGGGTAAAACCCAGACCTCCAAAATTAGTTTGGAGTTTGATGGGGGGATTCCAAAGAGGTTAGTAAACGGGCAGAACATCCACCACGTCTAGAAGGTTGCAGGATTTTTCCCGGGTACAAACCTTCCACCCAGAGGTCGGCTGAGGATTCCAAGCGCTGGTACCTGCAGGTGTATCTGCCCTGGTCTTCAGGCTTCAGGTCTCTGATCAGAAGCTTCTGAACCTTGTGTTTGACTTCAGACGTGAACCTGCCCTTCATCTCTAACTCTTTGCCGTTTTTATACCACTGAGCCTCTACGTTAGGGATGGATAATTGACAAGAAAGAGTACACGACTGGCCTTCCTTACCCGATGTGTCCTGCAGATGCTTCTCAACCTCAGGCTCTGAAAGATAAAATAGCAGAAGAAAATACACGTCAGAAGAACAGAAACCTCACAAAACTAGAGGAAATCTTTGTACACTTAAAAATGGGCATAGTTACTAGACAGAGGAGTGACTTCTACTCAATTACCATATAGCATATACCATATAAGAAGCAGTTTTTGGTATTTCCTTGAAAAGGTTATATTAAGACTCTGACACTGTGTCAATTTTGTCGACTACAACTATGACTAAAAATGTTCCTCGACAGCCTTTTCATGATGAAAACTAGACTAAGACTAATAAAAATAGATCTATGAGGACTAAAACTGAGAAAAACTAAGCCTAGTTTTCTTTAAGATGACTAAAACTAGACTGAAATGTGATGTTGTTTTCATCAGACATCTAAAATCCATGATATTTCTCCACTGTGGGTAGATCTGTCAAAAAACAATACAGCTGTATCTATTCTGCCTCTCAGCTGTAGAAAGCAGGGACCCCAGGTTTGGCAGAGAACACACTACCATGATTTGGTACCAGATTTAGGCAAGAAAATAAATGCTTGGACTAAAAGTAAAGACTAAAATGTGAGGACTTTTATGGACTAAAGCTAGACTAAAACAAAAAAGGGTAGAAATGACTAAAATGTGACTAAAACTAAAATGCATTTCATTTAAAGACTAAAATTAAAAACAGCTGCCAAAATTAAGACTGGACAGACATGGCGGCTGCGGCCAGCAGAAAAAGCACTGAGGACACAGACTCAAATTCTGTTATCCAGTCATTGCTTCATTGTTACCATTTTATCTGGAACCTTTTCCCTTTCGTCCCTGGTTTATTTTCTTATTGGGATCATACTGGCAGGATTTTATGTTCTGTAACACTTAAATTACATTAAAGATACAACGGCATAACAAAGACTAGATGTAGTACTGACCCATGACGGTGAGCTTGGCGCTGGAGATGTGAGGCCCACAGACCACCCGGTAGTTGCCCTGGTCAGATGTCTGACACCTCTTGATTCTGAGCAGGTGGCGGTCGCCACTGATGCTGATGTCGTATTTGTCGTTGTTGTCCAGTTTCTGTGTTCCCTTGTACCATGACAGGGTGATCTCTGGGTAGTTAATCTTGACCTCACACTCAAACACAGCCTCTTTGTTGGTGAAGACGGACTGGTCAGAGATGTCCTTCACCACAGTGACAGGCTGCAGGAGAGGGGAGAGAATTAATTAGTGGGGATGCTGAGTAAGCATCCACACTACTGATATCTGCGTCGGCCATTTTGTTTATTATTATTATTCTTCCGCGCTGGCTATCTCCTCCTTCAACTTTGTCGTATCGACACCGGTTAAACTTCAAAAAATCCACTTTCTCTGCCATTTGACTGCTATGACTTCTCTCATTTCTAACTTTTATAATTTTTAAAATATTTAACTTTGTTTAACAATGTTAAACAGATGGCAAAATTTCACTAAATCTGCACTTTTTTCCACTGCTCATAACTTTGGCACTGCTTGGGCTATTTTCACTATTTTACTCTCATACTCTTCAGCTTCTGGTGCAGAGTTTTGCGAGCTATAATACCCTTTTCTACTATTTATACTTTTTGAACTATCATGCTTTTTGCTGATCAAACTTTTTCAAAATTTTGTCTCTCTCAGACGTTTTAGAGTGAGACTTAGAGTGATGACATCACCGCCAGACGATGGCTGGACTCTTCAAAACTAGAGGCAGCTCTGTGAACAAACTGCTCTCCTGGGAAAAATACTGGCTCCAGAGAAATAATTTTAACAGCAAAATGTAGCTACACGTCTCCTCTTACTCACAAAAAAAAGATTTGAGGTCAATAGGATTAACGAATTTTCACTTCCCACACATAAAAAACATATCATCGCGTTCCTCAACTTCTGCTGATTCTCACGATACCTTGGTTTTTTTGCTAGCTTTCACAACAACAGCTTAAATTGACTTTGTTTGAGTGCATGTTTTGGCCACTTAACTCAGTTTTCTGAGCACTTTTAACAGAAGCTGTCACAGGTGTTTCTAATTATGCTTTGATCTCAGCCTTGATTAAACAATGATGTCATGCAGGCTTTGATCCCCATAGCAACCGCGGAGCCCCTACAGACACACGGATTAGCTCCCCTCACATACATGTAGCTCCACATAGCTCCCATAGTTGCTCCTTTTCACCATTTTTGATGCCATTTCTCACCCATTGAAGCTACCTGTTGCAATCAAATACCACTTGCTTCAGCTTTTTTGCCCGTTTTTGCCACTGTATCCCATTTTTGCCACTTTTCACCATTTTTGATGCCTTTTGCCATTAAATACCACCTTTTCCAACTTTTGACCCCATTTCATTTTAAAGGCTACTTTGAGCTAATCTTATGCTACTTTCAGCTAACTTTAGGCTACTTTCAGCTAATCCTCTGCTATTTAAAGATTTCTTTTGCTACTTTCAGCTATTTTTAGGCTACTTTGAGCTGATCTTATGCTAATTTCAGCTATTTTAGGCTACTTTCAGCTAATCTTATGCTATTTTAAGCTGCCCTTACGCTACTTTCAGCTATTTTGGCTGACTTTCAGCTATTCTCATGCTACTTTGAGCTATATTAGACTACTTTTAGCTATTTTAGGCTACATTCAGCTAATCCTATGCTATTCAAAGCTATTCTAATGCTACTTTGAGCTTTTTTTGGCTACTTTGTGCTATTCTTATGCTATTTTCAGCTATTTTAGGCTACTTTCAGTAATTCTTTTGCTACTTTCAATTATTCTTAGACTACTTTGAAAAAAATCATTCTACTTTCAGCTATTTTTATGCTACTCGGAGCATTTTTAGGCTACTATCAGCCATTTTCAGGGTACTTTTAGCTATTTTCAGCTATTTAAAGCTATTTTTATGCTATTTTCAGCTATTTTAGGATACTTAAGCTATTACTACTCAACTTTCAGCTATTATTATGCTACTTTGAGCTATTTAGGCTACCTTCAGCTATTCCTATGCTACTTTGAGCTATTTTAGACCACTTTCAGGTAATTTTATGCTATTGTGAACTATTTTTAGGCTACTTTGAGCTATTTTAAGGCCACTTTCAGCTATTCTCATGCTACTTTCAGCTATTTTAGGCTACTTTCATCTAATTTTATGCTATTTTCAGCTATTTTTAAGCAACTTTGAGCTATTTTAGGCTACTTCAGCTATTCTTATGCTACTTTGAGCTATTTTAGACCACTTTCAGGTAATTTTATGCTATTGTAAACTATTTTAAGGCTACTTTGAGCTATTTTAAGGCCACTTTCAGCTTTCTCATGCTACTTTCAGCTATTTTAGGCTACTTTCATCTAATTTTATGCTACTTTGAGCTATTCTTAAGCTACTTTGAGCTATTTTAGGCTACTTCAGCTATTCTTATGCTACTTTTAGCTATTTTAGGTTACTTTCAGCTATCCTTTTGCTATTTCCAGCTTTTATAGGTGACTTTTAGCTATTCTTATCCTAGTTTGAGCTATTTTAGGCTACTTTAAGATACATTGATGCTATTTTCAGCTATTTTAGTCTACTTTGAGCTTTGCTTATGCTACTTTGAGCTATTTTTGGCTACCTTCAGCTAATCTTATGCTACTTTCAGCTATTTTTAGGCTACTTTCAGCCATTCTTATGCTACTTTCAGCTACTGTAGGCTACTTTGAGCTATTCTTATGCTACTTTGAGCTATTTTTGGCTATCTTCAGCTAATCTTATGCAATTTTCAGCTCTTTGTAGGCTACTTTGAGCTTTTCCTATGCTATTTTCAGCTATTTTAGGCTACTTTGAGCTATTCTTATGCTACTTTCAGCTATTATAGGCTACTTTGAGCTATTCTTATGCTATTTTCAGCTCTTTTTAGGCTACTTTGAGCTATTCTTATGCTATTTTCAGCTATTTTAGGCTACTTTGAGCTATTCTTATGCTACTTTCAGCTATTATAGGCTACTTTGAGCTATTCTTATGCTACTTTGAGCAAATTTTTTTCTTTTTCAGCGATTTTTAGCAGTTCTTCCACAGTTCAGCTCTCAGCATACCCACGCAATTTCAGCTGAAATTGCTATTTTGATCTAGTTGCATTTTCATAATCAATATATAATATTTAAGCTAGATTTTCCTGCAGACAGTGAACACATCCTGACCTCTGTGCGCTCCATCCTCTTCTGCAGGTCGGCCACCAGCCGGGCCATGTCCTCATCAGACTCTCTGTCACCACGTTCTAGTTCCTGTTGGCCACAACAACAACACCGTCAGCCCTTCTCCTGCAGAAAAACATTACACACCATGCATGAAGAAGAGCCTTACCGGTCTTCCACTTTCTTCAGCCTTCTCCTTCTTCAGCTGCTCGATGGCCTGCAGCAGGCCTCTGTAGTCCGTGATGCCGTACATGCGGGCGTATTTCTCGTACTCTTTGGGGTCCACGTTCCTCAATAGCTCTACGATGTCGATGTCCTTCTCCTCCTGTGGACTCTTCTGCTTCGATGGTGTCCTGATAATAAACAAGGTTGTGATGATCTGAGTGGATTAATCCTTTGGTTTCTGCTATAGAAGTTTACCGAAAGAGCCCAAACTGTCACACATTTTTTACTTTTTGAGGAGTCATTCAAAAAAACATGAACTCACTTCTTCAGTTTGGCTCTGAGGTCTCCCTCCAGCATCGACGCTTCTTTCTTCTCGTCCACATGCATGTCAGTGCTGCATTCGATCTCTCCGTGCTTGTTTGAGGCGACGCACCTGTACTGACCCGAGTCGGACTTGGTGACCTCTCTGATCTCCAGTTTGGCCTCCTGGCCCTTCTGCTCCATGGAAATCCTGCCACCGTGGGTGATCTGCCTCCACTTCCCCTTCATCCACTTCACACTGGGGATCGGATCTCCACCCACTTTGGCGATGAAGGTGGCGGTGCCCTCTGATGACGGCGAGGAGGAGGTTAGGACAAAGGTGGATCAGATATTCAACTTTTAAAGGGATACAGAAAGCTTAGGTCGTTTATGTTTTAAAGAGTGTGATTAAAGGAAGCTCTGTGCAAAATATCTTTTTTTGCATGTTATCAAATCCTTTCATAAATGTTGATCTTCACTTTTAAACACTTCAACACTGGCCCCCAGCTACACCAAAGCAGTATATCACTTCTGCAGAAACACTTCAACCTCTGAGCTCTGAGGAAATTGTACATTCTGATCATGTTTGACATTCTGTCTCATCAGAAACTATTTCCTCCTCCAGTTATTTCCTTAAAAATTAAGTCCTCCACAGAATCAGCCAGCGTTTTTAATCAGACCTTGAATGGTAGGAGTTAAAACCCTGAGCTTTAGTTAAAGGGCTTGTCTGTGTTAGGAGGATTCAGTCTGAAACTTCACCAAAAAAGGAAGTTGTTTAAATCTCATATCTATACTTTCATGTGCTTCACAGTTCATATCTGTGAAAAGTCCAGGTCTGAACAGATCTCCATGCCTGTATGCAGACACTGTCATAGTGCCATCTAGTGGTACAGTACAGCCAACCTTGAAGAGACTGATTCTGATAGCAGCGGTTGTTTTAGAGATTTATTTCACTGGAATGTTGATGAAAATAAGAAGAAGGCTGTTGATGAATATGAAGAGCCAGCGTCACCATTCTCAGGCATTCCTCGCCGTTTTAGTTAGTGTGCTCTGTGCTGTGTGATGTTTGACTCACTCTCGGTGACGTGCTGGGATTTGGGCTGCTCGATGAAGAACAGGTTGTCGAGTTTTTTGGCTGGAGCTGCAGCTGGAGCTTCAGCCGGAGCTGGAGCTGCTCCCGGTTTTTCTGCAACAACAGGGAAATGTTTTCTAAACACCTTAGAGCATGTTTTTGATTCATGCAGTCATCTCACAGTTAGAGAACCCCACGCCTGTATTTATATGCCCAGTTTTTACCTTTGATGGTGACTTTAGCTTTGCAGAACTCGCTGCCAGCCTCATTGCTGGCCTTGCACAGGTAATCTCCAGCGTCGTGTTTGGAGGCGGAGCTTATTTCCAGACAGGCTGTCCCATCAGAGAAGCTGATCCTGGTGCTGCCGCCAGACGCCAAGTCCTTCCTGTCCTTCATCCATGTGATCTTCAGAGGAGGAGAGCCACAGACGTGACATCTGAGACTCAGCTTGTCGCCCTCGTCCACGGTCAGAGGTTTGAGAGGGACATCGAACACCGGCGGCTTTTTTGCTTCTGTAGGACAGATGCATAGCATTTTCAGTATGTTTAAATGAACCGGGTTGAAGAAAGCAACTTCTGAAGTTACCAAGCCTCAGCTCTGATTTAAATCCTCCAGGACATGAGGATTTACAACTTTGTTTAGCCAAATTCTACAGCTGCATAAAGGCGTTTTTTATTTTTCTAATAAAAATATTACATATATTTTCATGTATGACTTTGCTGCTAATAAAGGCATCAGTATCTTTTTATTCTATCCTTACATTTTCTAAATGGCCCTGTTCTAATAATTTAACCACTTCTTACTCAGTCAAGATCCTGCTTGTTTCTGTCAGATTTGTATCATGTCTCCAAGACTAAAAGCACAAATAGCCTGATTTTTTAATACAGTCATGTGCTTAAATTTAGGCATGCAAGGCGTTAAGGATTCATCATGGGCCGGTCATGCCACAACCTGAGGTTGTGGGGGTGGGGTTGGTCCACCCTACAGGTGTGGACTTTTCCCATGCGACTGATAATATGCAAGGACATCCAGAGCATGACTGGCATTGTGTAAATCCTCCTGCCCGGTGATGCAACCAGGCGACTGACTCGCCACATCTACGTCTTACTGCAGCCTCAACTAAACATGCCTGAAAGTTCTACAAAGTACTGCATGTTTAAAATAGACCAAGCATATAAAAAATATAAATACACCTAATAACATATCCTGTTTTCTCCAAGTCAAAACCTGAAGCCATTTAGGATTAAACTAAAGGTGCATTGGTTAATATCTTAAATGTGTTGTCTGCCCAGGCAGTAATAAATAAATCAAAAGTTTAAGCAAAAAGAGACAAACTATAAGGCATCCTCTGCTGTCTTATAAAGGTGTAATTTCTATCTGATTATTTACTTTGCACTGAATCCTGTATTCTGATTGGTTCATATGTGTTTAAGAAGACATTTTTATGTATTTTCCAGAAAACCTTCCACCGAGTCTTTAAAGCATCAACTGTTTAAGCCCTACAGTCTGACATCATGATTACTATCAGCCTCTGGTTGTGATGAGTCGTCGTGTCGTGCGATCAGATCCACCTGAGATCCCCACGCTGAAGTCACAGGAGGCTCGTCCCGCCTCGTTTGAAGCCTGACAGGAGTACCTGCCGCTGTCAGCCACCTGGCTGCTCCTAATACACAGCACGGCCACGTTACTCTTAAAGCTGACGTCGTATTTGTTGGAGCTGTGGATCTCCGTGTTCTCTTTGAACCAGCTCACTGACATGGGCTGAGAGCCCGACACGCGGCCCTCGATCTTCACCAGTTTACCCTCCACATCTTCGATGTTCTCTGAGGGCTTTTTAGTGAAAATGGGAGGGTTTTTACGCTCTGAAAGGAAGAGAGTGACGTCAAAGGTAAGTGACACAAAGAAACGCCCTCACTGAGGCTCGGGGTTAAAGAAGAGAGGGTCACATGACCTGGGTGCGACCGGGGTTAAATACCTTTGACCGTGATGTCAGAGGAACACGAGTCCTTCCCCATGTCGTTAGAAATGTGACAGAAGTACCTGCCCGTGTCGCCTTTATCTGCCTTCAGGATGGTCAGGTGAGGCGTGTTATCCACACAGCTCATCCTGTAATTCCCCCCAGAGCGGATATCTTTATGATCTTTGGACCATGTGACTTTAATAGGGGCAGAGCCAGTCATGTGACACTCAAGCTCAATGCTGTCACCCACTGTCACTTCCTGTGATACCAGCTTCCTGTCAAAGACTGGGGGGTATCGTGGTTCTGTGGAGTCCACGATGGAGCAAGAGGATGAAGAAGAGGAAGAAGAGGAGGAGGATGAAACATTTAGATAATAAAATCTGACAAACTCTGATTACAACAGTTACGTCTCATTCCTCAATCAAAAGATCCCTCAGAACATCTCAGCATGTTTTCATTATTAAAAGAAGAGAAAAGTTTCCCAACCCTGGAGTCAGGACCACAAACACAAGCTCAGGAAATCACATTCAAACTTCTCCGCCCCTCCCAAGTTCATTACAGACCTTGCAGAGTGAGTTTGGCCCTGCAGGAGGCGGAGCCCACGCTGTTGGTGGCGACACACGTGTACTCTCCAGAGTGCCTCATTTCTCCCTGGCTGATCTGCAGCGCAGCCGTGTTGTCATCGTAAGTCATGGAGAACTCATCTCCCTCTCTCACAGGCTCGCCATCTTTCAACCAAGACACCTCGATGGGCGAGGAGCCGGCAACGCGGCACTCAAACCTGACGGGCTGACCCTGCGTCTGCTGCAGGCTGGTGATCTTCTTAGGGAAGGACGGAGGAGTTTTAGCCTCTGGAGGGAGGAGGGAGAGACAGGGTGGTGAGTGAAGGAATCAGGATTAAGAGATATTTAGTCCAACTTCAACCTTAATTCCTCTACTACAGTGGTCTTTCAGTCACTTACTGTTCTCAAACACAGCTCATTAGTCAACGTTTATCATCACTGTCAAAGCTACTTAAATACAAATTTAGTAGTCCATAAAAGGAAGACTTCACATTCAAGCATGCTGCCTTTATTTATTTAACACTATTATGTTGCTTGTATGTTGTATAAAGACAAAGTAAAGCTCTGAATGCTGGAGAAAATTAAAAGTTAAATTCACACGTTGGCTGCCATTGAAGTGCAAAGCACTCTGGGTAGTGGTGTGATAATTCTTGCCCTATCTCCATTTATTCCTGTGTTTGTTTAACAGTGCTGGAATCATATCCTCATCATATCATTGAACACATTAATTCTGTTCATTCTTCATCATTGTGATCAAATACAGAGAAGCTGGTCTCATCACACCAGCTGACCAAAATAACACTGATGTAAACAGTAGATCTAAAATCAAGAGTTACCCAGCACGTTGAGCCTGCAGGTGGAGGAGGCGGAGCCTATGCGGTTCTCTGCCTTACAGGTGTACTCTCCGATGTCGCTCTTGGTGGCCTTGCTGAGTTTCAGACAGGCCACGCCCTTCGAGTACTCTAGCTTACAGGTGGGTGTGGAGCGGACTTTACCGTCAGCTTTGAACCATGACACCTTGATTTCTGGCGTTCCCGCCACCTGGCACTTCAGGCACACGGCATCTCCGGCCGTTACCTCCATGGGCTCCAGGGACTCCACGAAGTATGGTGGCTCTGAGGGGACAAACACAGGCTGGTTCAACAGCTGGACATGCTGTATGCAAGGCTGACATCTGCTGGTCAGAGCTGGTAGTGCACAGACGGAGGAGGACCTGGTCGTTAAATTATCCTCAGTTTGTTTTTCATGTGATTCAGGCAGATTTTCAGACAATCATATTAATTTCTGTTTTTCCCTTTTTATTGATTAATATATAAATATATTTTCTATTTTATTTGTACTTTATTGTGGATTGCCATGTCATTCAGTTATACTTGTAAGGATAAACACATCATGGCTTGTTTTTGGGGCTTTTTACATCTTAATTTTAGAGAGGAGGACAGCAGACAGAGATGGAGACATGCAGGACAGGCTATGAAGATGGTGTAGATTTAGGAAGCATTCACACATCTTGGTCATTTTTTAATATTTATGGCCATATATTTAAAAATCTAATTCAAAACTTTGTACTTCCTTTTCAGGATCTGATCCAGAGAGTGTGTATTTATTTGGCAGCAGTCCCCAATTCAAACAAGAAGTAAGTGTCTGAGCTGAGCAGCACGTCTTTACTGGTCATGTGTTGTTACTGTTTTGTTTGAGCGCCCTGTGGTTGCAGAATTTATTCAGTGTGTATTCAAATCAGTTCACTTTGGATCGAAAGAACTTATCAGTACAGTCAATGGATTCAATTCTTTTAACAGAAAATGATATAGTTGTGCAGCGTTAATTTTCAGTGCACACCTTTATTTGCAGAATACTGAATGTCTTTGTTGTCAATGGATGTAAAAGGATTTTAAAAACTATAACTTTATCTGTAAAAGTCAAATCCCTAAGAGACGTCAAAATGATACCTCTTTTGCAAATGGAGGATAAAATCTGATAATCTTGTGGAAATTTTAAAATACTGCAGTTGAATCTTATTTTAGTCACAAAAGGAAAAATAGCTATAATCAGAAAACGTTCAGTGATTTGAAGAGTTAACAATCCAGGCATACCAAGGATGGACACAGCAGCCTCACATGTGTCCCGTCCAGCATCGTTGGAGACCTCGCAGGAGTATCTTCCTGCTGCCTCTTTGTTGTCAGTGCTCAGACACTCCAGGATACAGGAGCTCTCTGTGGTGGTGATGTTGTATTTATAGGAGGCGAAGATCTGCTGGCCATCTTTAAACCAGCTCACTGTGATTTTAGGAGTGCCTGTGTATGTGCACTCGAGTGTTAGAGGTTTGCCTTTTTCCACCGACATGTCCTTCAGCTTCTTAGAGAACGCCGCAGGCTCTGAGGGAAAACAAAGTTCACATTTATGTCAGGATATTATCAGAAAAAAACAAATCCATGCATCAATCTGTAGGAGGAAAATTAACTGAATTACATACAGTTTCTGTGGATCTAAAGAGTGGGATATAACCAGAGAATCTTGGCTTAAATCACAAAGACAACACAGGAAATGACATAATTTGACATGACGCTGACCTTTAACAGTGAGAAGAACAGGGCAGTTCTCCTTCCCTGCATCGTTGATGATCTGACACGTGTACTCTCCAGCGTGAGAGCGGTCCACGTTAAACAGCTCCAGAAGAACCTGGTTATCCTTCAGAGAGAAGTTACAGCTCCGACCAGCCACAATCTCCTTAGTTCCTCTGAACCACTTCAGCCTAAGGGGGGCGCTGCCCTTCACCATGGCTGAGAAGGTCACGTTAGAGCCGGGCATGGCGTCCACAGGCTGAGGAGGGACCACGAAGGATGGAGGTTCTGGATCCAGAGACAATTTCAGAGATTAGACATGGTCTTTACTTTACTCACTTTCAAAGACACCGCGGTCTTTTGGCATCCACTCTGCAGTAACCAAACAATGACGGGTCTACTGACTGACCTTTGACCACCAGTGAGGCCATGGTCTCACTGGATCCCGCCTTGTTGACAGCTTTGCATTTATAAACTCCAGAGTCAGACAGCTTCAGTGTGGGCACTTTGAGCACGCAGGTGTTGTCGCTGAATGAAATGTCGTAATTTGGTCCGGTCTGAATCTCCTCCCCGTCATGATACCAGGAAATGGTAAAAGGTGGGGAGCCAGACACTTTGCACTCCATCTCACCAGCAACTCCCACAACCGTGCTGCATTCCTTCAACTTCCTGGAGAAGGTTGGGGGGATGGTCTTATCTGTTCAGGTAAAAAACATGGAGTGAGTACTTCATCTAGATAAATACTAAATGTTAGCTCATGGGGAGGGGTGAGTGTGAAACCTTTAGATAGAAGCTGGGGCTGCCAAAGAACCAAACCTCAGCATTTATCACGGAAATTTTATGGTCGAGCATAATCAGATTTGATTCCATGTTTATAAATTACATTATTTTGCAGTTTTAAGCTATATGAAGTCCATAAGTGAATAATAATAAAAATGAATGAATGAATAAATAAATAAATAAATATGTTAATAATAATAAGAAGAAGAAGAAAATGGGAATAATAATGTTATAATTAAAATAATAATAAAAGTAATATAATAATAATAATAATAATATAATTATTACAACAATAATAACATCATTATTGTTAGTATTGGCAGTAGTTGTATTGTAAACGCTGCTTTAGTAAGGCTAAAGGAGAAATGTAAGCTTCAGTGCATCAAAAGTAGTTAGGTTTGTTTTTATTACCATAATTGTTACATTTACTTTTATTATTCCAATGTTAGTTGGGAGCTTACAGCTTTAAAGAGCCTTTTCTGTCAAATACACTTTTTAACACTGCTATACATGGAAACACACATGTACAAAATGACTCTGTGACATCCAATTATTCCTGGTAAAAGTTAAGAGTTCATGTTTAGTACCCACTAATGACCCAGTTAAGGTTAACCATTTTGATATGACTTTTTAAAACTAACTGTTCTTTGCCCTGCTTTCACTCCAGATTTTGTGCTGTGTTAAAATAAGGGTACTTTAACCCCTGTTTGGATAAAACCTGCTGTAATTTGAAAGAAAATAAGGAGCCAGAATGATATTAGTCAGAAGTAAAGAACTTTCAACAAATGTTAAAGTAAAATATTTGACATGGAAAAAAAGTAAAAATGTTGATATCACAAGGTGGAGAAGGAGGAAGACGTCGTGCTGAGTGGTATACAACTGCTTCCTCATCATGCTAGCTTAACAAAAGGACATTATGACTTGTGATAAATGTCATTTCAAAGGGAAAAAGTCCCAACTTTGGACCCGAGTCGTAATGACCGTCCTTATAATAAATCCTGAACTGGAAGCCCCTAACAAATGTCTGCTGGGATTACTTGCTCGTTTACTTAATCAGGTAGCCTTTTTAGATTAGGTCTCATCTACAGGAAAGGATTAGGGACACCTTCAAAGGAGAAAATATTTTTGAGCAAGTCGAGATTGAAGTGGAAACGACGAGGAAAAAACTCCAACCTTGCTATTACAAACAGCAGATCTTAGACAATGTGCTAAAGAGAGAGAATCTCTTCTTGTTAAATCTAATGATGAGGTTTAGTCTCACATGTTCATCGATATCAGGCATTTTGTAGAGACCATCATGATTCTCTGTTATTGTCTTAAATACTCATACATCAACAGCTCTCGTGTCTCTTCCTCTCCGTCTGATCACCTGTAGAGACACACAGGTGACAGGTTCAACCTCAGTAATGGGAGAGCGAAGGAAAATTGATCCCTCGTTTATTGATCAGTGCTTGTTGCGGTGGGATAAATGATGTCAATGTAAACAAATCTACTGACAATTCTGAAGGGAAGCATGAGGGAGCTGCATGAAAGCAGAGATAAAAATGTGCTGATCTTTATCTCTACATTCCATGCAAAAATGTAACGTCCATCTTGGTTGTGGTGTTTTGCGGGTGACATCTTCTTCATTTATCATACACAGTTCTGTTAACTATGGTTTCCAGTAACACGTGCCAAAGTCTTACTCTTTTTGCTTTTTTGTCATTTGCAGCAAACTGTCCATGATCAATAAATGGGCGATCAATCTCCCTTTGCTCTTCATCACTACAGGTGATCAGATGGAGAGGAAGAGACACGAGAGCTGTTCTGTCTCTCCTGTTGATGTCTGAGTATTAAAGACAACTAGAAAGCACCTCCGCCATTAGCCCTATCTCCCAATAGTGAAGAATCCTTTAAAAAATTCCTGGATCCATCCCCATGTCCCCCCCACCACAGCATTCATTAGAGATGTACGGATCAATACTGAAGTATCGATCCCTCTGATACCAGAGACTTCTGTTTTAGAATCGACTCTCATACAAAAATATCAATATTTTAATAAATGTGGACAAATGTGTAGTTTGCCATTAACAGAAATACAGTGGAGAGTAAAAACACCATCGCAAACTTGTTGTAATGATTCCCAGTTAGTAGGAACTACTTCTTCTTCCGCCTTTCAGTCACATGCGTAATACGGCTCTATAAGAGCATCACTGGTCACAACGTGCTGCTGCTCGCTAAAACGCAGTCATGTGGGGACATATTTCATATTTCATATTTCACGTGATGTATGTGAGAAGACAGTTAAGTAAACATCTGAGAGTCAACCATAAACAGAATATGATGAGGCGATCCAGAGAGCAGGAGAGGAGAGAGACAGGTGCTGCTAGGGCGAGACAGACGTCACTCTCGGAGTCCTGGTGCTGCAGGCAGAAACTATCCAGGTACAGAAAGAACAGAAAGAATAAGGAGCTGTTGGAGACGTGTAGTGATATACGTCTGTCTACTAGACTTAGGTTTTATTTTAATGATCAAACAACGGGAGTTCCCTGCATTCTTAAAGCTACAGAATCCTATTCTATACAAATGTTCATTATTATAAATATGGTTATTAAATTAGTAATGAAATAAATAAATGCCACAATAAACAACTGCATGAGCTCAGCTTTGAGTAAAAATCTATGTCCCTGAGATCAGCTCACATCTATTCAGTAGGCCTAGATTTAGTCAGGTAAGGCTACCTGTAAAGTAAAACATTTGAAGCGGATTACATAGGCTAGGTGTTACTAAAATATACATTATACTTGCAATAAAACAGCCATTGAGGGCTGAAAAAAAGGTGAAGTAAAACTGAACATTTTATAAATAAGATAGATAATGAGATTGTTTCTATAAAATATTTTCTTGTATTATTTTCAGTCTCATTTGTTTTGACTGATGGTTAATTGAATATTTTGAAATGTAGTAGTGACGAACTTATGCAATTATTGTGACATTTATTTATTGTCATTAAATTATGTATTTTATTAGCAATTTCAATGAGTAACATAGCTTTTATATGAAATAGCAAGTGTATGAAAACTGTAAATTCTTTAGTTTTAGTGTAGGCTGTTTTGAGAGTCTACACACACAGCTGAACCTAAATAAGATTAAGAATTCACGGCAAGTATTGGTATCAGATCAGTATCGGCGATACTAGCCTGAATTTTACTTGGTATTGGATCGGAAAGGAAATCAGTGGTATCGCACATCACTAGCATTCACCGATCACTCCCTCCTCGGTGGGGTGGACACGCTGCGAGGCAAAGCATTGGCTCCGCTATGGGTGGACTGTCATGGCGGAAACATTGCCTGCAGGTGCCAACAGATGCACTGACAGTCTCACCCATGGTCTCACTGGACGACTGTAAGTCATGGCAGAGGGTGAATATTCCTCTATTCCTCCCAGCATTGTGAGTATTCTCGCTACAATTCACTGTCTTTCTCTCTGATACGCTCCGACTCGTCTCCTTGACTGGACGTGTGTCTTTCAAACTCTATAACTCCGAAACTTTGAATAAAAACACACCGAGAACATGCTGACGTTACTCATGTCTGCCATCTCCTGGTGTAAAGTGGTAACAGCGCAGACCCCCGCCATTAGCCCTATCTCCCAATAGTACAGAATCGTTTAAAAAAATTCCTGGATCCAGATGGTGATCCTGATCGCTCCCAAAATCTAATCAGTTCTTCCTAATGCCATTTCTGACATTTCCATCAAAATCCGTCCACAACTTTTTGAGTTATGTTGCTAACAAACGAACAAACCCACCCAATCACATAACCTCCTTGGCGGAGGTAATAACAGAGAATCATGACTGTCTCTACAGAATGCCTTATATCTCATATCGATAAACATGTGAAACTAAACCTCATTATTGCATTTACAACAAAGAGATTCTTTCTCTTTGTTGTAAATAAACACACACTCTCTATGATCCACTGTTTTAATAGCAAGTTAAGATTTTTTACTCGTCATTTCCACTCTAATCTCGACTTGCCCAAAATTATTTTTTCCTTGGAAGGTGTCCTTTATGTGTCCTTTTCCATACATTTACTTGTGTTCAGACAGCATGGTGACAATCCCAGACTGACTGTCGAGCTCACTTTATGCCTGCTCCATCATATGTTTAGTTGCCCTGGTTGGCCTGTAATGACCTTGACAGACAGAACAATCGTCCAATCACCCTCAGAGTATTTTTAAAGGTTCTGTCCACAGACATCGTCGATGGGGTGTTTCCCAGATGGATGTGAAAAATTTCTCATGTCATGAACATGTGAAATAGGCAATCCGGTATGCGTGCTTATTCAAACCCAGCCCTACTAATCAAACTTAAATGAAAACAAGCCACCCACCTAAAACAGTGAGATTGATTTTACTCAGATCCTTGCCGACCTGGTTCATGACCTCAAACGTGTACTCTCCAGAATCCATTTTCTCTGCATTCAGCACGTTCAGGCTAGAAATCATCCGTGAAAAAGAGATCTTGTACTTCCTTCCAGAGGCCAGCTCAATACCGTCCTTGAACCATTTTGGCGTCAGCTCAGGCGTGCCGCACACTTTGACCTCGAGGGCAGCGATATCCCCAGCAGTCACGCTCAGGGCGTCAGGCTTGTCCACGATTTTGGCCGGTTCTGGAATCGACAGAGAAGGAGCAGAGTGTTTATAATCAGACCTGCAGGAAGAAAGCATAACTGCAAGAGAAAGAGAGAATTACACGATTACAAACCTAGAACAGTCAAGTTAGCGAAACACTCCACACTCCCAGCATCGTTTCTGAGTTGGCAGGTGTATTTGCCTGCCGTGGTTGCATCAGCCTTAAAGACTTTAAGTGCCACCCTGTTGTTCTCAAAGGTGATTTTCCTGTTGTCACCGTCCCTGAGAATGTGATCCTTGTCTTGAACCCAGGACACAGTAATGGGTTCAGAGCCTTTAACAGTGGCCACAAGGGTCACCTCCTCTCCCAGTGTCACTGTCGTGTTTGACAGTTTCTTCACAAACGACGGCGGTTCTGAGGAGAGGAGAAAAACAGCGCACAAGGGAAAGTCAGCAAGATGACATGGTCATTTGAAAATCTGAAAGGTATGATTTTCATTTGAGACTAAACCATGTTTCTACTGACCTCTGAGTTTAACTGACGTCTGGCAGGTTTCACTTCCTACACTGTTTGACACTTTGCACTCGTATTCACCGGCATCCGTAGGCTCTATCCCAATGACATGCAGTGTAGCCGAGCTGCCCTCGCTCACCATCTTATACTTCCTGCTCTCCATCAGAGGTTTCCTGTCTTTGAACCAGGTGATCTGGAACGGAGCTGTACCGCTCATCTCGCAGTACAGACTCACGTCCTTACCCTGCAACCCTTCAATGGGCTGAGGTACTTTGACAAAAGATGGAGGCTCTAAAAAAGATCAGGAAACTGTTAAATAATGCAAACACTGGAAAATTATCCATGATGATACCTTAAAGCTGAAAGCCGTAACATTTCCTGTGTTGTCAGGCGAATATAAACACCTGAGATGGCCGAATGGTTAAGGAAGTTTGATGGGCAACCAAAATGATGGAGATCTGAATGTTTGGAGTTTCAAGCCAGGCAGAATTTGAATAAAATGTCTTTGATTTGCAGAGTTCTTGTGGTATGTTTACAGGCTTTTGTAAGGTAAGTTGCTCTGGAGAGTTAGGATGATTGTTAATGGATTGGTCTTGAGGTTGTTAGTATTGGTTAGCAGAACAGGTGTAAAGTTGTTAGAACTGAAGTATGGATGTATGACTTTTAAGGTTTAACAGATAAAGCAAACAGAGCGACTTTGTAAGGTTGGTTTAGGACTTTGGGAACATGAAATAATCATGTTAGAGGACTGGGCTGTGTTAAGATGGCTCAGTAAATGAAAGAAGAAGAGAGTACCACCATATAAAGCAAACCTGTGGACTTTGAACAACCTTTAAAACATTGGTGTGGAACTGGATGGCAAAGGTCTCATTGTTTAACAGAATTGTGGCTTACCTGGTCAAGTCCCTGTGGAAATTCATTGTAGCTAAAATCAAATAGCCGATTTATAATAGGTTTGGTTGTTAAAGACCAAGTGGTGTAAATGAAGAAGGAAATTAGCTGCAACGTTGGTCCAGATGATTGACTTTTGTGTGTTCAATAAATACGGGTTACATGACAAAATTAATATGGAGAGTTAATCTGGGAATTTGGAAAAAGATTTATTAGGAGGGGACTGGGATTAGTTTGTAAAGCTGTGAATTACTGAATTTAAAGGAAAGTTTGTTAGATTATATTATAACTAAGATGACAAGGATGTGAAATTACATTGAGTTAATAAAAACTGTTATAAAAAGGATAATAGAAGTGGGACAAAACACATAAAACAATTTTAAATAAATGTGGAAAAACTACAGTTAGGACAAATAATGAGAAATTCCAGTGCTTAAGAATGATTAGTTAAATAAGACATTGGATAGATGAGGTGTGCAAGAATTGATGGATGGATGGATGGATGGATGGATGGATGGAGATGAGGTGTGCCTGGAATGATGACGCATGGATGGATGAGGTGTGCCTGGAATGATGGATGGATGAATGGATGGACGGACAGATACTTACCTCATTCATCCTCAGGGAAATCCAGGATAACTTGCATTGATCAGTTATTGGTTTAAACATCAAATCTGGGTGATTTTAATGGGTAAGGATGTCGGACTGTTTGTAAATGGTTATTAAACTTGTAACTGACGTGGTGAAGTTACTTTGGGTTTTCGTTGGAGCTGCTTGGTTGTTCAAATACGACGTGATGGCCTTGTTATTATGTAAAAAGAAGAATGTAAAATGTTCATGCAAGTGCAGCTAGAATGAAGGAGAATTAAGTAGTTAGGGACCGTTTGTTAGGCTGACTTTTAAGAGGACAGGGATGTGGATTTTGTTAAGAGGATCAACGTGGTTGTTAAAGGATGACTGAAGTAGTGATTAACTGGTTAATGTTTTTTTCAGTTGTGTTAAAAGGCATACAGGTGGATTGTGGAAGTTAACAGATTTCTGCCAGTGGCTGAATTAAAAAAGGGGGTTCCATTGAGTTTTAGTCGCCACACTTAGGGCCGTTTCAGACTGGGTTCATGTCGGCTGCATGACAGCTGCAGCATGTTGCCTGCAGAGCATCGGCTCCTGCTCACACTTTCATACCTATCATACCAGGCGCATTCTGTCTCTAGCTTGGTCTTCCTGCTGTCACAGCCCTGTTTGTCTTCAGAAGTATCATAAATCTCAGAAAAGGGGCTTGATTCATTATATTACTGAATGAAAGCATTCTGTACAAGCAAGGTGAGATTCTTAACAGGAATGTCAAATCAGGCTTTTACTTTAAAAAGCACAAACTTACATTTTTCTTCCCTGACACATTTTCTACTTATGTGGGCCTACAGCTCTGCTAAAACAGGGTAAATTTATCTGCTATTATCCATTTTTGGTGAGAGATGCTCATATGCATGCTGAAATGAAGATCAAGTCATGACGCAGCTGTTACACGGCCAACACGCACCCAGTCTGGAACAGCCGTTAGCATTTGAGGATTCTGTGATTCTCACATAGAAATTGATGTATA
The DNA here is from genome assembly GCF_018320785.1 of Cheilinus undulatus. Classification (NCBI taxonomy): domain Eukaryota; kingdom Metazoa; phylum Chordata; class Actinopteri; order Labriformes; family Labridae; genus Cheilinus; species Cheilinus undulatus. The sequence goes on along the minus strand of NC_054879.1, from coordinate 1,820,904 downwards.
AAGGACTTTTGTAAATGTTACGGCCTCCAGCTTTAAGCAACACAACAAAGTTGACCAAGTCTTCAACAACATCACTGAACAGGCAGTGCAAAAGAGAGTCAGTCCATGAATGATGAAGAATGATGGAGTCAGTGAGATGCTGACCTTTGACAGTAAGTGTGGTGCTGCAGCTGACACTGCCAGCATCATTCTGAGCCTCGCAGGTGTACACTCCATCATCATCAAAGTTGGTGGAGTGTAGTTCCAGGACTGCTACTGAGTCCACAAATGATGTCCTGTAGTTTCCCCCGTCTGTGACCTTGGTGTCATGTTTGTACCAGGTCACTGTCAGAGGGGGGGTGCCACTGACTTTGCACTCCAGACGGAGTGACTCTCCCCGCCTTACAAATTTAGTGGCAGGGAGTTTCAGCACAAACTCAGGCGGTTCTGAAAGCCAAAATACAAGTACGTTAGCTGTTGAAAGTATACAAGGAAACTTCAGATAGTTGGTTATGAAAAGCTGGATACCAAATGATGAGATAAGCAGGGATGAGCTGACAATGATAGGTTAGAAACAGGATGGCTGTTTGAAATGCATGTTCATCACAAAGGCAACAGACATCTTGAAATGAAGCTGCAGAAGTGAACAGGTTTGTAATGATAACACTGAAGGAGCTGCAAAGCTGAAAGATGCATCAAAGAATTAGCCAGAGAAGATAGCAAGAGCTGGTTTAGAAGATTTCAGTCCAACCTTTGACAGTCAAGTCTGCACTGCAGCGTACAGAGCCGGCATCGTTAGTCACTTGGCAAGAGTAAACCCCGCTCTGGGTGACACCCACTGAGTAGAGCTCTAAGAAGCAAGACAGGCCATCCAGCCCTGTGAAGCAAGTGGGCCCGGTCATGAGCTCAGTGTCGTCCTTGAACCATTTGATGGTGAAGGGAGGCGTTCCCTTAAATGTGCCTTTGAAGCGTACGGCGGCGTTGGGAACAGCCGCCTGGGACTCAGGCACTGTTACAAAGCTTGGAGGTTCTGAAGAGAACAAGAGCACGTTAAAGAGGTACTTACCTTTGCTTTAGGATTACATGACAGATCACGCTGGAAAGAAATGTCTGACCTTTAACCATGAGGGATCCACTGCATGCACAGCTTCCAGCTGCATTGGTCAGTTTGCAAGTGTAAGATCCTGCATCAGATCTCTCTAGCTGTTCAATCTCAACAGATACTGAATTGTCCTGCTGAATGAGTTTATGTTTCACCCCGCTAGAGATTCTGGCCCCATCTTTCTGCCACTCCACAGATATGGGCAGGGAACCAGATATTTTGCAACAGATCTGAACAAATGAGCCCAGTATTTCCTGCATGTTTGCAAGTGGTTTGATGAAGCTTGGAGGGATTACTTGTTCTGTGACCAAAGGAATAAGAATCAGTTAACATCTGTTCATCCAGTCACTGTGTACCACAGGAGATTTTAATGTTCACACCAACCTAATACGATCACTTTGACTTTGCAGGAGCAGCTACTGATGTGGTTAGACACCTCGAAGACATACTCTCCTTCGTCCTGTCGCTGCACGGACTGAATCTTTAGACTGCTGATGTTGTTCTCAAAGGTCAGCTTGTGCTGCCTGATGGACTGAAGCTCCCTGCCATCTTTCATCCATTTCACTCTGAGTTCAGGGGAGCCTGTTACTTTACAGTCCATGCTGACAGGATCTCCAGCTGTAACCTTTATAATCTCAGGTTTCTCTGTAATCTTAGGAGGTTCTACAATGTAAAGATAGGTCAAACAATGATTTAGTTTCTGTCCTTATCGAGGGAATGCACTGACGTCACTGACTGAGGCATGGCTGCTTTCAGTAGCAGAAACATTGAAACAGGAGATGAATATCTGTTTAAATTAGGGACTTTTGGGCTTGACAGAGATCTATAATGTTTCATAAAGACACAGAATGTAAGTAGCTCAGATTCTTTTATGTAATGAAAATATGTTCTCTGTAAAACCAGTCATGTTTATCAGGGTTCTATGCCCATCCATAAAGACATAATCAGATGTCCTTAGATGCTGTTATCTGCTGTTTTTCATGTATGATTGAGTTGCTGAAATTTAAGGTCTTATTCAACCCTGAAATCTAATTGATGCATACGATATTTGCTACTGCAATTGTACAGCTTTGTCCTGCAGCTTTGTTAATGAAACATGGCTCAAAACATTTCTACAAACATATCTCATCAGCTGAAGTGACTACATCGTAACAACTGAAATCTCAGTGTTAAATTAAAGCTGTTCACTGCTTTGGTCCTACTGATCCCTGTACTCAGTATGTTTCTGACACCCAGTAGTGGAACCGCAGTGACGTCCTGTGCATACCCTCTATAGGTAGAAGATTACAAAGGTCTAACTGCTATGATTAGTTAAGCACTAGTATACCTTGCACCATGAGGGTGGCGAAGCATTTGTCCTGCCCAGCCTGGTTCACCACCTGGCAGGTGTATTTCCCACTATGTGTGGTCTCACAAGACAGAATCCTGAGAGTGGCTACGTTGTTGTCAAACTTCCGCTCAATCTTTAAATCCTCCAAAATCCAACTCTCATCCTTCTGCCATTGCACAGAGAGGGTAGGCGAACCCTTCACAACGCACATAAACTCTGCCGTTTTACCCAGGACTGAGGCAGTGTTCTCAATTCTCTTGGTAAACGATGGTGGTTCTATCAGAGAAAACCATTCAGAAGTCAAAAAGGTGAAGTATTACAACAAAATCTAAAAGTGTGGAGATGCATTTCTAATAAGACTAACCTTTGAGGTTTAGGGTGGTCTTACAAACACAGCTTCCCACCTCGTTGGAAACAGTACATTGGTATTCACCAACGTCTACCTTGTCACATTTGTGCACCTCTAGACCCAAAGTGCCGTTCATCTGGGAGAAGCCATGTTTAGCACTGGGTTTGATCTCTTTAGCGTCTTTATGCCATGTTATCTCAAATGGACCAGTCCCAGTGACCTGACACTCAAAAGAAGCACTGGAGCCTTTGACAACATCAGCTGGAGTCAGCTCTTTAACAAATGATGGCGGTTCTGAGATAAACAAGAAAAACGCCGTAACCTTTACTCCTCAGAAAAAGACTGGCATTTTAGGAACATCTGCAGTACATTTTTAGTCTTAAAGGTATAATATGCAACTTTCAGGGAAGACTTCCACTAGATGTTGCATTTCTGCACCAATCTCCCAGTAGAAAGTTATCCCTTCTGCCTCTGTCACTGTCTCCCCTCCCCGACTACTCCGACCAGGGGTAGACTTTTTTATGACTGATCTCCATTCAGATAAAATACTTCAGCTTCTTATTTCATACAGTATTTTATACCAAAGTCTTTTTTTTCAGTTTGGAAAATCTTAAACTAGAATCGGCCAAGCAGGCTGGACTGTTTTCTCTTCACTCAGACGTACACTGCAGCAGGCACAATGTCAAGGACATAAACTTTCTGAGGTCCTTCCGTTTGGCAGAAGGCTGAGGTCAATCAGGACCAAAACCTACCACCATTACAACAGTTTCTTCCTCTTTGCTATCAGCATCATGAACAGTACTCTGCCCCTCCCCCCACAGACTCACACTTAACTCCTGAACTAGCAGTCAAGAATAATGTATGTTATACAGAATCTGTGTGTTACATGAACACACACTGGACTTTATATCTTCTGTTTACAACGGCACAGTGTGTGTTCACACTCATTTAGAAAAGAATGCACTATAACCTATTCACCTGTATACCTGCACATCTGTACAGTTGCTCTTTTTCTACATTTATACAATTTTTTTATGTTTATATTCTGTTTAATATTTTCATTTTGCCATTTTGTTGTCCTATAACAGTCTATTGGGAATAACAGCTGAATCTGATTCTTTATTTTTTGTTATGAACTGGGACCACTCTTCATGTTTGCATTGTTGGGTCTGTAAATGCATCAGCAGCTTTTACAGACCCAACAATGTTACCAAGCATTTCAACTAAGAGAAGTCTTTAAAATGCTTTTAAAAATAAAATAACCATAATGCTATGAAACAGCATTAAATTCTGATTTTAGATGTTTTTAGCTATTTTCATATCTTTAAAAAGACACTACTTACACCTGTATACTTGTTATGATGCTTGAGTAGCCATCTTGCTGATGATTTGCAAGGCTTTCAAGAATTCAGTCTGGAGCGAGTACAATTTCTGTAAAAGGGCCATGTAGCTGCACTTCAGCGTGCCCCTGCATTCAACAAGAACCAGGACAACCTACCCAAAAAACTTAGGGAAAGGGGCACATTGGGATTAAGTCTTAGTTAGGATTGTTGCATATTACACCTTTAAAGCTTGCTGTAATAAACAAACAACAAAACTCTTTACTAAAAGCTCAGAAGTCTCTGTGTATGTTCAACCACTGTCTAGGCTTAAATTTCCTGCAGAATGATCATTACATCCTGTGAAGAACTAACCTTTCACTTTAAGCTCCATGCTGCAGCTCTCGCTTCCAGCCTCATTACGAGCTTCGCAGTAGTAAAGCCCACTGTCTTTAGTTTCTGCTCCGCAGACTTCCAAAGTTGCAACAGAGTTAACGAAGACCATCTTGCACCGATCACTGGGGCTGATCTCAGTGCCCTCCCTAAACCAGTAAATGTCTATCTCAGGCGTGCCAGTCACTTGGCACTCAAACAGTTTACTTTGACCTGGACGAATCACAGAAACACGGTCTGGGGTTCTTGTAAACTTTGGTGGCTCTAAGGAATGGAATAAAATAGAAGATGTAATCACCAGCAGAACAAAACAGAAAAACACAGAACTATAAGAAGGCACAGGAAAAAAACACTGAATTTAAAATCAACAACAGGGAGATATATATCAACTCAGTTTCACATGAATAATAATGACCTTTGACAAAGAGCGATGCCTGGCATGACGTGGAGCCCACGTCATTCTGGATTTCACAGATGTAGTCTCCAGAGTCTGAAGATTTGGCAAAGAAGAGCTCCAGCGTGCTCGAAGTGTTGTCTTTGATTACAGAGCAGTCAGCACTCGAGACAATCTCTTTCTTGTTTTTAAACCACTTGATCTTTAGTGGTGGCGTGCCAGAGACCAGTACATTAAACTGGACCTTTGAGCCAGGTAACACATTCATGGATTCAGGCTTTTCCAGAATAAACGGAGGTTCTGGAAAAAGACAAATTATTTTTGTGAAAGCTCATTTTAGTTACGCAGTGCTTCAAAAAGTTCACATATCTACGTTGAATGAAAATCATAACAAAACAAAGTGTTCAAACCTTTAACAATTAAGATCCCAGAGCACTGTACGGATCCCGCTTTGTTTTTAGCAATGCAGGTGTAGCTGCCACTATTTTTACTGTCTAGATCAGAGATTTCCAGAAAAGCAACATTCTCAAAGAACGTGCATTTGTGTTTTTCATCAGTCTGGATCTCCCTCTCGTCTTTGTACCACTGAATCGTTATTGGGAGGGATCCCGAGACGAGACACTCCAGATGAGCGAAGGATCCTTTAATACCCTCTGTTTGTTTCAGTTTTCTTGTGAAAGATGGTGGAATTATTTGGTCTAACAGAAGAAAAAAGAGGTGAGCAGCTGGTCAAAAGAATATCAAACAAGTCTTATTTGAAGTTTGGTGGTTTACAAGTAGAGCTGACCTAGAATGGTGAGTGTGGCTTCACAAGAGCTTCGACCAACATCATTTGAAACCTCAAAGACATATTCTCCACTGTCAGTCTTCTCAGTTTTGTTAATCTTTAGCACCGAGCTGGTGTCAGTGCTGTGTACTTTATATCTCTGGCCTGACAACAGCTCTTTGCCAGCCTTTAACCACTTTGCCTTCAGTGGCTTTGTGCCTGAGAACCTGGCCTCCAACGTGGCCGGATCTCCCTGAGTCACACTGATGGACTTGGCCTCCTCGGTGATCTTAGCTGGCTCTGAGATGTCAAACAAAATGATCAGCAAAGACTCTCAAAATGTAGGTATTACAACACAGTAACAATCTAAAGATTCTAAAGTGGAATTCTGTCCGTATCAACTCAAAATGTCAAAAGATTTCCCACTGAGCTGAAAGTTTAGTCAATCATCAACCCATCACCTGTAAAAAAGGTACCAATTGAGAATTTCTAAATGACAAATACCAGCCATAGAGGTTAGGATTAGGGTTGGAAGTCAGGCCTGCATGGTGGATCTGTGGTTAGTGCTGTCACCTAACAGAAGGTTCCTGGTTTGAACCCCGGTAGGGCAAGACCTTTCTATGTGGAGTCTACATGTGCACAAGTGGGTTCTCTTTACATACTCAGGCTTTCTTACACTGCCCAAAGACATGCTAATTAGGTTGATTAGTGAGTGTAAATTTCTCGTAGGTGTGTGACTACTTGTTAGTCTCAGTATGTTAACCTTGTGATTGATTGGCGACCTGTGCAAGACATAGCTGGGATTGGCTACAGCCTTGGCCTTGAACGGGATGAAAGAAATGGATGGATGGATGTTGGGAGCCTGGACACATGCCTACACTGGAATAAATGTCAACTTGAAGACGCATGTATGATTTAGGCTGGCTACACTCTAGACTAGTGGTTCTCAAATGGTGTGGCAAGAGTCTTGGAGTGCTGTGAAAATGTGTGCAACCATACGTTATTACCAAAGCCATACAACAACTAAAGTGACTGTAACATTTTAAGGGGGGCTATTTTGCTTAGTGTGCTTTGAGGTTTTGGCTTGATCTTAGGTGTGCCTTGGGCCAAAAAAGGTTGAAAATGAATGGTCTAGAAAGTTTTGAAATCATAACTGTAATCCTTCCACCACACAGTAGACAGTTCCACCAGATCTTGAACCTACACACCTGCTGTCTATAGTAAGAATGTCACAGTGGAGATTCCACAGACATAAAGTCTCAGAAAGATGGGACTTCAGAGGAAAAACAAACATGGAGGACAATTTACGTTGTTGGCCCTGCTGTGGTATGTCGTGCACAAGACATTAGAAGGTAACCACTTTGTTTCCACAATTCCACAAGCTAGTCTTCTTCATTAATCCAATAAGCTCGCTGCACAGCTGTGTTTATGACGGCAGCCATGTTTGTGAGCCTTAAGAGTATAAAACATCCAGTCGATGATGCTTCCCAGTGTGCTTGATCTTCATGGCAATTGTCGGATTTCCAGTGGAAGAACCCTAGACCATAATCTTTAATACAACTACTCATACATGGTTTTGATTCCTGATCCGAGAGGCAGGAGTAGTAGAATAATTGTATTGATGACGTATATTTGAGAATGCTTTGGACAAATAATCAGTTGAGAAAGCATTGGGCTTGCACCCAGAAGCCAATCCTTGGGGCCAAAATGGGCCTAAAATTATCAGCGTGTAGCCAGCCAAAGTGGAGGTAAACTGTGAGCATGAGGGGAGAGAAGACGTGGACAGCATGTCTTCAGGGGCTGAAGGCTGCCTGTACATTCAGTAAGTGAATCTGTGAGGTCAGTAGGATACTTGGTCCCATTTTCCACTGGATTTCCCACTTTGTTTGCCATTTGAGGGAAAGCCCTTAAATCCATGACATCTTGAGTTGATAAGGAATACCAGAAGAAACTAGCAGAGTTCACAAGCATCTTTACCAACCTTTAACTGTCAACACAGAGGAGCATGTCTGGCTACCAGCCTGATTTTGAGCCTGACAAGAGTACTTCCCAGCATTTTTGCTCTGCAAGTTTGTGATGAGCAGCGTAGCGGTCATGTTTTCCAGTGTAATCTGAATGTTTTCAGCCTCTTTAATCTCGTGGTTGTCCTTCATCCAGGCCACAGTCATGGGCTTAGAACCCTTCAAAGTGCACTGCAGAGAAACCTCACTGCCAACCAAAGAGCTGAGGTTCTCCAGCTTTCGGGCAAATGAAGGGGGCTCTAGAAGGAAAGTTTTGAATCAAAATTGTTGGTTTCTACACTGAATGAAAGCCTTCCAAAGCCAAACTTTATTCCCCAAAACTCATTCTTTGAAGTTTAAATGTGGAAACTATCCACTGATGATCAGGAAAGTCTGGCACAATTTGGACCAATCAGAGAGCATTGGTGAGTGCTCTTATGTTTAAAGGCTCCCTCTCCAAAGTCCTGATCCGAGGGGGAAATTTACTATCACAATGTCTTCCTAATGAAAACTAAACCTGAAAAGAAGTTCCATTCTCAAAAAATATGATCAAAGATTTTTGCTGCCAGATCAGAATGAGCAAAGGGGACTGTGCTCTAGCTTTGAGAGGCTATTCAAGAGTAAGTACAGAGGACTGTATTGAGCACTGAGAAATAGTCTGAATAATAGATCCAAACCAACCTTTTAATGATACTTGACAATCACAAGAGGCCTTCCCAACTTCATTCTCAACAGTACACTGGTACAGACCGACATCTCCCGGCTCTACCGCCAGAACCTGCAGGGCTATCAGGTCCTGCTTCACAGTGATCCTGTGCCTTTTATCATTCCTTATTGGCTTTGTGTTTTTGTAATACGAAACAGTGAAAGGTGCTGAACCAGAGACTTGGCCCTCCAGCATCATCTCAGAGCCTTTTACTACATCTTTGTTCTCCAAGCTACGCACAAAGAACGGTGGTTCTAGAGGATGAAAAAACAGTTTGTCAGGACACTAGATGTTAAAATGGACTGGCAGATTATGGTAAGAAATCTGTGAAATTAACTGAACCAACCTTTGACTGTAAGTGTACTGCTGCAGCGGTCAGTACCAGCCTCGCTAGATGCCACACAGACATAATCTCCACTATCCTGTACTGAACAGTTGACTATATCTAAAGATGCTACTAGGTCAGTGGTGGTTATTTTGTATTTAGGACTGGGACTGATCTCCATTTCATCTTTGAACCACTTAAAGCTGATGACGGGACTGCCAGTCACTTTGCATTCCAGTCTGGCGGAGTCGCCGCTGGTGATGAGTTTGGTTGCCTCAAGCTTCCTCACAAACACAGGAGGTTCTGAGAGAAGAGGTTAACATTCGTTATCAGACAGAAGGCATTACGTTAGTATTCAAAGAGATGTTACTAAAGGGGGTAAAGACATTTCATAAGGGTGGCACCTTTCACAAAGAGGACTGCAGTGCAGTCTACCTTCCCGGCATCGTTAGATACTTGGCATGTGTATTTAGCAGAGTCACTGGGTTTCACTGCATGAAGCTCCAAAGAGCTTGAGGAGGCATCTTTCTTTATGAAACATGTGCTTCCAGCGACAATCTCTTTTTCCTCTATGAACCACTTAACAGCTAACGGAGCTGTCCCAGTGAAGGCTGCTTTGAAAGACACCGTGGTTCCTGGTATAACATCCTGGTTGTCTGGTTTTAGTGTGAACACTGGGGGCTCTGGGGGCCATAAGGAAAACAAAGTTTGCATTTCATGTCAGCATTAAATCACTCAAAGATTGTACACAACAAAGAGACTCAAAGGCAAAGCAGGTGTAACCTTTGACGTAGAGTGTGCCGCTGGTTTCTTTAAAGCCTGCTGAGTTGGTAGCTCTGCATTTATAAACTCCAGAATCTGCCTTCTCCAGCCGAATAATCCTCAGTGTAGCAGAGCTGTCCTTGAATTCAGGCTGGAATTTGGATCCAGACATAACCTCCTGGTCATCTTTGAACCAAGATATGGTCATGGGTTGGGACCCAGAGACCTTACATTCCATAGAGACGTCATTACCAATGTTACCATCGACTCTTTTCAGGGACTTTGTGAAAGTTGGAGGCATGATCCGATCTGGTTGTTGAAGAAAACATGCATTAACAAACTAAAAAAGGCACTCAGCTAAAATCCCAATACTAATAAAACCACACTCACAGCATTTGCTTGTGTCTGTGACTACTGTTTTACTTTAATTACACTGGTTAGATGTACTGTAAAATCTGGAATATAAGTCACCCTGGAATATGAGGCCGTTTTTTTGCCTTTGGGAGATGACAACGAAAGTAAATTGTCGTTCTGCATGAATACTTCAATTTCATTCATCAGAGTCCACAGCATGCTGTTCCTGTGCAGCTGTTTCACCGTCTGTTTTCACCTTTTTACTTTGTGCATCTTTTAGCTATTGTAGGGTAAGTTTGCCCACAGCCTGCAGTGATTGTTGTGAGACTGACTCATAGCTCACTGCCCTCTGTCAGTTGTCTTTAACTGGGGAATTTTAAGTCAAACCAGCCCTCCACAAACGTCCTCTCCTCAATGGTACATTCCCCATTTTCTTCAAATGTAGAACTATGACCCAGCCAGGGAGGAGAGTGGTTAAAAAGTGGTGCCAACTCCAAACGGTCTAGTCTATGTCTTTGTGTATTCCGGCACGTTCTGAGCAGCGTAGAAGTTCGTAGCAATTCAAAATAAATGGGGTGAATTTTCAACCATGTTAGATCTTGTGCAGTTACTGACAGTAACAGATGCACGCACTGGTGGTCATGATGACGCCTGTCTCTGCACTTCACACTGGTAAACTGGTAGGGTTGGGTACTGTTAGGGTTTTTCCAATACCAGAGATAAATCCATACTTTCAAAACAGTGTCACCACCTAAACAGTGCCAGAATCAATACTTTTAGGAGAAGAAAGTATGGTAAAAGGCAGTGGCTGCATAAAAGCAGTCCTGTAAGCATAAATGATTCAAAGAAATTTCTGAAGAAGGTGCCAATAGAACACACAAGTAAAGGGGGAAAGAGGTTGTGTCTTTAGGTAGCCGGTATTAAAAATGTGGCTCATACACCAGATTTCACAGTAAGTCCAAACCTGTAAACCCAATCAAAATTCTTGAACTATGTTTTTACCAAAGACTGCTCATATTTTAATATCTTTATGAAATGTGAAAGAAGCAGAAAGTGACAGCAAACCTAAAACAGTGACCGAGCATGTGCACTGGTCTTTCCCGACTCTATTCGACACCTCCATCTTGTACTCTGAGGTGTCTGCTTTTTCTGCAGTAAGAATCTTCATGGTGGCAACGTTATCCTTCAGAGTCATCTTATATTTACGTCCACTGATCATCTCCTTGCCATCTTTAAACCACTTCACTTTGAGGTCTGGGCTTCCAGAAATTGTGCACTCCAAAGTGGCTGAATCTCCTGCAGTCACACTAATGGACTCTGCAGGTTCTACAATTCGTGCAGGTTCTGGGACAAGACAGACCCATTAGTTATAAAAATCAGACAAAAGAACCTATTTAATTTATGTAAAAGTGTCTGACCTTGCACAGTCAAGGTGGCTTCACATTTCTGTTGGCCAGCCTCATTCTCAGCTTGGCAGGAGTATTTGCCACCGTGATTGATGGCCACTGTTGTTATCGACAAACTAGCAACATTGTTCTCAAACACCAACTTGATATTTGGATCATCATCTCTTAGTATTTCTGAATCTTTCATCCATTTAACAGTGATGGGAGCTGAGCCTTTAACTGTTCCCTGTAGTTTCACTGTATTTCCCAGCACTGCTGTAGCACTCTCCACCCGTTTAGAGAAAGATGGTGGCTCTATAAAACACAGTATGAGTTACAGCTGAGTATGAAGCATGAGATTAAACCTCAGCTAATATCACTAATTAAACTTATATCTACCAACCTTTCAGTTTAGCTAGAGCCTTTGAGGTGACTTTGCCCACATCATTGGATATGACACACTGATAATCTCCAACATCTGCACTCTCAAAGGTCTGGATCTCCAGCCTTACCAAGGATTCCTGTGTGATTATCTTGTATTTCTGCTCACTGGTGATGGCTTTCTTATTTTTTAACCAGCTGATTTCAAAGGGAGCTGTTCCTGTGATTTCACACTCCATATAAGCTGGTGTTCCCTTCACTGCCTCTACTGTCTGCAACTCCTTCCTAATCGATGGCGGCTCTGGTTGTCAAAAGGGTAAGTTTATGCAGTTAATACCAATTTTTCTGAACTGAACAGCAAACATAAAGAAAATGCAATATTTGACAAACCTTTAACAGCTACAAGTGTGCTGCAACTCTCGCTGCCTGCGTTATTTGAAACCTCACAAGTGTAGCTTCCACTGTCTGTCACCACAGTGTTAACTATTTCCAAAGTAGCAACTCCGTTCTTGAAAGAGATTTTATATCTGTCTCCGTCATTAAGCTCTCTCTCGTTCCAGAACCAGTGGATGCGAAGCTCTGGTGATCCTCTAACAGTGCACGTTAAGCGGGCAGCTATGCCTTGTTTCCATATAAACTTAGGCTCCATTTTCTTGACAAAGGTAGGAGGCTCTGAAAAGAGTGTTTAGTTCAAACACACCAAGATTTTTAAACATTGCCAAAAAGAAACAGAAGAACAACACAGACAGAAGAAAGCACAGGAAAAGATAGCAATGCATAGTGTTAGCAGTTGCTTGCAGCTAGCTGAAAACGGTTGTCAGCAATAATCCACCAGCTCATCTCAAGAGATTAAAGTTTTCATCAAAGCTAACGGGAAGATCATCTTAAAGATCTTACCTTGAACCGTTACCACAGCCTCACAGGAGGAGCTTCCTGCCTCATTAGTGGCTGTGCAAACATATTTCCCAGAGTCCTTCTGTTTGGACTTGGGGATCTCAACAACAGCAACCTTGTCCTCAAAGGACAGTTTACAATCCATACTCTGGTGGACTTTTTTGCCATCCCTGGTCCAGGTGATGGTCACACCAGTGTCCTCGTCCACCTGACACTCCAGTCTCAGCGGGTCATTGACAGCTGCCGACACTGGCTCAATGGTCTTAACGAAGCTGGGCTTGTTGATCACATTGAGCTGTGTAGTAAAGGTGGCAGTGCCAACGCTGTTGGAGGCCTTGCACAGGTAAACTCCCTGGTCAGCCAATGTAAGACTTTTAATCTGCAGAGAGTACTTGTTCTTTTCACATTTCATGACATAGTTCCCTTCCGAGGAGATTGCTATGTTGTCCTTGTGCCAGACAACTTCCATGGGTGAAGATCCAGTAAGAGAGCACTGGAACACAGCTTGTTTTCCCACAAACAAAGTCATTGGGTCTGGTTTTGAAACAAATACCGGTGGGTATATTTCTATGGAGAGCAGGTAAAACAAAAAAAGTTGAGCAAACTTCAAAATGTGGAAAAACATAACACACAGATCAATCCTATGCAATCTCAATTTGGGGGCTGATACAAGTTTAAACATCCCCAACATTTTAGCTTCAACATCGTTATGTCTCGCCAATTGACACAAGATCAGAATATAAGCAAATCATCACTTCAACACTGCATCATAGTGCAAAAATATAATTCTCTCTCTCTCAAACAAAAACTCATATACAGCGATACTTGAAAGAAAAGGTCCCGCTGGGGTCTTACCAGTAACAATAAGAGGGGCGGTGCAGCTGTCAGTGCCGTGCTGGTTTGAGGCCTTGCAGATGTATTCACCGCTGTCGGCTTTGACCGGGTTCAGAACCTCCAGAGAAGAACCGATGTGGCGGCTGATGATCCTGTACTTCTCACCCTGCCTGATCTCAATGCCTGACTTGTACCATTTAAAGGTCACGCTTGGGGCATCCTGGATTTCACATTCAAACTTGGCGTGGCTGCCGACGTTGATCTCCATAGGTGTGATCTTGTGTGTGAAGACTGGTGGCACTGAGGCACATGAAAACAGAAAGAGAAATATTACCAATAAAATCTGTTAAAGTGCTGTAAAAAACAGGAGCAAAAGCGATGAAATGTTGGAAAATGGCATTTCAGGAGTGACTGTGGAGGAGAAAAATGAGCAAGAACCTTAACCCCACGGATTTAAAAGATTAAAAAATATTGTTTTATTCTACATGGTTTTCATGAGGTTAGGGTTTTTGCCTACAGGAGGAAAAGGTTTTGTGATGGATGACGTGAAGTCATGTTGAAGCCCTTAATGCATGCAGACATGTTGAAGTGAAGAGGATGGTCCTTGAGGAATGGGACAGAACATGGGTTTAAAATAAAAAAAGTCTGCTACCAGTGACATGCAAAAGTGACAATGAAAAGAACACAACAGTTGCCTGAAGACCAGGTAGTTCTGGTCTTAAGGCAATTATTCACCATTCAGTGATGGGAACATACAAAACATGGTGAGTTAGTAGGATCCAGTGACCTGAGAGCGGTATGAAAGAACATATGAACCAGAGTGAAAAACACACCGCGATGCAGGAAAGGTTTTGAATGAACTTATTTATGTGGATGATTAGTCATTCTCTGGAGAAATGGATGAATGAATTGATGATACACTGATTTTTCCAATTGTCAAACCTCTTGAGACCACAGTGAGTCTTGAAGATGTTGTAGTCCTGCCAGCTTCATTCTCAGCCTCACAAACATATTCTCCTTGGTGCCTCTCCTTGACAACTTTGTTGATAACCAATGTGTATGTGTCATGGTCTTTGGAACACTTGAACTCTTTGCCAGATTTTACCAATTGGCCTTTGAAAAACCAGTTTACCTTTGTGACATACTTAATGGTGGTGCTAAAGGTTACTTTGCTATCCTCCTCGATGGATAAATCTTCGAGGGAGGTTACGATTTCTGGGTATTCCCTCTGCTCTGACTGGGATATTGTGATCTCCTCTTTGTAGAACTCCTCCCTGTGCTCCTCATGGATGCTCACATCCACCACCTGTTCAGTTGGAACAGAAGCGGGAGGGAGGGCTGTGGTAACAACAGCCGCTGCTACATCTTTCTCACGGCTTTTCATTGTTACTGTCCTCACCTCTTGCTTTGACACCTGCACTGACTGCTCAAAAGCCATGTGGGCCTCAGTGGTGATTTGGATCTGAGATGAGATGGACTGCTCCATCTTAGCTGCCTTTGACTCCTGCATCACTACCTTCTGCTCGGCTGCAGCACATTCGACTGCCATTTTTGACTCTGTTTTGAGAGCAGCAGCTTGAGATTTAACAGCAGTAAAATCAACTGCACTCTCTGCTACATTCACTGTTTCTACCATTGTTGACAGCATTTGCTTAGAACGGTCTGAGGTGACCTGCGCCCTTTGAGGTTTGTCCAGCTGCATAGTTCCTGGCTGCTCAGATGTCAGAACATGGGCTTCCTGGTACACTATGGAGTGGAAAGCTGCCTGGAGTTCAGTCCTGAGATCTGCTGTCTGAGGATAGCTACCCTCAAAAGCCAAAGTGATCTCCATGGGAGCACCTGTTGTTGTGATCAGGTATGTAAACAGGGCCCGTTTGGGTTCTCTTTGAACTTTGACTTCCTGTACTTCTACCGCCTGTAACTTACCCAAGACATCAGCCAGTAAGACTGGCTGGTCACTGGCCACAGCAGATTGAAGAGCGTCTCTGAGCTGACGCCGTATATTCAAAGTGGAAGGCTTTGGGACCTGAATAACAAATGTCATCTCTTTGGGAAGAGCTGTGCTGTCTTTGGATTCAGGTGCCTTAAATGAGAGTTTAGGCTGTGTGGTGACAGCGACTTTGGTAGACTCCGATTTGCCCATCTCCTGAGAGAGCTCGCCCATCAAAACACGCCTCTCGTCCATCACGATGGACTGTCTGACTGACTGACCTTCCTGAATCTGAACAGCAAAGTCCTGCTGCGCTGCCTCCAGGAGGACGCTACTCTCAGTAGAGATCTCCTTCTCCTCAACCTGGATGGGCTTGGTGGGAACTTTTGGCTCCATGACAGTCTGGCAGGTGAACTGCTCGACATCTGTAAGACTGTCAGTGTGTCCTGCATCTAAAGCCGGACTGTCTGTTACTGTGGTGACCTGCAACACGTTTAACTGATCCTCCTTCTGCACCAGAGCCCGCTGCTGTTTGACATCAGTGGTAACTGGTGTCTCTTTTGGCAGCTGTAGTGGCTGGAAGGAGAGCTGGAGGATGTTTTGAGGCCGAGGCTCTGTTCGAAGCTGAGGCTGAATGCCGGTCACAGACAGATCCAGCTCAGTGTGATAATCCGCTGTGAGCTCTCTTCTCTCCTCCGATGTCGCTGCATGACTTCTTGTCTTTTCTTTCTTCTGTGCTGCCACCTGCTGGTCAGGCTTTTCAATAATGAGAATATCCTCTTTGGATAGTGCCTCCACAGGATGGGTGGACTGCAGGTGCAGCAGGGTAGGAGACTCTTTCTGAGGTTGGACGGTCATGGAGCTGGCCTTGGATTCAAATTCTGATGTGTCCTCATAGACTACTGTTCTCTGCTCGTCCTGGGTTACGGTGTGCAGCAGAGTGGGACTCTTTCTGGTTCCTGCCTGCTCTGGTGTGGGTTTTTCACACATGAAGCTTTTCTCTGATGGAAGGAGATCCTGCTCTGTGATAACCTGTAAGTGCAACAACTGCTCTCCCTCTACCTGTGGCTGAATGGACATAGCATTGTCCAGACTCTGAAGCTGCTGACTGGGCTCAGCCTGCAGTATTCGCTTCTCTTCAGCAGTTAAATATGCCTTCATGATTTTATCTTTGCTAAGTTGGGCTATTTCCTCAGCAGGCCTGTGCATGGAGAATAAAGTCTCCTTAGAAAGAGTTTGTTTTGACTCACTAACTGAAGCTAGTACAGGCTGGTGCTTTTCTTTCCCCATGGAGGATTGAAGAGCAGAATCTGCTGATGGTAGCTCAGAGGTGTGGCCTTCTGCAAGGACACGGTTCTCTGATGACTGGGCTGAGTATAAAATCTTAACCCCTTCCTTGACTTTGTAGCCTTTCTCATCCTGTGGTTTGGGCATATCCTGAGAATACTCTTTAAAGATGGACAGTTGGGACTCTACCTGATGCCCACTGACAAGTTGTTTAGGTTCTGATGTAGGCCTTACAGTAGCAGGCTTCCTGTCAGCCAGAGGCTCTGTGCTAACAGTAGAAAGAGGGGTGAGCTCCTCAGCAACAGCTGACATCAGCTTTGACTTCTTTTCTCTCGCTGACTGCAGCTCAATGATCTCAGGGCTTTGGATGCGATCACAGTGCTGCTCTGTCAGGTCTTGACTCTCTTCAACAGATGACGTAAATGTGGCCATGTGAAGCTGTTTAGCAGGAACAGCTGAAGCCTTAGGTGGGTGTGTAGGAACCATAGACACCCGTTCCTCTATCTCATGAGACTGAAGCACTGCAGCCTGGTGGGTCACCCGCTCACGATGAATTGTAGCAGCAGAGATATCTAGCTCTCTAAGAGAGCCAACCTGCTCACTGGGAATTATCTGCCGGTCCTCAGTGCCGATGGTGTAGACCATCTGATCGGCTCGGTCCTGACCTGGAAGGCTGACCTGGTATAAGCGAGACTCTGTTGCCTGCTCTGTCATTGAGACCTTATATCCTTTCTTCTGAATCACTGTCATCTGTTCCTGTTTACGGGAAACAGAGATGGACTCTTTGAACACAACAAGCTCAGCGCTACAGGATGCCTCTCCAAACTGGTTTGAGGCCTTGCACGTATACAGGCCACTGTCTTCCTGTTTGACGTTCTTAATATTGATGAAGCCAGACCCATCTGGGCTGGCTACGATAATACAGTTTCTACCTGGCTGGATCTGAAACGCCCCTTTAAACCACTTTAAATCAGGAGCTGGATCACCACTTGCCTTATAATTAAAAGAAACCTCGCCTCCCTCTGAGCACCTCACCGGTTGGATCTGAACTGTGAATGTTGGAGGTTGGCCTGTGACCTTAAACATCTTCTCTACCCATTTTTCTGCCTGACTAACATCTGTCTTTTTAACTTCCAGGTAAGTGGTGCATGTTGTCTGGCCAAATCTGTTGGTAGCGGTGCAAGAATATTCACCTTCATACTCAGATGTGACTCTAGTGATAACTAATGTGTACTCTTCCCTCTCCTCTATCAGTTTGTACACAGAGGAGCTCTTAATCACTTTTCCATTGTGAGACCACTGAACGGTCGGCTTTGGAAAGCCGGACACTTTGACCGTAAACCTGGCTGTTTCACCAATGGTTACGGCTGCTGGAGAGAGCTGGCTGAGGAAAACTGGCTTTTCTTTTTTCTTCTCTAAAGCAGAGGTGTAACGTTTAGTTTCTGGCTTGACTTCAAGTGTTTTTGTTTTCTGTGGTAACTGGACACCAGTGTAGTAGGTTTCCTCTTGTTCTTCCACAGTGGTGATGGTGGTGCTAGAACGTTCTGTCAGGAAATAATGAGCAAAACTGATAACAATGTCCACATCACAAAAACAAACAATAATGAGTTAAATAAAGCAAATATCAAGGCTGTCCTTGACTAAAAAACATGAATTTTAAGATATTTTCATAAGGCATAAGAAACAACCCCTGCATCAACTTTGAAAAATGGTATTCACTAATACAAAAGTATATTTCTGGACTATTATTCAGCTGTTTTAAGAAGTTATCAAAGAGTAACTAAACCCAGGGTTACAGCTGAGGTCAATTTAAGCTGTATTTTTAAAAGAAATGTCTTTAGAACATCATGCAGAATAACTTTTTTGATTGTCAGATATTTTAACAAAAGTTCAACACTGAAATCAGAGGGTTATTTGTAATTAATTTGTAAACAAATATCAATTTGGTTCTTGAATGGCAGTTTCAGCACTAGTACATCTCAGATAATTTAAATTTTTAAAAGACATGGAATAAATATGAAACCTGTTTCAACACATAAATCCCTTTTCTTTGAACATAAGGGTAAAGAAGAGAATTACGGACAGGGGCGAAGGAAAAAATAGTGCTGTGCACTTGAAGAATAAAATCAAAATGCTGAAAAAAATCAAAATGTTGAGAATAAACTTGACCTACAGTTTCAATATTTCGGTCATAATGTCCAGAGTTAAGTCAAAGTTTAGTATACTATAACAAACAGCAGATTCTGCCTGTCTAAAAAGCCTTGAATCAATATCTTGTATACTTCAGAACTGTAATTTTTCTCCTTTAAGTCATAAAGACAGTGGGGTTCCCACTGAACGGTCTGGCTCAGTTCAGTATGGCATGTATGTTTTTGTGTTTCCCTATATCAAAAGTTGGATAGGTTACCAAAAAAATGAACCATTCCATCCCACTTCATTGGCACCCTTCCCTAGGGGTGCCAATCTCACCTATCCGTCGCAAAAAGGTGGAGCTACACACGATAGGGGTTTGCACTGACGTCGCTTTCAGCATGACACGACTGCTCAGTCGGGGAGCAAAACACAGAAGTCTGCTCTGTGAGGAGCGAGAAAAACAGACTAATATCTGACTCAACAGAGATCCACAGAGTCCGGGACCGTGGATATTAATGCTGAAGTTTTGTATATACAAAGCTTTAGATGAAAACCAGGATTACCCAGGATATTCACTTAATCTAGTTTGATTTTAACACCCGTTAAACCTTTAGTTTATTGTGATAAATTCTCATGGTACAGCTTGCAACTTTTATGCCGTATAAACTGTTATAGACTAGACGAATTCACATATTAACGTACCGCTGCGACTCAAAATGTTTCTGTACATGATTCCATCGGTTGAGGATCTGTACTGACCGCAGTTAACATGATTAAGATGTAGTTACCAAATACAGCACTTCTCAGCTGAAATAAAGCTGTTTACTGGTGATTTCTGTCACTATTTTTTTTCGACAACTCAGCAGCTGGAACAGCTGGGCACTGACTGTGAACTATTTTGGGGTTTAGCATATCGAACCATACCAAACCATATTCAATCAAACAGGACCACCTGATGGTCCTGCAGCTTAAGATCTGCTGTTTCTTTTGGTCTGAGGCTACTTCCTAAGCAACAATGAAACCCAACAACTTCTTAACAAACTTTTTAGCTCCAAAAGGTGGAAGAGGTTAGATAGGAGGTTTTCACCAATGCCACTGGCTGGGGCCAATGCCCTAAAACCATTCTGACTGGGGATTCCAGAATCTTCCTTTTGACATGAAGCATTTCTTATTTTGATCAGGTTTTTATTTTGTATTATCTTATCCATGTAAACATAGCAAATGTTCCTATGATGAGCACCCTTGTCGGCTAATTAAATATAACACCAACGACATTACATTTTAAATATTTTATTGTATAAACTCTGAGACAAACCAACATGACGTCTGTACAAATAAACCTTGAACTCCTACATTTCAATTACACTTTTTACTTTCCTGTTAAATAAGTTCCTTACACTCCTAAAATTACACATATTTACAAAACAAAAAAATGGCAAAGTTTAGAAAATCTTCACAGCTTCATCTGTAGTTTACCATTAACCATCTCTGACTAATTTCCCTCTTTAGGAAATAAAAAGGTGATTGAAAATTCTAAAATTATCATCCACATGCTGCAAAAACACACAATAACTAAAAAAAAAAAAAAAAAAAAAAAAAAAAAATCCCACGCACATTGAAAGAAAAACTTTCAAGTAAGCTTCATTACGAGTAGCTAAACTGACTTCTGGTGTGATGATTGCTTTCAACTTCACTTCAGTGTAAGGAGAAGATTGTCAAATTTAGACAAATCAAAATACATCTTTGCATGTCTGAGTTGGGGAAAAATTTTCTCCAGCAATCTATTAAAGACTTCAAATTTGGCTTTCTCATTCAAAACCCAAATTATTTAAACAGTTTTAATGTTTTTTTGTAAATAAATACTATTAATGTGTGTAAATGATATGCTCAACAACATTAAATACTGAAAATTCTAGGTCATAATTGTTTTCATCTGCAGTGCAAACTCTTGTGAACAACACATTTTACATTTTACATTTTAGGATGTTTGAGCCCAGACATAAAACTATGAATGTAGATGGTGGTAGAGGAGATGGAAAGACTATAACTTTAAAGGTGACATATCAAACCTGTTTCTAGCTTTGAGCGCAGTCCTCTGTGGTCTACATGAAGCATCTGTGCTGTGCTTTGGTCAAATCAAAGATGGCTCCAGAGGAGGTCTTTGACCCTGTAAAAACCAGCTCTGTTTTTAATCTTTAAATGCAAATGAGCTCCCTATCACCCTATGAAATGATAGCACAAATATCTGGTGTGCTTCTGTGACCATCAGATTTAGTGATTTCAGACGTAGGCGGACCACAAACAAAGGACTGGGTTGGCATGTAAATGTGCAAAAAAATAAAAATCAGGTTTTTGATATGTCCCCTTTAAAGGAACTTCAGCTCACTTTTGAACAAACATAAACAAACATAAAACCACTCATTTCTATCAGAAGTTTAAATAAAACCAATGACAACTTAAGTTTTACACAACTCAAATAAAGAAAAGGCAGCAAACTGACCCGCTGATGTGTTCTACTGTTCGTTTTTTAACTTAACATTTGCACTAAAGACACACATCATTTACTCACTATCATTTCCACACTGCAAAAACTAAGCTAGTGCATTTGTCTAATTTCCTGTTAAAATTTCTCATTTAACTTATCAAAGCGATAATTATCCGTCAAGTAACAAAAAATTATTTCATGTTTGAAAAAATACTTTCTCTTCTTTTCTTTTGCCTTATTAGAATTTTAACTTACTGCAAACAATTCAGTTCTAATTTTGCTTTTAAATCTTCAGCGTAATCAAAATAAAGCTGGGTTTAGGTTTAACTTAGTTGGTAGAGCAAGGTGCTCATGTATAGAGGCAAAAGTCCTTAATGCACTAGTTGTAAATGGATATCCAGTCTTATATTTCCTGTCTGTATTCAGCTGTCCTATCCTAATAAATGCAAAGCTGAAAATAATCTTTGGAAAAAAATACATTAAATGGAATGAGATATTTTGACCAGAAATTAGACAAGGAAACTTGCTTTGATTTGAGCTTTTGTTGTGCAAATGAAGAGCTGGTTGCCAAAAGAAAACTTTGACTTATTTTAGGTAACTTAAAGTTGCACAAATACTTAAGTTTTCTGTAACTGGTCAATCTACAGTACTGTGCGTAAGTTCTAGGCATGTGTGGGCTGAAACCTGAGGCTGATTTAAGGCCTGTAATGGCAAGTCAGCCTACCTAAGGGCACCATTGGGCACAAAAGAGAATTGACAAAACCCAGGCTGTGCTCTGGACGTCCTTTCCTGTAACCAGGGATGTTATTATTATTATTATTATTACTTTTATTTGTCAGGGACCATGTACAAAAAAAAAACCGTGGGGAAAAAACGTCGAAAAAATTAACAAGACCACATCTTAAGGGGGGAGTAAGGCATGGATATGGTGAGTAAGCACAACCTGGAGCCGTGGTTCTCAAAGTGGGGGTCACGAAACACTGAGGGGGGGGCATCAAGATGCCTTTCAAAAAAACAGAAAATTTCTAATTGTTTGATAAATAGTATATTTTACCCTGGCCACAAGCCCCTGGTCATGCTGTGGATGCCCAAAGGACCTGTAAACCACAGTCAGTCTCCAGGCTATCACCCGGGGGGGAAATGTCCCAGACAAAAGAAATGCAGTTGAGCTTGATCTTGTCTGCCCTCCACCATCTCTCCAGACCGGGGCTGTGGCACAGTGGGCCCTGTGATGCCTAGTTAGCGCCCTACATGCTTAAAACTTATGCACATGACTGTATGCCAGTATCTAGAACAAATTGTTACAACAGTCACACAACATTAAAATCTAATTTAATAGAAAAAAACTCTAATATCAAAAAGCATGAACCAAAATTTCCACCTGCTTAGCATTCCATCTGCACAACCTGAAGCAAATCAGCCCAATCCTCTCCATCTTTGGGTTTTTCCTGGGATGTGCTGTACTCCACTTCAGAAACTGAACCAGCAGACAAAGGCATGAGCAAAATTGTGGTGAAGATGGAACGCTATGGCCAAAGACTATATGGACATGTGGGTTAACCCCAATAACAGTTGAGTTTTACTAGCAACTTTAGAGCACACATGCTTTACGCTGTAAACAGAATAATCAAATCTAACGAAAGGACTTAAAAAAAGGTTTTTATTTGTGCAACCAGCCTCAGACCCTTTGGTTTCTAGAACACCTTTAGCAGTGCGGTAGTTTCAATGCAGCCAGCTGTGTTTTGGATTATGCATTTGTACTCTCCAGCATCACTTTGGATCGCGTTAGTAATAAGCAGATTAAAATGACCTGCAGTTTTCTCCTGAATAATACACCTGCTGTCTGTGACATGTTCTCCATCTTTGTACCACTCAGCTGTTGGACTTGGCTTACCACTTACTAGACACTGAAGGATAACTGGAGTCCCTGCTGCTGCAGTAACATTAGTCAATGGGATGACAAATCTTGGGGGTGTTTCGGTTACTTGGAATTGGAAGCTACATGCATCAGATGACTTCCCTTTGAACTCTATTTTATCGTCTTTAGCAGGTTCAGCAAATACATCAAAGTTAATGCTCACGTAGTTCTCTCCTTGTTCACTCATTTTGTTGTCAGTGTTGGCCACCAGCCTGACTGCCCGCTGAGACTCATCTGCCTCCTGCTCAAATTCAAACTCAAGCTCAATTTCAGACACCTGATCGCCATCAAATGATGCGTTATCGACCATCATGTCAAACTTCTGTGGCTGGACTTTGGCACTTCCAAGAGAAACTGCTGTTAATTCTCTTCCTCTGGTTTTCCCTTGGAAGTTTTTGGCACTCAGCACCACCAGTGAAGCTCTACACAAGGTCTCTCCAACAACGTTAATAGCTCTGCAGGTATACACTCCACTATCCTGAGGTGTAACTCTACTGATTTTCAGGAAGTGGTTGTCCCCGTCAAAGGAGTGCAAGAATTTTTTGTTATTGTGAGGAATTTTTTTGTCGCCTTTAAACCAGGACACGATGGGAGATGGGATTCCCATCAGAGAACATTCAAACATCACTGTGGTACCCTCTGGGGTCTCCATGTCACAGATGGGATTGATGAACCTTGGAGGCATCTCTGTGACCTCAAAAGCTATTTTCAAATCATCGTGCTCCTGGGTGACAAAGTCCACTGCCCCCTCCTCATAAATACTTGGTAATACATCCAAAGATATGATCATGCTCTTATTGTCAGCTGTATACTCAGGAATGGTGATGATCTTTACCTGTTTCTCAAACTCTTTCACCTCATTTTCATCTAATTCTACTTCCAGCAAAATCTCCTGGGGTGAAGGAGAACGAGAGGAGTCGTCTTCCTCCACATCAAACTCCATCACATGCTGATGGGTGACAGCAGGTGGTGCCGGCATGAATCGGACTTCCTGTGATACAACCACCACTAAAGCCACACTTCTGGCTTCTCCAACATAGTTCACAGCCTCGCAGATGTACTCTCCTTGGTCAGCTTTAGTGACACTATGAACTGTTAGTGAGATGCTATCCCCATCTCTAGCCATTTTAATCCGGTCGTCTTCTACCAGTTGAGTTTTGTTGCAGAACCACTTTACCTCTGGAGAAGGTAGGCCGAACACTTCAGCATAAAATGTCAGTGATTCGTTTTCAAACACTCTTTTCTTAATGAGAGGTTTGAGGAAGGCAGGAGGGATTCCCTGCACTTTCTCCTGGAGGGTTGCCAGCCCTAAAGAACCTCTTCCCTTGGTCAGGAATCTATTTTCATCCAAGGTTATCTCAGCTGGAGTTGTTTCAATGCCTTCATCGGCAGGAGATTCCAGGAACTGGACAGGAGAGAAGAATTTCCCACCAGAGTCTCCCGTTGAGGGTCTCTTATGTTCCACAGGGGAGAAGGGATACTCTTGAGGGGTCATAAACCCACCAGGTGAATCAGAACTGGGGGTTTGAGCAGACAAAGGAGACTTGGGAGTGTGAAAGGACTCTACAGTTGGCTGTGAAACCTCAGTGGAAGAGCCTGGGGTGTAGAACCTCTCTGCTACTTCTGCTATCTCTTCACTCACGGTGCTGCCGATCTCGATGGACATTTCAGACTCGGGGGACAGGGGCCTTCCCCAGTCAGTGGGAGGGTTGTAGTAGTCATACACAGCACCAAAAGTGACCTCCTCTTCCTCCATGGAGCCAACCCTTGCTACAGCAGCTTGGGCTTCCCCTGCAGAGACCTTGCCTGCACTAACTCTATCTTGTGCATGAGATATCTGGCCTTCTTGAGCAGAATCCTCAGACAGACCAAGAGGTTTAACTTCGCTGACTAATTTTGGCTTAACAACAGGAGGTTCAAGTTCTGTCTCTGCAAGGATTCTGGTCCTCTCAATTTTTTCTTTGTTTCGTGTACGAGGTCCAATTTCATCTACTTCTTCTGCTACTTCTGCTACATCAGCCTGAGAGTCGGGAAGACTAAGAAAGACACCACTATCCATTGAAGGCTCTGGGATGGATACCAGGTTTTCACTGGTTAGTTTGGCCTGCTGCACTCCAGGCACAAGACCATAGCCCTCACTTATGCCGTCATCCTCTTGTTTAATGTGTTTTGTCACATCTGTCAAATCCTCAACAACAAAAGCCTCCTGAGCATAACTTAAAGCCTCTATAGTGACATCTTCAGCCTCAGTGTGAGTAGAGGAAACCCTTTCAGCCACACTTTGTCTCTCAGGTTCGGTGGTTTCAGAGGTTATTTTATGCTTAACTACTTCTTGAGCTGGGGCAGAAGTTCGAACAGAGTGTTTAGCTGTGGGAACTTTTTCAGTCTGAAAAGGAATGAAACTACTAGTTCTATCAAATGTCCGCACTGTTCCCTCCCTCATCATTTCAACTTCACCAGCCGTTTGCTCAGGAATCTGACTAGGTCTCTGTGGCTTAGGCCTCACCAACTCTGGAGAATCCTGCACTTCCTCTACAAACTGTTTTGGTGCACCGTAGCTTTCTGTTAAAACTGCTCCCTCTTCAGCATCACCAGGAATCACAGAGATACTACCAGCTTCATCCAGAAGCTGTAAGGGAACTTCTGCAGGCATGGTTTCAGGTGCAACTACTTGCTCTTGGGAAATGTCCACAGGAGGTATAAACTCTTCAGGGAAAGGAGCTTCCTGTCTCTGATCCTCTGGAGAGGAGGATGCCATCAAGGCAACTGGTGAGTCGGACTCAAAAGCTTGTTTGATTTGAGAAACCTTGATCACAGCTGCAGATGACGATAGACCACAGCCGGATAGGGTTGGAGGCTCTCTGGACACATTAGGCCTGGATCTTGGGGCTTTCACAGGCACCTCAAATGGAGCTTCTGGTTTATCTTTGGTCTGAATGATATCCTCAGTGTAAGTAATGCCAGCTTTGTAGGATTCAACAGGTTTCTTGACATTCTCATCTAACCCAGCAGGAGACCTACTTACCTTCCTACCTGGCATTTCCTCTGCTGCACTACCACCCTCCGCAAATTGCACAGGCTCTGCAATTTGTAATGAAACATTGGAGATACTTGAAACCTCTCCAAACTTATTTCTAGCAACACATTTGTACACTCCAGCATCAGAATAATTAAAACTACTTATATACAGCCTATACACCTTATCATCTACCTCAAGCCTGTACTTTCCAGCTGCAATTTCAAGGCAAATATCATCATAATACCATGTCACCTCTGGGGCAGGTTCCCCAGTGATAACACATTCTAACACAGCAGCTTTACCCTCAGAACAGCTGATATTCTTCAATTCTCTGATCACACGAGGAGCTTCACTGACCACATCAAAGGAGAAAGTGAATTTGTGTTTCACTGTCTGAGAAGTACCCTCGTCACTTGGCACTTCTGAAGTTTTCTCTGTAACAGCCTGGGGTTTCTCTCCGCTACTTTCCTCTAGCATTCCCAGGACAGGTGTGGGAGCTGTAACTCTGATTTCAACAGGTGAGGACCCTAAAGATTCATCTGTGGAGCGTCTGTGAATCACTGCTTGAGGTACCTGCAGAGTTGCCTTTCCTGAATCCATGTAGGTGGATATTTCCATTTCAGTCCCCTGATATTCCACAGCCTTTCTCTGCTCTTCACTAACTACAACCTGCTGTGTGACCGCTGACTTTCTCACCACTTTCTTGTCAGAAATCTCAAGAGTACCACTGCAGATGGATTTACCATGTTTATTGGTTATGACGCAGTCATATGTTCCCTCATGATCTGTTGTTGGATAGAAGACAGTGAGCTGCGATTTGTTAGATTTACTATTGATATCATAGTCAGGATTGTGGTCTAACGGGTGGCCATCCTTGAGCCAGGTAACCGTGGGCTGAGGATCCCCTTGGAAGTGGCAGGTAAACTCTGACATCTCACCAATTTTTACTTCAATTGATAATATTTCTTTTATAAACACTGGACGGGAGCCTCCAGGAATTGTGTGGCCATCTTTTATGCTCCTAGGCTCTTGCATTTGGGAAATAGCCTCTTCTTTGACTTTCCTGTCATCCTTCTTTATAGCTCCAAGTTCAGGGCCTGCTGTTATATCATGGCCATGTTTTGATTTCACTGAATCTCCTGTTCTTTTCCCTTCTGTCAAACCTACAAACTCCTTCTGTTGTCTCCATCCACTGCTCTCTCTTGTCGTACCTATCTCCTCTTTCATCCTTCTCTCTTCTCTTACATCTGATTGGAAGCGCTGGCTGCCAGATTTATCCACAGTCATTTCATCCCTCTTGCTGCTCTGCCTCCTTTCCACCTCTCTTCCCAGGTCTTCCTGTGGGATTGGGCATGGGGAATGTCTTTTGACTGGGGAAAGTTCTCTTGAGGATCTATGAGGGCTCCCACCCTGAGGAGAGGCAAGTTCTTGTCCCTCAAAAGGCACTCTGGTACGATGGGTTGGTGAATACCTCTGAACTGGTGAAGCTTCACGACCTGCTTTCTCCTTAATGGTTGTTCCAAGATCATAGGAAGTTTCAAAATGGTGTTGTGATCCAGCATATGTAGGGGATCGTTTCTCCAGGAAAGAGGAATCAGGAGAAGGTGATGACTTATTCTCCAAGTCCTGTTTAAGAGGTGAAAATCTTCTTGTTGGCAACGCTCTGTCAGTATGTGGAGCTGGGAGTTCACTGGCCGGGGTTTCATGAGAAACACCACGTTGGGTTTCTCTGTCAACTGGTGGAATACTGGATTCAAATGGTAGCCCAGAGCCAGATTGTTTAGTTTGATTGTCCAAAGTCCACTCAGTCTCCAGCTCAGCTACCTCCTCTTGTTCGACAGCATCTTGTTGCCATTTCAGGATGCGCTGAGCCAGAGCTTCTTCCTCACTTACAAAGTACTCACTGTCCCTTTGCAACCTGGTCTCCCTACCCTCTGTCTGTAAGTCACCACTAGGTGGCCACTGCAGGCGATCATCCTGCTGCTCCTGGAAACTAGCTGGAACCGACTCTCTGAAAAGGACCTCCTCTGTTTTTCCCAGGGTTGTCTTCCTGCTGTGGACTACTTCAGGTTTCTGAACTGATTCTGAGGCAGAAGACTTAACAACAGTTGAATAACCCTCCACCCAGTCCGACTCTGGCGCCACAGCTTGCTCTTGTTCCATCAGAACATCCTGCTGCCATTTCATTATTCTCTGAGTCAAAGCCTCTTCTTCACTGACAAACTTTTCACTCTCATTCTTCAGCTCAGAAATGTTCTCTCTAGACAGCTGAAGCTCACGCTCTTCTTTTGTCTTCTCAAACAACATCTTTTCTGTTCCGCCATGAGTTCTTTGCTCAGACTCAGCTTTCACCTCCGCTGCTCTAGCTCTTAGTCTGGGGGATTTTTGTGTGAGTGTTACTGGTGCCCCAGTTTCAAACTCTTCCTGTTTGCCTCTCATTTTAGCTCTGAGTAAGGGTGGAGGAATTTCCTCATGTTCTACTCTTCCTCTTATTTTAGGTGACTTAGTTGTGGACATGGTGACCTTATCTTTAGTTGCTCTATGTTCTGCTGACTCCTGCTGGCTGTAAATATTCTTCTCAGTCTCCATATACCGAGGCTCTGCCTGATAGGGTATATCAATCTCAGGGTGGGCCATTTCTTCTTCAGACATGATCATGCCTTTCTGCCATTTCCTGATCCGAAGGGCCAGGAGCTTTTCCTCACATTCCATACGTTCAGCTTCGAGGCTTTTCTCATACTGAGCCCTCAGAGACTCCCCTTCACCTTCCTCTTCATATGGGTCAGCTGTTTTAGTTGCTATGTAGCCTGGTGTTGCAGCATCACTAAGGAAGCTTTCTTTGACAGATGTGACTTGTCTTGGCCTTGGGGACCCTTCCGCTCTAGCTTCAGTCCTGGCTTTTGCTTTTGTTGACAATTCATCCATTTCTAGTGCTCTATGTGTTATTCTGGGAGATTTTCTGACCAGCATGATCGGTGTCTTACCCTCCATTTCCTCTACTCTGGTATCGGATGTGGCTGACATTGTAAGCATGGAGGGGGACATTTTCATTTCATCTCCTTTTGCTTTTACTTTAGGTGATCTGGGTGCCAACACAGCTGCTTGGGGATCTGCCAACCTGGCCTTCATTCTAGGTGATTCATAGAAAGAGGAAGGCAAAGCCTCCATTTCTAAAGTTTCTCTTTTCTCTACAATCTCCTGCTGGATTTGAAACTGCCCTGCAGGCTCCATGTACTGAGCCTCTGCTGGTAATGGCAGATCAGTTTCAGGATGAAATGCCTCCTCTTCAGACATGATACTCCCTTGCTGCCATTTCTTGATTCGCAGGGCGAGAAGTTTCTCCTCACACTCCAAGCGCTCAGCTTCCAGGCTCTGTTTATACTGATCTCTCAGTGTCTCTTCGTAAAGCTCAACAGTATCTGCTGTTGCAGCCTTTTCTGGTGGCAGTACTTTACCTAGGAACTTCTCCTTGGCTGATTCTGGCCTGGCTGTCGCCGCGGTTGGCACAGTTTCTTTAGCAGCCCCAACACTAACAGCTTCCCTGCTTGCAGCATACGTCATAGACCCTGGGTATACTGATGTTTCAGCATATGTCATAGACCCTGGGTATACTGATGTTTCAGCGTATGTCGTAGAACCTGGGTATACTGATGCTTCAGCATACGTCATAGACCCTGGGTATACTGATGTTTCAGCGTATGTCATAGACCCTGGGTATACTGATGTTTCAGCATACGTCGTAGAACCTGGGTATACTGATGTTTCAGCATACGTCATAGACCCTGGGTATACTGATGTTTCAGCGTATGTCGTAGAACCTGGGTATACTGATGTTTCAGCGTATGTCGTAGAACCTGGGTATACTGATGTTTCAGCATACATCGTAGAACCTGGGTATACTGATGTTTCAGCATACGTCATAGACCCTGGGTATACTGATGTTTCAGCGTATGTCGTAGAACCTGGGTATACTGATGTTTCAGCATACGTCGTAGAACCTGGGTATACTGATGTTTCAGCGTATGTCGTAGAACCTGGGTATACTGATGTTTCAGCGTATGTCGTAGAACCTGGGTATACTGATGTTTCAGCATACATCGTAGAACCTGGGTATACTGATGTTTCAGCATACGTCGTAGAACCTGGGTATACTGATGTTTCAGCATATGTCGTAGAACCTGGGTATACTGATGTTTCAGCGTATGAAACTTTGGGATGAGAAAGCTGAACCTCAAGCCTTGTTGTCTCCAGATTTTGCTCAGACACGGCACCATGATGACCACTTACCATCTGCTTTACTCTAACATCTGCCTGAGATTCAACAAAACTCTCAACCTCTTTGTGCTCATGTGTCTTTGAGTATTTTGCACTTGGTTTGCCTTCAGTCTCTGGCACCAGTGTTTCAACAAGCTCACCTCTCATGATCTGGATAGCCCTGGTTCTGGACTGAGGCTCAAATGAATGCCTAACACGAGGCTGAGGAGTTTCCTTAGTTGAGGATTTCCCCTGAGACTCCCTGTGACTCTCGTCTGACTCAAAGTGCCGGTTGAATTGCTGGACTTCAGCCATAGAAGCTGGTTTGACCCTGATCCTCTCCATATAATCTGCATAGGTCGGCTCACTAGAGACTGATTCTAAGTCAAACTCTGAGGAGGACATGGTAGAAATAGAAAGTCTCTTCTTCTGTTTGACAGCTTTTTGGAGGGTGGTTAGCTTTGTTCTTACCTCATTGTGAAGACTCTCAGTGTCACTAAATCTCTCACTGTATCTGTCGCTGCACCTATCACTAAACTTGTCACTGAACCTCGCACCTGTGCGCCGGTCACAGTAGATATCGCTGAATCTATCGTTAAAGCGCTCAGACCGGTCAAACATGGGAGGAGGAGATGGGGCACGCTCAGAGGCGGTCTCCAAACGTTGAGTCTCCTTTTCTGTCTCTATCTCCTTTAAACTGGTGCTGGACTTGAAGTAGACAGTACGCAGAAGAGCGTTCTTAGAACGGGATCTCCCCTTATGGACTTTAGACATTCTGTCAAATGGAGACCCTACACACCTGAGGTCAACCCTGATCTTTCTCTCCTTTCTCTCCTCTGCCATGGTGTCCACACTTTCATGGGCTTTGGCAGAGCGCCTAACAAAGCCCAGGTAGTTAGCAGACTGCTCTTCCTTCAGCGATACCAAAAGTGATGCTGTGGATTCAGCAGAACCCTCTGTGTTAAAAGCCATTACTTTATAACTGCCGGAGTCCTTTTCTTTGATACTATCGATAACTAGACTGGTGTTGTGCATGTGCATTCTGCTTTCAGTACAGATTTTACGTCGACGCTCTTTAGGAATAGATCTATTATTATGAAACCAGAGTATAGTTGGTGGAGGGAAGGCAACCACTTTACTTTTTAACTCTACTGGTTGCCCCTCCACGACTGACTGGAACTTGAGCTTCTTGGTGAAAGAAGGTTTCATGTTCTCTGTCCATGAAGTGACGGAGGACGTTCTGCTGGAGCAGCGGTTGGCTGACACCAGGCCGTGATCCGGGAAGTCCTCGGTGTCAGAGAAGGCTCCCCTCAACTGTCGTGTGGTGGTGAGTTCAGTGCTGCTGATCTGCCCTCCCTCTTTGTTGTCATGATAAAACAGCTCTGAAAAAAGAAACGGACAACCGTCAGAACAACCTAGCCTCCAGGGGTAAAACCAGAGAAAGGATTTGAATGAATCAATGGAATATTAATTGCATGCTGGCAGTCACAATGCAATAAAAAATAATTTCACTCACCATATTTGTTCGAATAAACGCAAGACTTGATTCTTTTTATTAGAAACCTGCAGGAAGTTTTGATCCTTCGTCTGTGGAAATTTCTTCAAAACATAAATTATTTTATTATTAAAATGCATAAATCCAAGATGGGCTGCTAACATTCGATTATTTTACTTTATGAAGATTGCTTTGACTTCATTCTAAAATATTCCTTACCTGACTTGCAGACAGGAGAATAAACGCCCTTTCTAATCCTTAAACTTACAAACAAATAATGCATAAAATAAGTGAGAAACAAAGCTCCCCATACATATCTAAAGTCCAAAAGTTAAACAAATCAAGCTGTAAATTGGGTGAGAAGGCGTTTATTCGAACTAATATAGTTTACTGGTGTTATTTAAAAGGCAAACCACAGGAATCACATCCCAACTATCTGCAAGCCAGGCTAAGAAATATTTTGCAGGAGGAAGGTATCAGTTCCCGATGCAGTAAACCTCCATATCTTTTAAAGGGCATTTCAAGTCTGGAGACTTTAAAAGATACATATCCTGAGCCTTTTCTTGGAAAAGATCAGAGGAACCTTCATGCCAAAAATTAAACGACTTTTGGATGCAAGTGTCAAAAACTGGTACAAGCAAGTTCTACCAGTGCTCGCCTGGGAAAACCATGAATTATCAACAGAATAAGAGCAGGTAGAAACAAGTAGACAACAAGAATTTACCAACAAGATACATAAAAACACATTAAGATTACATGCAACTGTGAGATTTCATAGATTATTGAAAAGGGACAGTTCAACCAAATGTTATATTTACTGTAAAAGTAGTCTGTAAACACAGGCCAACTGTAGTCCAAAAATCCACAACACATGCACCCAACATCTCTGTTTTATGTCCACATTCTCAACCACTTCTCCACGTTAAAACCATCTTCACGGAGACAAAGCTTGGATCACAGTTACCTGGAGATAGACTACTATTATAGTCAAAACCAAAGTCAAGCGCACATCCAGTTTAACTGTCCCTTTTAACCGTGTTTGCTCCTAATGTGTGTGCTGTTTTCTGATGGTTTTGATAAAAAGATGAGCAGGAATCTGACGTGAACCTACCTTTGACCTCTTGCTCAATCTTGGTTTCAATGTGTTCCATCACACGGATCACTGTGAAGGAAAGACAGGATATTAATGAGAATAAAGACCACAGAACTGGATTTCAACCTCTGTCTTTGGCTTTATGGGACTCAAGTTTATTTACCCTCTACAGTTTGGTTTCTTTAAGCTTGTTCATGAAGTGAGGAAAGAATAAAATAATATCCTCCTTTTTCTTTTGATAAAACCTCAGAACATGAAACTACAAAGAGATTATCCCCAGATAGTCAAAAAGCCTAACCCTAACCCTCCTCTGCACCTTACTAAATGGCAAAAAGTGACTCTTGTGCTTCAGTTTTTTCTTTGGATTCGCCTGTGTGATAGATCTATTGAAACACCCTTTGCACATTATTGTGAGCACCTGTGAACAGGCTGAAGCACCAAGAGACTCCCTCTGCCATAAAAAGACATAAAACAATCAGGGGACACCCCTAAAACATCATATTGACCATCTCTAAAGGATCTAACTGCATACGGTAAATATATCTGAGTCCCAATTCTCTGCCAAAGACCCTCTGTTCTAACAACCTGGACTTTGAGGTGAGAAACACAATAATGCAAACATTCATCTGTAAGAAAAAAGGTGACAAACTCAGAGGAAGCAAAAGAAGACGTAAGGTTCATGCGATGTGCAGTTTCCCTATACAGGAGAGGAGAGGAAGGAGAGGACGAGAAGATGAAGGAGGGCAGAGAAATGAGTGTGATCCTGTGCA
Source organism: Cheilinus undulatus (assembly GCF_018320785.1). Taxonomy (NCBI): domain Eukaryota; kingdom Metazoa; phylum Chordata; class Actinopteri; order Labriformes; family Labridae; genus Cheilinus; species Cheilinus undulatus. Next base: position 1,787,247 of record NC_054879.1, on the reverse strand, counting down.
GGTGAGGATGAGGAAGGTGGCAACAAAGAAGTGAAGAAAACCTCAGGATTCAAACAAAGTGCTGCATTCATGAACAAAGTGGTTCGACGTTCTTGAAGAGGGAGATTAGTCACATCAGAGGAGGTCTGACAGATATCCTCATCATAATTTTCAGTGTAACTTTCAAGAAAACAAGAGACTAAGCTTTAGGTGGAGATGCATGGTTGCACTGTTTACATTTCAACAGGAATAAGCACAAAACAATCGGGATTTTGTATTGGCATACTCTAAGATTTTGGCTGTTAATTACAAATAATGTAGGGACCAAAACTATAATAGTTTCTGATTTTTCTTTAAATTTTAGTGTCATTAAGCTTTTAAATTTTGTTTTAAGGGTTAATTAGTTCCGACTGCTGGATCGTACTTTAACCTTTCTAACCTTGGTAAATACTTAAATATAATCTTATGTTTCCATCTAATTTATTTTGTTGAATTAACAACAATTCAACAGATTCTGAGTGCCCTCTAGTGGAGTAGAAAACGGTCAAGTTCTTCACAGAGTCATATCAGTGGGTTTATGATGTGAGGCTGGGATGCTGAGTAGAATGTGGCTAAAGTTAGCAGCTAGCTCCACCAGCTTTTGTTCCTCGTTGCAGATTAATAACGTGCTTAATGTGATCACTCTCTTTTGGCTGAGTGGTTATACATGACTGTAACCCTAAACAGCACACATTATACTTTCTTTCCCTTTCTTGTTGGAAATACTGCCATACCAAGCCGTTTATGAGAAGATAACCACTAAGCCTCACAGGTCCAGCAGAGAGCTGGTGTAAAAACACTTTATTACAGTTTTAAAAGAGCATTTGACCGTGACTTGAGGTCTGTATTTAGAAAAAGATGCGTAATAATTAGATTAGCTGCCCTCGTGAAACTTGCACCAGCTATTTTGATATCCAAAAATAAACATTTAGCCAGAAAACTACACGCATCCCTGCTCATAGCATGTCGGTGATGACTGGTCAACTACAACCATGTAGTTTGTTTTATCTGTCGGTCTAGTCATGGTACAAATTTCTGGCTCCATGGTCACTGAATCTGGCACAGAGACCATCATCACAGACCAAAAGATCATGAAATCCAACTTTGGCATAAGTTATAAGCAGCAAAAGGTAGCACATTCAAAAACTTGCTCCCTGGTGATGAACTTCCATCTTTTATGCAGCACCTTTATGCAGATGAACCCTTATTTACCTATCTAAATATTTCTCAAATAACAGCAGGTTATGGAAGATTTACTGCTCAGTTCATGGATTGGTGCCATTTTTGTTTTATCTTTCTGATATTTCACTCATCACTGGTTTATCACTAATATTTAATTGGAGATGCACGATAATCATTGGTGCCGATAAATTATCAGGCGATATTGCATATATTTTACATATTTACATATATGAGACCCCCTGTTAACCACCAGAGAAGAAGAGGAAGCAATCTCAGTGCTAAGAGGCTAACAAAGGTTAGCAACACAGTGGGACTGGTGGAGTTATTCAGTATTTACGGGGAGGATAACACGACAATGTTTGCAAAATTTGCCCAGCAAAGATCCCGAAGAGTGGAAAACAGTCCTCGAGTTTTAACACAACGGATCTTAAAAGTCACTTACAAGTCTTCCTCCTAACAACGTTAAAACTAGCATTAGCCGTGGGCATTAGGACCAAGCCAAAGGCTAAAACAACGCAGGATGCTGATTGAGCAGGCACTGGAAACTGCAGAAAGTTTGTCAGAGCCAAAAGTCAACGCTATAACAACAAAATCAGTCTGACAGTCTCCTGATCCACCGCTACTCTCACACACGTATCTCTGCCTTCTCTGGTTGATGTGGTTTATCAGTCTGATCGACGTTAGGAAAGAAGTTTAGCCACAGACCACGGTGGACTTAACATTCTTAAACTATCTCTGATATGCCTTATGACAGAGCATATTTTATTCTTTGTGTAAAACATCAGCTCTCTTTAATTCTGACTTATGCAGCAAACACAAAAAAGGGACCCCCAAACATCACCATTTGTTAATCATGACAGCCTGTTACCATCTAGTTTCATGTCTGATTTGACATGAGTCAGCTGAATCCTTGTTTAGTTGATTGAAATGTCAGATTTGTCCACTTGTAAAAATACTTAAATTTATTTTAAGGGAAAAGGGGAAAATCTGGTTGTGTATGTTGTACTTGGTACACAAATGTTGAACTAAAAAAATAACAAAAATAACAGCCGTAAAGTCAGAATTGATCTGTCATCAGTTTTTATCAGTTATCAGCCATCAGGAGTAGGAAATTATCAGCTATCTGTATCGGTTAAAAAAATTACTTGTCGTGCATCACTAATTTTAATAGTCTTTTCTTAAATAAATTACTGTTAGTTTGATTTATCAGTTTTGTTGTTTCTTAAACTTTTATCTTAACGCTCAATCTTTGCACACGTCAGGTTATTTAAAAATTTCAGATTAAAGTTTTTTTATGGATGAAACCATTTACATAAATGGTTAGAATTACTGTTTAATATTTGATTATTATTTAGGTCTTTGTGGCATGTTCTATGGTTTTTCTCTTGTGTTGTTAACCAACTTTTTCTGATGTTGCCAGAGAAATCTAATTCTAATTATGATGGGGCTTTCTCTGGTGGCATACAGGCTCGACACACGTATAGAGCTCACTTTAATGAATGTATTATTTATTGAACAGGAGTGCTGGGACATCCTGTGACGTGTTTTGGACTGAGACGATAGTGATGAGGGTCAGAGAGGGTGAATTAATCTCACAGGAGGACACAGGGTTTATTTCAGGGAGGTTTCAGAGGGAGTCTGGCTGCAGTCCAGGGATCCAGACGTTACCTTCTTCTTCTTTGGTTACAGTCAGAGTGGCAGAACATGCCGCCTCTCCTGCGTTATTCACCGCCCTGCAGGTGTACTGCCCCGCATGCTCAGAGAAAGCGTCAACGATGATAAGCATGGCGGTGTTGGACACCTCGTCAAAGTGAAACACCACGTTCTTGGTGGGCCGGACTGGCTGGCGGTTGTGGAACCAGCTGATCTCTGGTTTGGGCATGCCGGACACACACGCCTGAAAGCGAGCCACCTCCCCGTGTGGTACGGTGCAGCTCGTGATTGGCTGGATGAATACCGGCTTTTGGCCGATGGAGGGTTTCTTTATGCTGGTGATGCTGGTGGAGACGTGCCACTGAGACTCGGCACAACTGTCCACGGTTTGTGTTTGTCCTGAAAGAAGCATTTTCATGACTTTGTGTGGCTTTTTATTTGATTTTACTCATCCCAGTCAGAGCAGTTTGGGTGATTCGTAAATCAGTCTGATCTTATAAGAACCTCAAACTCTTTCTTAAATCTGAAGCAAATAAACTTTTACAACTTTAGTAGTTGGTTTAAACACCTGAAACAGCCACGTTGGAGTTTTACTGCCAAGCCTTTATTTTCTTCTTTAGACTTGATTAGCTGGTGGCTGCTTAGAAAATCATATAAATGCTGTAATTCAACAAAAATGAAGCATTTTTTTGTCAGAATCACTGAACTGATCATCACTGGGATGTCAAATCAAAAGTCATGTTGAAGTTTTGTAAAAGCAAATTTTCCCCAAAATCGCTGGCTAAAATGAAAACAAAGAGGTAAAAAACATGCATGAAAACATCTCTGTGAAAAGAGCATTGCATGAGGATGCATTGGTGTCAAAAGCTCAAACAGAGGGAATTATTATCCACACAGAACAATTATTGTCATTATCCTTTAACCACACATGTGATGGGATGTGTTTTAAAGTTTCAGTTCTGGTTTCAAACAGAACACGTAAAATTTAGACAGGAGACCAATGAAGGAAAAACTAAATCAAAACACTGACCACTTATAGGTCCATTAACCACCAATCAGAGAGCCCCTCTCTTAAAGCACCCAATAAGGCAGAGCTACTTCCTGTTAAACAAATGTCCTCCCTAGGCCGAGTCTTTTCTGTGCATGTTGATAAAACTGTGATATTACTTTGGTTCCTTCATCATGGCTAAAAAGTTTGTTTAGGGTGTCTGCAGGAGTGACTGGTGACATCCACTCTGTAAGGAGCAGGAATATTTTTCATCCTGTTTTCTGAACTGAAGCCCAATTATGGAAAATACCTTCTCTGGATTCAACTCATCACGCATTTCAACCCATCCCCAATCACACAGAATACTGACACCAGATCGAAGGGAAGAGGAAGTATTAGACTGCTGACAGGATGTGATCATGGTAAGGAGCTTGTTTGTGAGCTGTAAGGTATGCTATTACTGGTTGGTGGTGCTTCCTGATTTGCTTGGCTCTCATTGGCTATTGTTCTAGCCAGTGAGAGTGAGGCCTGGAGGCCTGGAGGCCTGATCTGGAATCCAATCACTGAGAGGTGTAAATCAGAATTGCACTGAGTGTAGCACGACTCAGGTGAGAAATGCAGGTGGAGAAGAACTACTGGTGATTGTTTCTGAGTTCAAAACTAATAAATCTGATTTTCTCCAAAAATGGCAAATTTATCATAGAAGCCAGAGGAAATTTACTCAATATAAAATGCTCAGCAGATATCACTACACCACTAATAGCTAGGGAATAACCAAAGACAGTTTGTGTTGGAAGCGCAAAACAGAAAGTGGCACTTGTATCCATGCTTTATGGGAACGCCGAACAGACTACCCATTATGGATTAGTGTTTTGGACCTGACAGAAGATTGGTTAAAATGTGATCTGCAGTGATTGCCACAGCTATTTCTCCTCAAAGATAAAACATGTGTCTCTAATATCAGCTAGCATTTATTTAGAGTTTCAACAACTGGTTTGACAACAGTTAATTCTGGAGGGAGCCAAAAACTCTGAAAATGTGGAAAGAAGGCATGATTTTATAAAGAACCTGATCTTTTTAGGATGTTGGATTGTTAAACCACTTACATGTATTTAAAAATGATAATGCATTTATGATGCTTCTGCATTATTGTATCCAATATCTGTTTTTTTTTTTTTTACACGTCTACTATCATTAAAGAAAATGAAAAATAAAAATGGATTTAAATGTCTACAACTATCTTCATGAAGTTAGAATATGTACAAAATACCTGAAAACAATATAGTGGTTAAATATAAGAGAAAAAGGCTGAACATTACTGTAAAATACGTGAGCAGAGATAACATTTCCCTACATAATGGAAGACTCTGTATTTACTGTGTTTTCAGGTTTCCCCTCATTGTTCACCATTCTGATATTTCACATGTTGGAAGCTGACAGCAGCCGTGGTTTGTATAAGGTTAACTGAAAATTACTCAGCCAAGCAATCGGTCAATCTGCTTATTTTACACTGATCTGCTCTATTTTTTGTGTTGATTCGACCAAAAGCTGCAGTGAAATTAGAAGAATGGACTACCATGTTGAACTGTTCATGGCTGCTGTCATCTTCTTTAATTCAACATTCTAACAGATTTTCTTTCATTTCCAGAAACAAACGTACCGTCCAGTGTGAGAGTGGCTGAGCAGGAAGTGGTGCCGGCGCTGTTCATGGCGACACAGGTGTACTCGCCCTCGTCCTCCGGGTAGACTCTGGAGATCTCCAGCTGGCAGCTGTTGTCAAACTGAGACATCCTGAAGAAGTCAGACTGCTTGATCTCCTTCTCTCGGTGGAACCAGCTGATCTTCACGTCTGGATAGAGAAAAACAGGAACATTACACCTCAGTGGTTGGCTTTTAGACACTCAAAGATCAGAGATGTTGTCTGCCAAGTGTTTGAGCAGGTAGAGAACACCTGAGGGTTAAATGAAGGTAACACGAAAGTAGCAAAAGCTGCAGTTCCTCTGGTGTCCACTTGAGGCTGTTCTTACAGTGAGTCAGTCCCCTCAGAGCTCCATGTTCTACTTCATGATGCATAAATACCCTCACATATTTACACTGTTTTAAAGCTGTATCACCACATACTGTTGTCATTAGCCTGTTTCCCTACCGTCTCCACGGACTCTGCATTGGAAGCGAGCCGGTTCTCCCTCGTGGGCAGAGGTGCTGGTGATCGGTGAGATGACGACAGGAGGAGCGACGGTGGCAGCCGAATCTGGTGACACCACTTCTGACACTAAAACATAGAGACATGGATCAACACAAGTCCTGTGTGTAGATTTAAAACTTCCTTCTCTTCCCGTTTCTTCCTTCTGTCTTACCTTCCACATTCAGCGTGGCGGTGCTCGTGGCGGTGCCGTAGTCGTTCTTGGCCTCACAGTTGTAGACGGCGGCGTCCTCGGGGAAGACTTCGATAAGCAGCAGCGAGTGCTCGTTTCCGTCGTGGAGGAATTTGCACTTGAAGCCCGGGGAGAGAGCCTGGGAGTTTTTATACCAGAAGACCTGTGGCTGGGGAACGCCACTCACCTGTACAGAGAAGCGGGCGGGTTTACCCGCCTCCACTGACTGAGGTTCCATGTGGCGGAGAATCTGAGGAGGCTCAGGGACTGGAGAGAGGAGAGGAGACGGGAAGTATTTTAGTATTTTCTCAATGTGTGGTTGGACAAATGCAAACATAACAGTCAACATTTATTAAACACATTTCAATAACAGTAAGTAGATTTTTTTCTCCAAAATCTCTATATTCATTTAAAAAGTGACAATTTCAGTGTTTTTGAAAAGGGGTCTGAAAAGTTTCGTAAAGTTTTCAAAGAGAGAGAAATTCTTAATTATTATGATTGTAACAGGCGTGCCTTTTTATGGACCCTCCCACTGGTTCAACGGCCCGAACCAACCTCTGTTTCATGGAAACCCACACTTCTGAGGCCTGCTCTGTTCAGCTAAACCCACCTCTGTGCCCTCTTTCTCAAAACTCTTTCTTGTTTTGAACTGAAGACTGATCAATAAAAACGGCAGGATGCGCTCTAGTGTTGATTCCAGCACACACGTGCATTCTGGGACCGCTGCCAGTGTGAGCAGGAAGTGCCTTTTTCAGTACATTTCTCCCTCATTATGAGAAGTTTATGAATCAAAACAAAACATCAGTTTAGTAAATACCAGTGCTCCTAAACTTTTTTCAATCAAAATAAAGACTTTCCAAGACCCTTTGAAGACCTGAACTGAGAAAAATTAAAACCACTTCTGAGATGTCCTGGTACAAAGGACCAGGACTGAATTGTCACATGTAATGATCTGTTTGAAATGTCTACAGGAAAAAGACATTTCTGGATCAATAATGCCCAAATTTGACAATATCATAATATGACACCTATTCATAACATATTTTCAGGCGTGCTAACCTCATGCTAAACAGTTTCATTATCTAAAAGAAGAATTACATTTTTTTTGTTGTCACGGAGCACCTGTCAAGATAAGGGGTCCTGTACGCATTTTTAGTGGGCAACTTGAATACTGAGAGTTGTAACACAAACTGGAACATGTATAAAATAAGTGGTTTTCCTGGTGAATTTTTAAACTCAAAGAGTCTCAAAATGCAGACATCTAGGATATCTAGTGAGCTTTTCAGTCCAATATGCATGAGAGATACAAATATCTTTCCAAGAAGATGAACTGGTTTGAGGGTTTCTTTTAAGACTTTTCAAAGATCTGCAGGAACCCTGAAGTACCCCTTATGAGGGGCTGTTTTAACAGAACAGAGCCCTCAACTCCAGACTAGAAGTAAACAGCAGTGCTGGTCTATACTCATCGTTGTGTTTTTGTTTTGGTCCAGATCCGGTGGGAAAATCTTACAAACTGTGCATTCAAATGCATCCAAAGCTCATCAGTAACATGATTTGTTAGTTTCAGTCAGAACAGACCCCCTGACCCCCACATCACGAAATTAGAATTATGATGCATTATTTAAGAAAATTAATCACCTTTTGAATATTGTTAGACCAAATGTTCTTTACTATCTGAATACTAGTATATCAGTAACAGCTGATATTTGCATTTTCAAATGATAAATAAGATAAAGAACATTTAAAAAATATTTTACAAATCCAAAAATCAACTGAAATTTAAGTCAAAGGTTGGTCAGCATTGAAATGTATTTCATTTTACTTTTAGAAAATTAAATCCTGTCTGTCTATTCTAATATTTGAGATAGTCCTCCAATAATAATAATAATAACTACCACTGAAAAGTAAAGCTGCACATTTAAAAAACCAAAGGGAATTAGCATAATACCAGGGCCTAGAGCAGGGAGCGGCCCTGATTTGTTCCTGTGGGCCATCATATGTAATCCTGTCAACAACTGACAACTGATCTATATCTGAGGTTATACAGTGCCGTGAAAAAGTATTTCCCCCCTTTCTGCTTCCTGAGTTTTTTGCATATTTATCACACTTAAATAAACTAATTTCTATATTTCACAAAGACAACCCAAGTAAATAGAAAATACAGTTTCTAAATGATAACTTATTTCTTTAAGGGGGAGAAAATCCAAACCTCTCTGTCCCTGTGTGAAAAAGTAATCGCCCCTGAACCTAATAACTGGTTTTTCCACCCTTGGCAGCAATAACTGAAATCAAGCATTTGTAATAACTTTATTTTAATTTTATTTATTTTGAGCCATTCAGAGGTGGACTTGCTGGTGTGTTTCAGGTCGTTGTCCTGCTCCATAACCCAAGAGTGCTTGAGCTTGAGGTCATGAACTGATGGTTGGACGTTGGTCTTCAGGATTTTCTGGTAGACAGCAGAATTCATGGTTCCATCAATCACAGCAAGTGTTCCAGGTCCTGGTCCAGACCATCACACTGCCACCACCATGTTTGACTGTTGGCATGATGTTCTTTTGATCAAATGCTGTGTTAGTTTGACTCCAGATGTAACGGGACGCACACCTTCCAGAAAGTTCTACTTTTGTCTGGGCAGTTCATAGAATATTTCCCAGAAGTCTTGGGGATCATCAGGATGTTTTCAGTCAAGTGTGAGACGAGCCTTTGTGTTCTTTTTTGTCAGCAGTGGTTTTGGCCTTGGAACTCTCCCATGATGCCATTGTTGCCCAGTCTCTTTCTGATGGCTGAGTCATGAACTCTGACCTTAACTGAGGCCAGTGAGGCCTGCTGGTCTTTGGATGTGGTTCTGGGTTCTTCTGGGCCCTCCTGGATGAGTTGTCGTTGCCTTTTGGAGTCATGTTGGTTGGCCGACCACTCCTGGGAAGGTTCATCACTGTTCCCAGTTTTCTCCATTTGTGGATAATGGCTCTGACCGTGGTTCTCTGGAGTCCCAAAGCCTTAGAAATGTCTCTGTAACCTTTTCCAGACTGATAGATTTCAGTCACTTTGTTTCTCATTTGCTCTTTAATGTCTTTGGATGGTGGCCTGATGCGTTTCTCTCTGAGGTCTTGTAGCCTACTTCACTTTGTCTGACAGCTTCTATTTAAGGGATTTCTACATTCAGCTAATCTGGAGGTAATCAGGCCTGGGTGTGGCCAGAGAAACTGAACTCAGCTTTCCAAAAACTGTGATTAATCACAGTTAACTCATGATTTAACAAGGGGGGGCGATTACTTTTTCAGATAGGGCCAGATAGGTTTGAAACCCCCACCCCCACCCCCAAAACATTAAATAATCATTCCGAAACTGCATTTTGCATTTACTTGGGTTGTCTTTGTGAGATATAAAAATTGGTTTGATGATCTAAAACATTTAAGTGTGACAAATATGCAAAAAAAAAAAACTCAGGAATCAGAAAGGGGGCAAATACTTTTTCATGGCTCTGTATGATAACACAACTTTGCATAAAAAGATTGTCAGTTTGTCTGAATAAACAGGATAGTGTGGTCTCTAATTCAGTACAACATTAAGCTTCTTTATTTGGTATCATATTTAATTGTTATCCCTCCTTTTTTTCCCCATCAGCCCCTCTGTTTTATTGGTCCTCCTGCTGGACTCACGATTGACTCGGAGATGCATGGTGCTCCTGTTCTTCCCGGCGATGAAGGTGTACTCGCCGGCATCGCTCCTGTACGTCTCAGAGATGGTGAGGCGGTGCAGCTTCCTAATGGCCACATAGTTAAACCTCTCCTCTACCTCGAACTGGATCTCCACGCCGTTTCTGAGCCAGCGGCCCTCCACATCATCTTCGTTCACCTCAAACTCAAAGGTCGCTCTGTGGCGCTCAAGGACCTGCAGGAGAAAAGCGTAGAAGTCGGTTTAATGCTGACTGAATACTAGAGGTGTTACGATTGATAGGCGTATATCGATACGTTGATTGTTTAATTAACAATCCAATCAGATCGATGGAAAGTCAAAACATCGACCTAAATCAATGCTTCAAGCTATGCTTCTACTAGTGCATCTCAAAAAAATTAAAATATCATGAAAAGGTTTAATATTTTTTGTCACTTGTTTCTGAAAGTGAAATCCATATATTATATAGACTCATTACACACAGAGTGAAATATTTCAAGCCTTTATTTCTTGAAATGTTGATGATTATGGCTTACAGATAAGAAAACCCAAAATTCAGTCTCAAAAAATTAGAATATTCCATAAGATCAATAAAAAAGGATATTTTAAACAGAAACGTCAGGCTTCTGAAAAGTATGTTCATTTCTATGCCTTTTACGTGAATTACTGCATCAATGCGGCATGGCATGGAGGCGATCAGCCTGTGGCACTGCTCAGGTGTAATGGAAGCCCAGGTTGCTTTGACTGTGGACACTTTATGTGTAACAAGTCTATATAATATATGGTTTTCACTTTCAGAAACAAGTGACAAAAAATAGTGAACTTTTTTCATGACATTCTAATTTTTTGAGATGCACTAGTATTTTGAAATTCCCCCTGCATGCCTGTTGACAGTTTCTGCCCCAGGAAGCGTCCTCAACAAGCTAGCTGCAAGCTAGCTAACCAGCGGCAGTGGATTAAAGTTTTGCGACTTTTCAGTTCTCAGTTTTTGAGGGAAAGAGGATTTCCTCTCCTCTCTCGGCTGTGTGGACATATTTCAGACAGACATTACTGCAAACTAATCAATGAAGTATCTATCTAATCTAATCTGATCTGATCTGATCAGATCTAATCATATCTGATCTGATCTGATCTAATCATATCTGATCTGATCATATCTGATCTAATCTGATCAGATCTAATCTGATCTGATCTAATCATATCTGATCTGATCTAATCTGATCTGATCTAATCTGATCTGATCTAATCATATCTGATCTGATCTAATCTGATCTGATCTAATCTAATCTAATATGATCTAATCTAATCTAATCTGATCTGATCTAATCTAAATTTATCTAATCTAATCTAATATGATCTAATCTAATCTAATCTGATCTGATCTAATCTAAATTTATCTAATCTAATCTAATATGATCTAATCTAATCTAATCTAATCTAATATGATCTAAATTTATCTAATCTTATCTAATATGATCTAATATGATCTAATCTAATCTTATCTAATATGATCTAATATGATCTAATCTAATCTAATCTGATCTGATCTAATCTAAATTTATCTAATCTTATCTAATATGATCTAATATGATCTAATCTAATCTTATCTAATATGATCTAATATGATCTAATCTAATCTTATCTAATATGATCTAATATGATCTAATCTAATCTAATCTAATCTAATCTAATCTGATCTGATCTGATCTGATCTGATCTGATCTGATAGCTGGTTATGGCTGAGGTAGCACGAGTGATGTCTGCAGCAGACTCCAGATAAACAGAGGGGGAAAGGTCCGCTGCTGCATGTCTCCTTTGATTTTATTTCGCCGTCTCACATCGGATTTATGATGAAAATAAAAGCTGTCCAAACTTAACGTGGTTCAAACAGGACAGCATGAAGTAGTAGTATGAAGGGCTGATAAAGAGCAGAAATATCTGTTGAAGTCCTCATGTGTGTAAATAATTTAAAAAAAATCTAAAATGGGAAAACAGGAAAAAGATGTTGGTCATTATTATAAAGGGTTGCAGAAAAAGTCCATATTGGTGCTTTGGAGTGATCTGAGGATGTGATGAAATAAAAATATTTGGTACTGAAAATGTTTAATGTTAAATCAACAGTTCTAACACAAATGTTCATAGATATCTTCCTAATTTAAAGGTAATCAGGGGTCGTGAAAAGCAAGCCTTTGTTCTTTTTGTTAAAGAGATGTTTTTATTAAATACTGAGATCTGTCAGTAATTTAACTGGCAACTTAAGAACTTGAGTAAAATCCATTTTGCAGCACGAACCTTCTACATAAACCTTCCGCCTTACACTTTAAAAACATAATTTAAAAGGTACAGGTCAGCTATGAGTAAATTTGATGCAGAAGTATTTGATCCTCAGACATGATCTCAGGTTTACACATTGTCTTACAGTGATTTCCCGCTCTGCAGGTTCAGAGATCCGAATGTCCCGACCCTCCACGATGAGCTGGGCCTTAGAGATGCTTGATCCAGCAACCACAGAATATTCTCCAGCGTCAGACATCCGGACAGTCTGGATCATCAGACGGTGGACGTACTTCTCTGCTGTCACCGTGTATCTGCACACCCCACAGGTAAAATGTTTGAATGTAGTGTTAAAGATTAATATCAGACCTTTGATAATATTTATGTGGATGTGAGATGGAAAGAAGGGTCAGTAAAAAGTCACACACCTTTCCTGTGTCATGTCGAGCTCCTGTCCGTCCTTCATCCACATCACCTGAATGTTGGGCTCAGAAACTTCACACTCAAAGATCGCCTTCTTCTTTTCTGTAATTTTTATGTCCTTAATTTTCTTTGTGAACTCGATCAAACGAGCTGAAAACAAAGAGAAAGAGACATGTTCAGGGGTTAATCCAGAGAACTATGGGATTCAAACTGGTATAAAACTTTAGAGTGGAACCAACATGTTGCTGCCATGGTCCAAATGCCAATATGAACATTAATTTATTAAAGAAAACAACAAATCTAGTTTTGATTTTCCAGACTAAGAGACGTGATTTCTTCTAACTCAGTCTTCTGGCACTTAAGTGCCACTTAAACCAGTTCTTGTCTTCTCTGATTTAGTTTAAACGTCAGAAAATCGTCCTCATGTCTAAATGATGTGCTGCCATGTGATTGCCTCATTGAATGCTACATCATTGTTTTGTTGTTGCTGTTGTTTTGTTTTGTTTTTTTATTTTTCATAGTAATCTAGACATCATCATCATCATTGTCATTTCTTCACCAACATATATTTCACCAAAGTACCAAAGGCTGAGTCGCTCACAAAGAGCTGGGCTCAAAATTGAGAGCAAGCCAACAGTAGTTGGGAGACTTATTCTTCAAACAGAGGAGGAAACAGAGGAGAGTCAGGCTCAAGATCTAGGGTGCTGATGTAGCGGAAGTACCAGGTGCCTTTCGCTGGCTGAGCATAGGCCTGGATGAAGGATTCCAGGTAAACAGGAGCAGTTTTAGTTACTGCTTTGTAAGCAACGATTAGAGTTTTGAATCTGATGAAGCCAGTGTACAGAGATGAACAGAGCAGAGACGTGAGCTGTCCAGGGTTGGTTGAAGACCAGATGTGCTGCTGCGTTCTGGATCATCTGCAGAGGTCTGAAAGTGTAGCTGCAGTAGTCAAGGCATGATATGAGGGTCTGATCCTCTATAGAACAGAGGTCATCAAATGTATTTGTACAGGGCTAGTGTTATCCTTGAGAGGCACTTTGGGGTTCAGAACTGTAAAATCAACATTTTTTTAATTGTCTGATTAACATTTTTTTGTTTAATACTTTTACTTTCTTTTGAATGTGCAGAACTTTTTGCTTGTAACAGTGAGATCAGTTCCTATACTGCAGCAAGACACGAGGGGGTAATGAGACATTTAGAGGAATATTTCTGTGGCTGCCATGTTGTCCATCACTGGGTTTGATGCTAATATGCTAAACTGCACTCTCAGAATGCCTGAAGCTGAAAGCTGACGCAGAAAAAAGCAGCTTTAATCAAGAGTGGACTGATAAATTCAACGTGCATTATATTTGCTAGTAATGGCTGACCGCTGGTGTCTGAAAAATTGATGAAACATGAGGTCAATCCGTATTAAAATGTTTCAGTTTCAATCGTTTATGGCTTTAGGGAGTTTATACAAGACAACACCTGAAATCCTACAAAATATTTTTCTCTACACATTTTCTTAAGTTCTGGGGGCCAGACTGGAAGATGAAGGGGGCCTGATGTGGCCCCTGGACTGCTAGTTGATGATCACTGTTATAAAGGGTAAATCCACATGACTGAGCAATGGGGGCCACATGAACCTTGAATGTTAGCTGGTCATCAATCATGACACCCAGATATCTGAGTTTATCTGATCAGGGTGGATACTGATCTGTGGTTGAATGGTGAAACTGGCTGGAATGGTTATAAGCTCAGGCTTGATGAGATCTGAGCTGAGACATTTATGTGATTAGGTATCTGCCTTAATGTGCAGGCGAACAGGCGCACCTAATGGAAAATAAGGTATAAAAGCTAAAAAAGAGGCTGGTGATGGTATGCGCATTTACTAAAGATTAACAGGCATGGACTAATGCAGAGGTGTCCAACCTTTCCTCACTGAGGGCCACATGCCTCAGTGAGAGAACTTTCCCTCTGAGGATCATCTTACGGCAACAGATGTCAGGATAAAGGAGCTGCTTGGATATTTCCCCCTTTAGAGTGTCAAAGTTAGCAAAAACAATCTATTGTATGTTAAGATATGCTTCATGACTGGATAGGCTTCAAGGAAAGAAAAAACATCACAGCTTTACATTTATGGCTGGAAAGACAATTAGCCATTTGGAGTGGCCAACTACAGGAAGACCCTGGTTGGAGAACGGCCCTCCGTGCAGCAGAGGAGACGCTGACGGCTCATCTCCACATTCAGACAAAACACGAAACTGGATGAAGCTGACAGGCTTTACAGGAGTGACGGTGATGAAGATGATTGGACCAATATGATTTAGAAGTCAGAGCTTGAGACTGAAACAGGCAGAGGAGAAAATGGGCGCCATTCGTGCTGCTGTAAACCATCCGTCTTTATTCATCAGGGTGTTATGGATCCATGTACGAGTATTAGTATAGCTGTCAACATGTCTGCCATTACACTGTTGTCTTAATTTAGTTATAAAGAATCCAAAGAATTCTCCAAGTCCAAATGTTTCCTACAGAATGAATACAGCAGCAACATCTATGAGTACAGTACAGTCCAGCACAAGCTTCAGGAGCTAATTTGGGTCAGGTTCCATTATATTTTTAGAATCTGCTGCAGAGTAATTAAACATGGACCAAGGGCCTCATTTGACTCCCCAGCCCTAGTTTGGGCAGCCCTGGTCTCGTAGAACCGTGCTCTTTTTAACTGTCCTATATACAAAGATGAATGACTCGTTTGTTCTAGAGGATAGAGGTGGGAGGAGGCTTCGTGTTTGTTGTTACATTAAAAAAAGATGTAATGGAAGCATTTATTACAGTTGATCTAGCATAAGAACCTTCTCAAATAAAAAAGAAAAATGCGGTGTAGTGTAGGCCAAATCATAATCTGCTAAATGTTCTAAATCTATCACTAAAGTCCAGAAAAAAGTCCCACATGAAAAAGGAGGGAAATAATCTGTATGTTTAAATTAAATTTATAGTGTAACCTTACTGGAGGAAACACACTTCCATCACTTATATCTTAAATTTCAAAATTATCTCATTTTTCCCCAAACCCCAAAGACGTAAATCATCACATTACCTTCCACAAAAAGGTTGGCGGCAGTGGCGGCGGATCCGGCCACAAACTGGTACTCTCCTCCGTCTCCAAAGTGAACGTTCCGGATGGTGAGGGAGTGCGTGAGCTGCTTGCTGCGGACCTGACACCTGTCCGATGACTTGACCTCCACGCCATTCTTCAGCCATTTGTAGGTGATTCCTTCGTAGTTTACGGTGACCTCGAAGGTGATGGTGTCCCTCTCCTGAGCGTTCAGGTCCTTCAGCATGGACGTGATGAGGACGGCTGGAGAGGAGGGGACAGGGCGGTCAAATACTCAAATACTGGTGCTTTTTCTTCTATTTCAGAAAATTTTGGAATTATTTTCAAGTTTAAAAAAATGGACTTTATTTTGAAAAGTTAAAGGGCTACATTTTAATGTTAAGAACCAGAGATTTTACCAGTTACTGTCTTTTTTTTAGTGTTTTGCATTATGCAAAATATTGCATGCCTAATTTTTCTGCAGCTGGTCATAACTGAGAGAAAAATCCTATTCTTAAAGCACTGTAACAATAATGTCCAACCTTGACCCTTCCTTACTTTAATGGTTTGGGTCTAGTTGAGGAGAAAGTCATGCCATAGTTCTGGTGGATTTTTTCATCCAGCAGCCGTAAAACAGACTGAAAATGCCTCCACATAATCAAAATCAAACCCCTAAATGTTGTTTTTCTCTCGAACCAGTATTCCTAGGAAAATAGAACTTTCTGTTTAAGCACCAAACTATATTAGAATGGTCATTTTAGCTGATAATCTTCTGCACACAGTGTTATTGTGTGACTTTGTGTTCAAAATGTCCATTCTGTATTTAAACCACCCTAAAAAGAATGTTCAAGATCTTGTTAAGGATTTAAAATAGGTTAAAGAACTTAGTGTATTAATGCATTTAGAAAAAAAAAGATTAATGAATAAAAAAGTAAGGATAGGAAAGCAGGGATGCACAATATTATCAACATGATAACAGTATATATGCCTACAAAGCTAATTTTCTGTTTTGGCAGTTATGAAAATTTCTGCTGATATATCGACTGTAAATGTCAGTGTTATGTCTGAATAAGTCTGCAGAGTTGTAGTCATAATCAATAGACCAAAGTCAGCTACAGTCGTTTCAGCTTCAGTCTTTAAACTTAAATGTGTTTTTAAGACAGAAGGTCTGAACTATGTTTACAGTCAGGTCAAAGTCTGCAATCCAATATTGTGCATCCCTAAAAAAGGGGGAAAGATAGAAATGTTAATGGGACACTCAAAAGGCATTTTACATTGGGCACAATCGTTTCATACTGTGCCTGAGCACGATTGCTCCCCTCTCTGCTGCCAATCTGCTTTTACATCAGTAACATTGCTCCGTGCCTAAGCACATTTGTGAATGAACACAGTCGGATACAGAAGGTGGCTGTATGCAGGAAGTAGATGCACTAATCCACCAAGAAGAAGAAAGTAGCACCCACTGCATGGGTTAACATTAGTTTCTGCTCCGTGAGGACAGAAGTGTCCATCCTTCTACTGTGGATGTTTTAATAATTTCTGAGACGCCACCAACAACCCTTTCCTACTTCCACATCTACCTACATCACCACACTGTGTACAGCTCAGAGGATAAATGGACCCGTGCTGCACAAACACAACGGTTTCTGAAGACGTTTAGAGCTGACTTTACAGCTCTAAAGAGGACCCTGTACTCGAGCACGGTTGCATTTACACCTGCAACAAACCGTGCTTGAGTACGGGCACACATCAACTGTGCCAGAGACTACCTCTTTGAGCAGAATCCAGCACAGTGTCCGAGTGTGGCACGTTGTTCGAATACGCTTGTGTTCACGGAAATCAAATGAATTGGACTTTGTAAAATCCGATTCAGCTCGGTTCAAGTCTGGTTCCAAGAGTACTTGGATCGGGGCCCGGGTCCCTAATGTGAAAGCACCCTAAACAAGATTATATAGACGATAAATAACCCAACTGATACAAAAATAATTTAGTTTTCAGCAAATTGTCTTTGTTTTTCTCAAGGTTAAAGTGCTTTATTCTCCTGTTACCATATTTTTTTAAGTTTAAAGACATTTTTAAGTCCTGTCTTTCCTCGTGTTGAATTTTTTGCTATTCAATGTTTAAAAAAAATGATATTTCCACGTGAAACCTCAGAAAAGATTTCAGGATGTTTGTAAAAAATTAAACACTTTGAGACACATCTCTCAGGGTTAGATGACTTTTTATTTTTTCGTTAGTACTTTAAACCCAATCTTACGGCTAACGGTTAGCGTAGCGGACACTCGGTCGTTCCCGCAGACGAAGGTGTACTCCGCAGAGTCATCCCGGCTGGTGTTCATGATCTTCAGCTGGTGGAGTTTTCCCTGGACCACGATCCTGAACTTCTCGCTCATCTCAATCTCCACGCCGTTTTTAAGCCAGGTGGACGGCACGTTGAAGTGAGAAACTTCGCACTCAAACGTCGCCATTTGAGTCTCCGCAACCTCCAAGCTCTTCAGCGGTTTGGTGACATGAAGAGCTGAAGAGACAAAGACGAAGAATCAGCATTGAAAGGAGAAGAGGACAGACAAATATCCTTCATCACTCGCATGCTACTCTGACATCGGTTGAACACAGACATGCACTGACAGGATCCTACGGATGTGCACTGATGGAAAGATGTCACAGACAATCCGTTTCCACCAATCCAGTTCCAGGGCTGGCTCAGTGCCAGTGAATAATCCAGCACCAGTTCTTTGTTTCTTGGACAGAAAAAAATGGTTTCAGCATGGTACCAACTCTACCTCCAGGGGAAAGAACCATTCTATGTCAGGGCCAGCAAGCCTTCATTGTGGCTGGGGCGGCTTTGCAATGAACAAATAACCAGAAGGAGTGCCATTTGGAAGCAACAGAGCTTTAAACAAAGCAGCAAGACAAAAGACATGGTTGCTGGACAAGAAAATCACAAAGAGCAGGACAAATGCATTTGACCAGTGTGGTCTAGACTTCCAGGAAGGTGAGGAGGCCAGCAGCTATCTGTCTCTGTTGTGCATGAATTTGGCATCAGTGCTGGGAAAACAGACTGACCTTTAAAATTCTGCTGTAATGACGTGGCTTCCAGGCCAGATCTGGCCTTTGAAAAGAAATCCTGTTCTTTGTTGGTTCTTCGATTGATCACTATGAAAGCGGCTCCAGCTCTAGCCCAGTACCGGACCTTGATCTGGCTTGGTGGAAAATCCTTAAGTGAGGGGCTGCTGCCCACGAAGGGCAGTGGTTGAGGGTTTGATGCTTTGTTCAAAGGCACCATGGCAGTACACAAGAAGTGAAATAATACTTCTCCAGTTACCAAACTCATTTCCAGACTTGGTCCTACCAGGATCTGAACCCTCTGTTCTCAACCCAGGTCTTTATAGGAAGTGATACTGCCACCAATTTTTCATTTCTCTTATTCTCATCTTTCTCTTTATCTAATCATGATTTGAGATTAGGAATCAGCGGTTCTCAACGTGCCCATCCTCAGGACCCACCATCACCTCTTTAATCCATTTAAACCCAAAGGTGCCAAAGAAAGCACCCACTAACTCTTGTAATGTTTGTCTACAACCTCCTAAACCAAAGAGGTTTTCTATGAAACAGCACAGAATCTCAGTGTTTACTAAAATCTGGACCAAAATGGACCAAATAGTAGCCTGAAACTTACACCCTTCATTTTAACTGTATATCATTTCCTTGTTGCATACACACACAAACACAGCACCCAGTATAAATGGGTTAGTAGGTTCACGATTGAACACAATGACAGATAAAAACACGTTAAGAAAGCACATCATTACAGAGGCCCTGGAAGAACATGCAGACATTTTATTTTACTCCATTTTCCTTAAAAACGTGTACATTTTGGATGTTTTCTACAGGTATGAAGAGATTAAGATATCATCATGTTAAAACCAACTTTGTTATCCCAATTTTATGAGATAAATAAAATGATAAATCTTAAGAAAAGCACCAAAATGTAGGAAAACTAGGTCATTGAAATATATACTAATGTCTGTTGGATTAGGACTTCGATGCATCATAGACTCTTAGAAACTATTTCATGATGGGCCAGCAACGCCTTCTGGGTCCTGACCCACCAGATGAGAACCAATGTTTTGGATATAATATATGGTTATATATTCTGACCTTAAATTTGATCTTTTTCCCCCTTTAACTTCATATTGAACACATCATTTTCATTTAGAACATGACGTACCCTCCACAGTGAGCATGGCGCTGCACTGCAGGTGTCCGACCACGGCTGTGTACTCTCCGGCGTTGCTGCTGTCGACGTTCTGCAGGTTCAGTTTGTGAGCTTTGCGTTCTGACAGGATTTTACACTTCTCACTCGACTTCAGCTCCACACCGTTAAACATCCAACGGACGGGGACGTTGTCATGTGACAGGCTCATCTCAAAGGAGGCGGTGCCGTCCAGCAGGGATTTCACGTCCTTGATCTTCTTCACGATTTTGATTGCTTCAGAAAGAGACAACATTGTTATTATTTAATTCAGATCAAACCATAAAGTCAAAATCTTTTCCTCTAACAGTCAGTAAATCAGTGGTACTCACTCTCCACGTTCAGTCTGGCGTTGGCGGACAGTTTTCCCAGCTTGAAGGAATAAACAGACTCGTCCTGTGTGTTGCAGTTTTTGACCTTCAGCGTGTGAACCATGCCTTCTGTGGTGATCTCATACTTGTCGCTGTTCTGCAGCTCCACACCGTTCTTGATCCACTGAGCTCCTTTCACATCAGTGTGAGTGAGCTCCAGTGTGAACACTGCCTCCTGGGTCTCAGTCACGGTCTGGTTCTTCAGAGTTTTCTTGATCTTCACAGCTGCAAACAAGAACAGAAGAGTCAGCATTTAACTCACCAGCACAAAATTTAAGAAATCAACTGATTTAAGAAGCATTGGAAATATTTACAACATGAAAACTGGCCAGATGCTTTGAATTTGTAATCTGTAAATGACTGGTCTTACTTCATGTTTTTTGTTTTTAACTCAAGAGTGGTAACTGGTGTTTGTGTTTATTTGAAGCTTTAAATCAAACAAGACTATCAAATGGAAGAGGCTTGTACATACCCTCCACTCTGAGATTAGCAGTGGTTTTGGAGTTGGCCACCTGGTAGCTGTACTCTCCAACATCCTGAGGTCTGGTGATGACGATGACGAGGCGTCTGATGGCACCCATCACCTCGCTCACCACGTTGTCACTGAAATCCACTGGCTTACCCTCTTTAAGCCAACGGCCCTCGGCGTCAGCGTTGGCGACTTCACATTCAAACTCAGCTGTCTGTGATTCGGCCACAGTCACATCCTGCAGAGGACGTGTGATGGCTCCACCTGGGGTCAGCAGAAGACAAAATTTCATGGTCCTGCAGCTCATTATTTGACTTTTTATTTTTATACGTAAAGGGTCTGGACAAACCAGAGACAGTGAGGGTGGCGCTGGATGTCTTTTCTCCAGCGTGGAACATGTACTGGCCCTCCTCGTCCTTCATGGCATCCAGGACAGTCAGAGAGTGAGCCTTGCCCTTGGACTCCATCTTGTATTTGGGTCCGGGTTTGAGCTGCTGGTTCCTGAAGGTCCAGCATGGGTCAATACCAGTATGAGACACCTCCACATTGAAGGTGACGTTCTGGGACTCTGAGCACACTCTGTCCTCCATGTGCTTCACAATGTGGACCTCTGCAAAAACAAGAATGTAGTAAAACTAAGAACTGGAGCTTGATTTTGTAAAAGAATTGAATGACATCAAATGCATCCTTACTTTCGACACTGAAGCTGCAGCTGGTGTCGACCTTGCCGACCACCAGTTTGTAGCGTCCTTCATCAGAGGCGAAGGTCCTGCTGAACACCAGACGCTGCTTGGCTCCCTTTGGCACCACCTGGACTCTGTCACTGGGCACGAGCTGTTTGTCGTTGCGGTACCACTTGACAGAGCTAATGTCCTGAGCTGAGATCTTGGCCTCTAGGACGGCCTTTGTTCCCTCAACGGAGGACACATCCTTCAGTGGCACCAAAATGTCAATAGCTGCAAGCCAAGACGATAGATGAGGATTAGAGATGTTGGGACAGTTGCATTCTACTAACGATTAGAGGTGGGTATCATACAGAGACGTACTCTGAACATGGAGTTTTCCAGATGTGGAGATGTCCTGGGCTGGAACCACGAAAGAGTAAGAAGCAGCATCATCTCTGGTGACGTTCTCCAGCAGCAGCTTGTGAACCTGTTTGTCAATCACAATGTGGATGCGGTCTGAGGCAGAGATGGCCTGGCCATTCTTCATCCAGGTTCCCTCGACGTTCTCCTGAGAGAACCTGACCTCCAGCTGAGCAATGTCCCCCTCGCACACTGTGACATCCGTCAATGGTTGCATAAGGGTCACAGGGCGCACTGAAGGCAGAGATACCACATTGTTACTACAGTATAGTACGACCAGCAATGACATACATTGATCTGACCAACATACAACAGGCAGTATTGACCATAACCCAGTTGCTAGCAGTGCCTATACATAATGGCTAGAAATTAATGATACACAAAGGCCAGTTTTGACTGATTCACAAGTGCTAGCAATGACTTAAACTCAGTTGCCAGTGATAATTGACCCAGAAGTTCCAGCGATGACTCATACACAAAACCAGCAATGACTGAATACACAACAGCCAGTGATACAAAACAGCTGGAAATGACTTTTACACAATAGCCAACAATGACTGATACAGGACAGGCAGCATTTACTTGTACACAATTAAGCTTCAATGATTAATACACAGTAGTCAGTTATGACTGAAACACATCAGCCAGAAATAGCTGACACACAACAGCTAGTACTGACCTACAGTATCCTCTAGAGATAGCAAAGCCTGTTGCACTATATCCGGCAATGATGAAAAAGAACTTTCTAAAATTAACTAAAATTAACCTTGATGGAAAGAGCAATCTTCAGTGCAATCAAAGAAGTAAACCAATATGCTGTAGCACAGATACTGGAGAAGGCTGTGATAGAGTAAGAGCTTCGTCTTTGGACCAATTCAATACATTAGGTAAAAACATTACTAATTTACAAGAAGCTCATCAAATCTCAAAGGAGACTCATGTCTCCAGAGAATAGCAGAGGCACAAGATAAATACGTAATGTATATGAATGCCTACCTTTCATCTTCAGTGAGGCGCTGGTCCTCTGATCTCCACATACAAAGGTATATTTTCCCTGGTCTGTTTTCTTGACATCCTTGATGGACAGAGTGTGTCGTCCACGGCGGGAGGACATGACATGTTTACCACTGGGAGAAAGTTCCTTGTCTCCAAAGAACCAGCTGCCCTCCACATCCTCGCGAGACAGCTCCACCTCAAATTCTCCAGCATAGGTCTCTGGCACTTCGATGTTCTCCATGTGCTTTATGAGCTCCAGGGCAGCACCTGTGTTAGAATAAAAACAAGAATAATGGCCGGCAAATCCAGCACAACACCACCAAAGAAAACAGTAACGTTCTCATCTAAGTACTACCTTCCACGTGCAGCCTTGCACTGGTACTTATGCTCTCATCTTCAACAACAACACAACTGTACTCCGCATCATCACTCATCTCAATGACGAGCACAGACAGGAAGTGGACTTTTCTGTCTGAGTGCATTCTGTATTTATCTCCGGAGAATATCTCCATGCCATTCTTGAGCCATTTAACTTTGACGAAAGGTTCGTTGGTTTCACACTCAAAGGTCACCATGGTGTCCTTCTCGTTTGCACTGGCATCCTCCAGGTTCTGGGTAAAGTTCACTGCTGCCTTGGCTGCAAAGAGAAAATATGAAGTTAGACTTTGAAGTGTATGAGGAAATAGTGGGGCTGTTAATTCAGAGAGAGTGGGTTTACCTTGCACAAGCAGGAAGGCATGGCTTGAGGCCTCGCCAGCAATATTCATGGCTTTAACCATGATGCTGGCAGAATCCTCCGCTGTCACATCTCTGATAACCAGCTCACACAAATGATCCTCGGGCCAGTACCAGTAAATACGGTCAGTCTTCTCCACCAGAATGCCGTTCTTGAACCACTGGCACTCAGGTTCTGGTCTGCCAACAACTCTGAGCCTGAAATGAACCTCATCTCCTGGAGCAACGGTCTTGCTAGCGATGCGTTCCAGGATCTTGGGTGCTTCCATGCTGGGGGACAGCAGGACTCTTTCTGGTTTGATGGTAGGGATGGTGACTTTACCCTGCTCCTCCAACCTTTTCCTCTCAGCTTCTTCTTTCTCCTTCAAGTGATGGAGCAACTCGTCCTTGGTCTTCTTCAGCAGATCCTCGTATGAGTCATCCCTCTTGCGAGACTTGAACTCCACAGCAGAAATGGACTCATAGAAACCTTCCTCGGTCCTGCGCTTGAACTTGCTCTTCAGTTCTTCAGTCTCCTCTGAGGTTTTCTCGTGAACAATTCTCTGTGTCTTACGCAGTTTAACAACTTCCCTGTCCTGTGAGGTTTCACCAGGTCGGTCCACCTTTACAACATCAAATCCAATCCTGCCAGCTTCGTGTGATGCCTCTGCAGCCTTAGTCTCGGGAGCACGGCGCAGTACAGATCTAAAGTCCTCCTTCTGCTGGATCTCGAGCTTCACAGTATGCTCAGTTGTGCCCAGAGGATTGTCTGCAACTACTCTGACCTCTCCCGAGTCATAAGACTTGATGTCGACAATCTCCAAGTAGTAAATGCCATCATAACGGAGTCTGTATCTCTTGCTCTTGCGGATAAGTTGTCCGTTGAGGTACCAGTTCACCTTGGGGGCTGGATAACCGGTCACTCTGCAGCGGAACCTCGCAATGTCACCTTCCAGCACTCTTGCTGGTTCAGGAAGAAGGACAATTTCAGGTTTTGTCTTCTCATATTCCTCATCAGTGCTGACTCCTGCAGGTCCTCCCTCGTGAGCAAAACGCTCAATCTCATCCATCCTGTGCGGTGCCTTCCTGCCTTCGGGAAGCTGGGATTCCTCAACAAGGCCCTTCTCATCCTTGACTATCAGAGTGGCCGAGGTCTGGTCGACTCCAAACTTGTTTGAGGCTCTGCAGGTAACGACACCGCTGTCTCTAGCATAAGCAACCTCATAGTCAAGACTGCAGTATCCAAATTCATTGACCATGCGCAGTCTGTTAGCAGCTGCCAGGGGTTTACCGTCATGCAGCCACTCTACCACCATGGTGGGGTCACCAATGGGAGTCAGTCTGCACTCAAAGTGGGCTGGACCAAAGCGCTTCATTCTGATAGAGGTCAGCTTCTTCTTGAACAATGGTTTCTGCTGCTTCTCCTTGTCATAAAGGTCGCCCTCCTCCCACTGATCTTGCCCGTATCTCTGATGAAGAGGCTCCAGCTCTGGAGCTGCGATCTCCTTGGCTTTGTAGGTTCCTTTAGTGATAATGAGCTTCCTCTCAGCCTGAGGGGCACTGAAGTCCACCTCCACATTAACTCTGCAGCGAGTGGTGTCTCTACCAGCCTTGTTGATGGCTGTAGCGGTGTACCAGGCGCTGTCAGTGCCTGCAGCAGAGGGAATCTGGAATTTGGCCTCTCCTTTAGTACCATCAATCCTGGAAGAAGCAACCATTGAGATAAAATATTCAGTTCACCTGCTCAACAGATGTAGAGTTATTTGTAGCTAAAATTAGAGGTACATACCTGATGTGTGGGTGCTTCTGTGGGGTGATAATGTCACTGTTTTTCAGCCAGACGATGTCAGGCAGGGGGTTTCCAATGGCTTTGACAGCCAGCTCAACCAGAGTGCCCTGCTTTACAGTGATGTTCCTCAGCTTTTCAACAAACTGAGGGCGGGTCACACTTTCACGAGCTGTTGGTGGTGGGACACAATTAAGGGTAAGAATGAGTGTGGTAGGGTGAGTACAATCAAGAGACTTGGCCAAAGGCTCATGCCAGGTTAGACATCACATTATAAGTCTATCTATCCAGCAGTCAAAGGGTTTCAGGACCAATCTGTCCAAAACTATCAATAGTTTATTCTTGTGTAGTTTCTCACAGGGAAAGACAATTCCTCGTAATGTTGGATAGACAAATAAATAAAATATAGTACAGTTAAATATTATGTTTGTCTAGAGTCTTCCTTCCAGGTGTAGTCAAGCCCACGCCCCTATTACTGGCATTATCCCATCAGCCGTGGTGATTGCCCGAGTGCCCCTCTACAGTCTGTTATTTCTGTCAGGGCACAAATTTATATCTCTGTAGTCACCTAAACATATACAGTGACTATCCTAAGAGACATGAAGATCATGGAGTTCAACCTCAGCATTACTCTGAAGACATTAATTCATGAGGTTCTGGATATTTTTAAGATTATTTATGACTCAAACGTACCCTCAACACTGAGAGTCACAGCCACAGATGTCCTTCCAGCTCTGTTCTGAGCAACAACAGTCCACTCTCCAGAGTCTTGAGGCATGGCTGGGACGATGATCAGGGACTGGGTACCATCCTCTTTGATCACTATCTTGTGGGTGTAGTCATTGACAACTTGTTGTCCTGAAACCAAAGGGCACTGTGGTTTAAGAAGAGGCAGAGAAAACGAATGAACAAGTGTTTGTAGAATTTGTCAGAAAATGGCGTCTTACCATTGTGGAACCAGTATGTTTCTGGCATGGGTCTGCCAACAACCTTCAGGTCAAATCTGGCAGTTTGACCCTCAGCGCATTTTAATGAAGAAGGCTTCATGACAAACACTGGCTTGTAGAGTCTCTCCAGTGAAGTCTCGTCTGTGTCATCAAGCCTCCTGGCAGGAGAACGTCCAGGAGAACGGCTGGGAGAACGCCCAGGAGAGCGGCTCAGAGAGCGAGGAGATGTGGACCTGAGGATGAAGTACAATCATCAGCATTGTTACAGTTAACCTCACAATGTGCCCCAACAGGATACAGGTGTCAGGTAATGCTTTGCATCAGTGCTATCTCCGCTGTATCTAGATTTCAGCCTTTTTCATTAAACAGTATGACTTTAAGTGTTTTTATCTTGAATGTTGAGAAACACGAGTGTGGTGCTTTGTGTTGATGAACGCTTGACAGCGGTGAAAATTGATGAAAAACCAAAGGGAATCTTCTTCTAGGACAGTGCCAGGGCCTGGTCAATCTCTCTCATTTCATGTTCATGTAAACACGAAATGACAGGAAGCAAAACAGAGCAACAGGGTAAAATGCTCTCAGGACATTTGGATAGAAAACAATTAAGTTTACACTCTCGCAATTGCTGGTTTGCGTCATATTCTATTAGGACACACTGTAAGGGTATTATCCTACAAAAAAACACACTTACTGAAACATACACAGTTGTGTGATTACATTACATCTTACCTGATTCTCTGCATCGCTGGCTGTGGTGTGTATCTCTGAGGTGTCACAGTTCCAGACGGCTCAATGTAGAGTTTCCCAGAACTGACGGCATTTCCTTTCATATTGGAAGCGAAGGCGGTGTACACGCCTTCATCCTCAGGAAGCACCACAGGCAGACGGAGGCTGGCTCGTCCATCCTGAAGAACCTCCATCTGGTAACGTCCACCAGCTCTGATGCGCTGGCCGTCTTTGTACCAAGCAATCTAGCAGAAGACAGTGATTTCATACATCAATTTAACCCCTCAATTTCAGGTCCTACCAAGTTTTGAGCCATTTTTGGAAGCAGTGCATTCTGTAAAAACTAATTTATTTTTAAGCATGAAAATTGATCTGAATATCCTGAACAATACAACCTTTACTACCCATATACTCATTTGCATCTGTTATATTGGAGTGGATGTGAAAAAGTTTATCTACAAGAGGCCATGAACTCACATGAACCAGTCCTCATGCTCTGCCGTCCAAGAAACAATCAGCTCCTGCCTGAACTCTGTCCAACTGTTCTGTAGTAGTTGTATGTCCCTGGACCCAGGCGAGCTAACACTGTATACTACTCCTTACCAACCTGCTCTGTCTTGACTCAAAACTTCTATTTTACAAAGTATTTGTCTTTTTGTATTTTCTGGTCTTGCTTGAACCTTTGGTTAAACCGCTGAACTGAACTGTGGGTAGTATGGAATCACTTGGTTCATATTCATAGGCTTCAAGTTAATCAATGGAGAGAAAGGACAGAAAGCTCCATCCCTATCTGTATCCAACATAGAGCATAACAGTGCCTTAAGCCCAGTTCAGACCAAAGATTCGTAACCAGACGATTTGTCTCGTAATGCGCCATGTGTCCTGTCCGTTCGCAGCTGGAAAGAAAGAGCCTTTTTAAAATGATATAATCTATTAACCTTTTATTGTTTTTACATTATTTGCTTCTTGGAAATGATCACAGCGATCCTTTGTTGTTGTTGTTGTTGTTATTACACATAAACTTCATTCTGGGAGCGCAGATGGCCTAGCGGTCTAAGGCGTGGCCCGGGTTGG
This sequence comes from Cheilinus undulatus, assembly GCF_018320785.1. Classification (NCBI taxonomy): domain Eukaryota; kingdom Metazoa; phylum Chordata; class Actinopteri; order Labriformes; family Labridae; genus Cheilinus; species Cheilinus undulatus. The sequence continues at coordinate 1,759,163 of NC_054879.1, read as the reverse complement.
AATCCAGCCCGTGGCCCTTTGCCCCATGTCTCTCAACACTCTCTCTCCTGTTTCTGATTCTATCCACTGTCCTCCCCTATCGATTAAAGGCATAAAAAGTCCAAAAATAAATCTTGAAAAAAAAAAGAAGAAAACAAAACTTCATTCAGTCAGCTGCACATTTCAGCCTGATATGCAGCTGCTGGATGAGGCAGGAGTTTAAGCAGATGTTTCACAGCACTGCAGCGCAGTTTAACAGCACATATAAACACAAAAATGCTTTTCTAGCTTACTCTTATCATAATGAAGATATCTACTGAAAGCAATTATTTTCCATGGACAAGTCAAGCTTCTACAGCCTTGGATTTCTCATAGATTATAGCTTTGAAGTGCAGCGCTTCCTGCATACAAACGCAGCTGGAGAATGGGAGACTTTTCAAAAAGGTTGTTTCTATTTCCCTTTATCATATATCTGCTCCTTGGAAATGACTGTATACATGTTTCACATGTAAATCTCAATCTGAAAACTCTGCCGTCTCCTCCATCAGCTGTTAGGCCTTTGTGTGCAGCTGATGGAGGAGACTGGAGTTTGGCAGCCGGAAGTTTGTGTGTTAAATCATCCAAAAGATCGATGTAAGCCTAATTACTTCCAGGAAGCAGATAAATGTGAAAAACTGAAGTAGAAACATTGTTTAGAAAAGGTTCTCCTTTACTTTATTTGGCTGCGTTCCTAAGTAGGAAGCGCTGTGCTGCACAGGATAATGCATGAGAAATTCAAGGCTGGAGGAGCTGAATGTCAATGCAAAAGTAACTATTTCTTTGTTATAACAAGACTGATCTAGTGTTTACATGTGCCGTGAAATTTTGCTGCCCTGCTGCAATGGTGATGACAGTAATTATCAGGCTGATTGATTAGAAAAGAGATATTTCTTAAAGTAATAGCACGAGTATCTGATGGAATTGGCTTATACAGCCTTGCAAAACAAAATTTATATTTCCCGAGCTGAGGATAGAGCCGTTGAGATTGTTTTAGCACCAGAACTGCTCTAATTTTGCAAACAACAGACTTGATTCACCAAATAGAAACACAGCTTTACGCTGTGAGACTCATGTATTGACGGCTCAAATTTTTAAATATTAAGAAATCTCAGTTAAAGCCCAGAAAAACTCAGCAATTTTTGGAGTTTAATTTTCTACAAAGCAAGGCAAATAAGGGCACATGCATTTGAAAACAAAAAAACATCTTGAAATCAAAAAAGTGCATTGGAATGGCAAAAGTTGGTTTGCTTGAATTTCTAATTTGGATGATTTGCTAAAAATTAATATTTTGGGGTTTGTTTGAACAGGAGAGCTAAAGCAAGGAATGGGAAAAGAAACTGGGGTAAGCTGGAGACAAAATAGTGCCGGGATCCTGATTCAAACCTGAGACCAGTACTTGGGAGGCGTGAGCCTGTATTTACACACCTACAATACCAACTGAGCTAAACCTGCGCCTAGTTTAGTTGACTTCATGTTGATATTTGCTGATCAGTACCTTTGGCAGTGGGGTTCCAGCCATCTTGCAGTGGAAAGTGACGCCCATTCCCTCCATGATTCTGTAGTTTTTCACTGGTGTGTCAAAGGCTGGCTGCAGTGCCTCCTCCTCTGCACAAGTCACCATCATCTCTCCATCCTCTATCACCAGCTCACTGTATGTAATCCTCATGATACGGAGCTCAATCTCCTGGATGATCCTCTCTTCAAAGGATGAAATAAGAAATTCCTGCAAAAACAGTTGGAATATTTAATTGTGGATATAAACTTCTGATACCATGAGTGCTTGAATGTCCAAAAAAAAGGTACCGTTTCTGAGACAAAGCTCATGGGGGTCGTCACTCTCCTCTGTTCGAGCTCATACTGACTCGTAATCACAGAGGGCTCCTGGACCACCGTCGCTGTCACTTCAGTTTTATACATCGCTTCTTGCTGCTTCATGTAGGTTTCATATTGCTCTGTAAGCACATGCACCAATTCTTAGAACCCCAAAAATCCTTCAAATTGACTCTTAAAGAGAGGATGCTTCTAAAGTAAGAATTTCTCATGAATATTACAGGATTAAAAAAACAGACTGCCTTACCTTCCTCCATCAGGCTGGCAGAGGCCGAGGCTTCTCCGAGAGTATTCTTGGCAAAGATGGCGTACTCTCCGGCATCATCAGCAAAAGTCATGGAGATCTCCAATCTGCATTCTCCTGTCTCCTTCTTGTAGTGAACTTTGTATCTGATGGTTAAATTCAACATGAAGTGATCTGTTTATGCCCAAAGTGCACAATAAAAGCAGTTTTCTAGACATGTACGACTAGTGACTGGCAGGAGATTTGTACCTGTATCCAGTTGTGAGCGGTACGCCACTCTTCTTCCAGATGATGTGAGGTTTTGGGTTTCCTCCAATCTGGCACTCAAAGAACACACTTCCTCCCTCCACCAGTTTCTGAGGGGTCGGTTTCTTGATGAAGAAGGGAGCAGCGGTCTCACCAGAGCTCACCTCCATCACCATCTGTCCCTTCGTCTCAACAGAAATACTGAAGGGAGAACAGTTCAATCAATCATGATGGCTATAGAGGCTTAGATGTTTTAGATTGTGAGTGAAGCTTAACCAAATAGAAGAATTTTTACACTCACCTTTTCTGCTGACTAACTCCAATTTCAGTTACAGTCGCCATTTCTTCTCTGCTCTCAATTTCTTCTGACACTGGAACAGAATGAAAAAGTCTTATTAGTGCTGTATGAGACCTTAAATGCGAATCTTCCAATCGCAGTTACAGTTTGTAGACTGTGACTACATTTTAAAATGTAAGTCTCAGGCTAACTCACAGAAATCAGCATTAAATGAATGAAAAAGAAAATAAATACAGCATATAATCTGGCTGTCTGCTGCTTATCTTGGTTGAAATTGGAAGGGTTTTACTGGAATTGCTCACTCGGCCTTTATCCCATCACTGTTACCTTTAACAAGAAGGTAGCACGAGGTGCTGACGGTTCCCGCCTCGCTAGTGGCGGTGCAAGTGAAACGTCCGCTATCTTCAGCGAAGGCCTCACGGATCACCATGCGGGCAAATCCATTTATGTATGTGATCTGGAAATCGATAGAGCTCTCGATCTTGTAGTCCTCTCTGAACCACATGATGGTTGGAGTGGGGTGACCACTGATCTGACACTCCAGGGTCACCGACTCGCCCTCAGTCACCGTCACATTCTTCAAACCCTGAGGAGGAAATGGAGCAACAAATTCAGATCAAACCTTCATGTTCAAATGCAACTTCACTGCTTTGAAGGGTTCTCATGTTGCTTTTATTTTAATGTTAAAAAGTAGTTTTATTAGGGCATTATAAAAGAAACAAATAAAATCAGTTGATTTTTGAGGGAAAAGTAATGCTTTTATTCTTTGTTTGGATCTCGAGGGGGCGCAGCTCTTCTTAGATATAAGTAGGGGGTCTCCAATGAAAAAAGGTAGGGAACCACTGAACTAGAGTATTATAGCAGCAGATGTGCTAACTCTTGATGGCAAAAAACAGACGATAATAAGACCTACACAGCTGCACAGAAACTGCATGTTGCAGACTTTGCTGAATGAAATGAGTAGTCCTACAGGAGGAAGGTTTAAACCTTTATTTGCCTCTTTGAGAGGCCTGGGAGATTATATACTGAGCAATTTGAAATCTGGTACGGATTTATTACAGAGCTGGAAATTGTTAAAATGTATGCATTTATCTTTAAAGAGCACCGAAAGGTGTTTTCATATAAAGTCCAATTAGGCACCTCCTTGGTATGCAAATCCGCCAAGAAGAATAAAGAAGAATAAGCAGTGATGGACACAACTCGGGTCAACAGTGTTTCATGCTGATGGTGAAGTCCATCCTGCTACTATGGATGTTTTTGGCATACCAATTGAACCAACAGCAACATTCTTCCTACTTCTACATCTACCGTGCAGCTCACAGGATTAAACTGGACGGTGCTGCATGGATGAAACATTTTTTGAAGTGACAGCAGATGTTTAGGGTAGACTTTGCAACCCTGAAAGTTGATAAGCGTCCCGTACTTGAGTATGATTGCATTCATATCTCCCGTGCACCATCATGCCAAAGACCACCTAGGGGGTCAAGAATGGGGTCAAATTTGAGCCTTCATGGGAACTAGTTCAAGTCTTTTTTTCTGCAGACAGTCAGTGACAAAAGAGGATTGCTTAATTAACATTGATTCCTTAAGATAACTCCCTGATATCTTATTTATGATTGAAGATGAGGACTTTAGTTTGCCATGTTTTAATTTCATTATTTTGAACTATATCATCAGGAATTACTTACAGCAATCAAAGTGGGAGGAACAACGGGCTCCTGTGCTCTGGTGGGCACGGCAACAGCCTCCTAAAGGAAAGAAGAAGAAAAAGATTTGGTCAAAGGAAATCAAAGAGAGAAAAAAAAAGCTGAGCGTTTCTCAGCAGAGGATTTCTGTGAGGATGGCGAGGGGGAAGCCGGTTAGAACAGATAAAACCCTGCAGAGAGGACGGAGGGATGAAGATCAACAGGTGAAGACAGAAGAGAAGATGAGGGAGAGGAGGAGGATTCTTCGTGAGGCCATGGAAAGCAGCGTGTGATTGGCTGCTGTGAGGCAGGGATGTCCACACTGAGTTAAAGTGGGGGAGAAAACATCGAAGGGGGGCAGTCGAACCAACCTGGGGCTCCCAGTCCTCAAACTCCTCCTCACTCACAGCGTAAGCCCCAGCCGCATGAACCTCAACCTGTCTCTGATATCGGATGTCTTTAAACGGCGGGGGGAAGGCCTCCGGAGTCACTCGTACCTCCACCGCCGCCCTGCGAGACGGACTGGGAGACTTGACAGGCTTGATGATCTTTCTGGGGGAGGTGGGGGATCTGAACTCTTTCTGCAGGGTGGCGATAGCAGAGCCGGCGATGGACACCTAACCGAGCCAACGAGAGCAGTTAAAGAAACCCTCAAAAATCCAAGTCCAGAAGAGGATTAGTGAGCCTGAGGATGGGGTGATTTGTGGTTAAAGAGGCATCAAAGTTTAAAAAATCTGTGATAGGGTCTTAGCAAGAGGTCTACAAACACTCAAAGATCTCTTGATAACAAATGCTGTTATCTTATTTAGCCTATTTAGGGTTGTTGAAAAGTTTTTTCCTTCAGTACGGATTAAAGGTGACAGCTTACAGGCAGTAAGAAGCTGACAGTCCTACAAGGATTGTACCTGTCAGCTATTGCAGCATTGCTTGCTATTTCCTCACACTCTCCAAAATCTTTGGTCATTCTTTTGCCAAAAATTAAATTTCCCTCATGATTAATAAAGTATCTATCCATCTATCTGTCTGTCTAAAAAGTTAATGGGAAATAGAGAGAACAAGGTTTAAACTGCACAAATTTGTTCAACAGAATTATCCAAACACTGTAAACCAACAAACAGTCCGCAGGAATGCGTTTTTGATTTTTGATGGCTAAAAACCATTAACTACCCAGCAGTGGGTGACCAGGACTTTATAACCAACTACTGCACCTGCATCCTTGTACCCTTCATGTAATGGATGGCCATCACCAAGACTACGAGGCCATACTGGGTAAACTCCCCTCACATTTACAGGATCTGTTGATGTAAGTCCTCAAACTCTCAAGCTACGTTTGGTAAAACAAGAATATTTATTAAAGACCTTGGATTTGTGACATAACCAAAAAAAATCAGCTGATGGATGTGGTTGTAGCCTCAAAACAGAAAAGGGCTGTGATATTTAAGAACGGGTGATACAGTGAGGACATCAACGTGAAGCACACCACATAACCACACAGTGGAGACTGCATGTTAAGATGTGTGTGTGTGTTAAGGTGAAATGGAGGATTGAGGATGACGACGGCGGGCCTACAGCTCCTCTTCTTACCTCGGGGCTCGGCTCAGGTTTAGGAACAGAAACTTTAGAAACTGTGAAATGTGGGACTGGAGACGGAGCAGCCCCAGTGTCCACCTGCGGGGAGATTTCTGTTCTCTGAATCTGGAGTGACCAACAGAGTTTATTTAGCATAAAGAAAACAAACGCTTGAGTTTATATTTAGTTTTATATGAGGTTTTATGTCCTTAGAACTCCTCGGACCTTAGAGACCTGGATCTGCTGCTCAGAAGTCATGGTGACGGCAGCTGGAGGTTCAACAGGAAGTATTTTTGTTGCAACAATCTCTTTCTCTACAGTCGCCTTCTGCCTGATCTCCTCCTCTACAACCTCTTCCTCCTCAGCTTGAGCACCCTCAGCATGCACAGGCTGACGGACACGAGCCAGGTCAACAGCGGCCACCACCGTGGCCACCGCCTCGGCTTTTTTCCCTCCTTCAGCCTGGAGACAAAAGGCAGCACAGAAATCTCAAGACATCCACAGGAGAGATGAAAGGAAAACACCGACCGAGCCTCCCAGAGTTCAAAAGATCATTTCACATTAAAAGGGAAGATATGACTCGACAGGTATCACTGAATTACAAAGCCATGCATCATGCAACCTCAGTGGAACATGCAGTTTATGCTCCATAGGAGTGAAGAACAAAAAAGATTTAATTTCAGACCACAGAAACCGTGAATGTGAAGAAGAAGAGATATTCAGGGACAGGAGGTTCAACATTTGGTTCAATTAAAGTGAAGGAATCCAGTTTTACACAACTCTGACATCAGTGGGGTTTCCATCCACTAATCTTAACACATATTTTCAATTTGGGCATAAAAACTGACTGGAATGTCGCACTGTTTTGCTTAGAAGAAGAGGGAAACTTTGACCTTGTAAAGCTGATGAATTGTCCAGATTCAGGCCTGTCATCAGGTGGATTCGTCTGCAAAGCTTCAAGCTAATAAGCCTGTTCTTGCTTAGAGAATGACTGGACCAATCAGCATCATACGAGGAGAATGAGGCGTTAACTACAGGTGGGATTCCCTTGAAGTGACCTCAACCATGTAAACAATGGCTGCTGGTAAAGGGATTAGCATGGATGCAGCTAAAGCAGCAGTTTGATCAGAACTGGACAACGTTTTTTTATTAGAAGAACAAAGAACCAGACTGAAAGCTTTTCTTAGTGGAAAAGATGTTTTTGATCTTCTCCTGAATGTTAGTTTCTCCATAGCAGCGGTGCATGCCCACTAGGTTCAAAGTTTTGTTTTTCTGAATGAAAGTGACAGACAGACTGTTGGCCAATCACCCTCTGAGTTTTATTTTGAAAAGGTCTACCGTCCCAAAACACCATCTATGTGTTGTTTCCCAGAAGGATGTGAAATGATCAACCTGGCATGAGAGAACGAACAAACGATGACACCTGTACATTAACATGCTTGATGATCATCCAGGACTGTTATTAGAACTCTTAAAGAGCACATAGGTTAGGAAAAGTTGCTCCTAACCCTTCATTCACACCTATGCAGTCCTCCTTCCTTTTCTTTGTCTCCCCACTAGCTTCCAGCATAAAGGCTGTCAGCCATAATACAACATGGCATTGAGATCTTCTCATTTTCTTTTGGGGAATTTTCAATCTGTTTCAATCTGGTAAAACCTTTGCATGGAAACCCCTTTTATAGACATGTCATCTCTACATATATCTTTAGAAGCTAAGATTTTTGTTGCTGCACACATTTTTTTTTTTTTGCTTTTTGTCTTTTTAAAGTTTTTAGGTTTAAACCTCTAAGTTAAGTTATAGTATTTTTGAGCACTTTCTGGGATTTAAAGTACAATACAGGAAGAATCAAAGGCTTTGGAAATTATCCATTAAACAGCAATTCAATAGAAATTCAGGTGATAATCCTTGGCAGCCCAAAAACCCTTTTGCTTTTTGACTATCTGAGCTAGGCAGTAGTTAAGCAATAACTAGGGCCCTATGATTTTTGCATTAACGGAATTGCAGAATTGGCCAATAAAAAACAGAATTTACAATTTAAAGTAGAAACTGTGGAATTGAAGGAATTTGACTGAAATGCTGTGTTTTTTTAGAAAGAGGAACGTGTATCTGGGGAATATGTACTGGGGGAACACTAAACTGTGGCACAACTTGTGCCTCACTTCACAAACACTCACCCCGCTCCCTCCTAAACAATAACAGCATGTCAAAGCAGCTGCACGGAACACCGGCAAACATCAAGTAGCTCAACACGGGGCAGTACCGGGACATAATGTTGCACATTTAACAAAACTCATCCGTGCTACGAGTTATTTTACCTAACCACCCCTGAGAGTCACGGAGAGCGAGGTGTGTCTGTGCGCGAGCCACACAGCTGAAGTTACAACTTGATGACCTGCTCACCCCTCGGAGGCTTCAACATAAACAAGACACTATTTTTCTATGGTAAAATAAGTGTTAAGGTTAAAAAACGGAATTCCAAAAAATTAAAACAGAAAAAACAGAATTTGGAAAAAAATAAAATTGATTTCATAGGGCCCTAAATAAGTCATTTAGACACATAATTTTGGCTTTCTGGTCTTTTCGCACAAATTAAACATAAGAAATACCATGTCGAGGCTGGTTCTCTTGTTCATTTGAGATGTAAGATGGCATCCCACAAAGCTCAATACCTTTTCCACTTTGATTTACTAGGATGTGAAAAGACCACATTTTTCATATTATTCCACCCTTATGCAGATGACACTCATTTCTGTGTCTCATTTAATACTGGACATGTAGAAGTATAGTGCAGTAGAGGATTTTAGGTATTTTCCTGCTGATTAATTCTGTAATTTATGTCATTTTTAGGTCATTGTGGTGCAAAGTTAAGGCTGTAAAGACTTTATTAAGTCAGCCTTTTAATAGTTTAAGATTCTTAACTTTTCTTTAAAATTGCAATCATTAGTATGCAGCAAGTGTGTAAAACCACACTGAGGTAAAACCAAAACATGAATTTTTTGAAGGTTCAATTTATGATGAATTAGAGCAAAGAGTGGAAATACAAAGTGGAAAGATGCCTGAAGAAAGAGGAAAGATGCTGGGCTGTTGGAGAGAAAAGGTTCATCGTCTGGAGAGAAGAAATTAGTTCAGTTAAACCAAACTGACAGATTCACACTGATACAAACAGAGATTCATGTGACAGAAAAATCAAGACAAATGGGTGAAAAAAGGATGAGTTAGTGAAAATTTAAGCTGCAGGTGGACTGATGATGGCAGCAGACACTGGGGGTCTACCTGCTCTCCAGGCATGGCGGCTTCAGATGGGCCCCGGCTGCGCGCCTGATCCACGAACGCCACCACTGTAGCCACCGCCATGCTCTTGCCATCCTTTGAAACATGCTCGTCCTGATGCATTCACAGCATAACAACACATCAAGACAAGTTCATCCAGCACACAGCAGAGCTCAACCAAGCCGGCTCATATCGCAACAGTCAAAGTTAGTTCAGCTTTGGTTCATCTGACACTTTTACCAGCAACTCTTTGGATCAATGATAGCATTTTCATAAGTAAGGGATGCTCTGGTTCTTTAAAGCTCTCATGCAGATCCACATTCAAGCATCAGCTCTTAAGTAAGACTGCCCTCCTCACCTCTCTGGTAGCGGTGACCTGCTGCTCCCAGGACTTCTCCATGTGCAGCTGGGTAGCGCTGCTTACGCTGGTCATGCTGGCCATGCTGGCCATGCTGGCCATACCGGCCATACCGGCCATACTGGTGTAGCTGGACTCAGCCATGTAGTCACCCTGTTTCCAGGGGGGAAGAACTTCAGGAGAGGAGGAGACCTGGGAGAGAACACACCATGATCAGAGTGGGAAACCACTGTTATAGTTTAGTAACTGACGGGGCCAGCTGGGAACTATAAACAGGATTACTCTTTGAATAAAATGACTTTAATACCTGTTTCCTGCTTATGATGGGAGACTTGACAGGTCTGACTGAAGAAATAGCCGGTCTGGATGTCGGAGAAACAGGTCTGTAAACGACAGTCACAATCAGAAAAATCTTTGTATCAATCAGTCAGGACTCGACAGTGCGAGCGTTTCACCCGCATCTGCGCGTAAAAATAGGTGTGTGCGAACTGTAAAAAATATTAAGGGGCATATGTGCGCTTAAAAAAATCAGCGGAAGGAGAGATCCACCTTGATAAGGACTTAATTACAACTAAGAATTGTGTTTTTACAACTATCTCAGGCTTTATAGCAGAAACTTTTTTTTTATTACTGTAGTAATATCTTTTCCTAGTTATTTTAAGGTAATAATTTTATATAAATAATAAGTGATTATGTAGGGGGGGTTAGTGTTTGGGGGCCTGATACCAGAGTTGGCCTCCATGACCATTTTAAGCACAGGGACAGAAGCGTACCTAAAGAGGGGGTATTATACTTTTCCGATCTTTAAAACATAAATATAAAGTCACAATGTTGGGTGTCCATATTCCACGTATGCAAATTTTCAAAACTGCAAGATAAACGTACGCGGCAGTAATCTTGGAATTAGCGTGTAAACTGATGAAAACGGTTCGTTGAAAATCTCTCCGAGATCTTCCCGAGACGAGATTTTGATAGAGCAAACTGATGAGGTCATCGCAATAGGATCTCCTGACTGGTTCGTGGTTCGTCCGTGTTGCCGGCAAAGCGGAACAGACCACCCCCACAAGGCCTTTTAGCCATTTAGCCATTTAGTAACACAGTAATTAAACACTTAGCAAACAGATACATCCTGCTCTATCCTTCGCTGCTGCTGGTTTTCTTTCCCCTCTCTCTACAAACTATCAGGATCAGACTCCGGATCTAACACGTATGGACATATATCAAAATTCGACATATTTTACTCAGTCGGACCGGTTCATTCAAAGTTTTCAACTACTAGCATAACAACATAGCCACATTGAGTCCTGCCGCCAGCCAGCCTCCGGAAAATCGGCCAATTGGAGGAAAGAAGGTACTACGTAGTGAAGCTACTACGTGGGTATCAGAGAGATGTGTAAAGCCCTGAAAAAAGGCATAATACCCCCACTTTAAGTTAATCATTATTATTATTCAGAGGACCTGGAGAATGTTTAAGGATAGATGGAGGTCTTGAACCTACGATTACTGTAAGATAGTCTAAAAATTAATAACATTAAAGACAAAATTAAATTTCAATTCTTTTTCAAAACTTGATGATTTTACCTTTCCATACATTTTGTATACAAATCATTAAATAATTTTGCTTTTAAATGTCTATTTGCATCACGTTTATTACGGAAAACACATTATTTGATCAATTTTCATCGTGCCCCTAAATTTCTTTATGTGCTCCTTGGGAAAAAAGTTAGCGTCAAGCCCTGTCAGTCTTTATTTAAATCGATTTTCTGATCTTGTTTCACTGATTTGTTGTGCCAAACTCAATGCTATCCCACTTCACTGATTCTGTGTCAGTCTTCATAGATTCAGATCTTGGACTCCGTGTCAGCGGTTGTACCTGACAGGTGTTGGCGTTGGTCCCTTCACGTGTCTGACAGGTGAAGGCGACTGCTGGCGTCCTCCTGCTACCTTGGTAACGTAGGACGGTGGGGACTTAGAGGTTGGTTTTGGAGGAACCCGTGGTGGGGTTTTGTGAGCCAGTTGCTGAGTCATCATTCCTCCTTCTACATGCATCTCCATCATAGCGGTGGCCTGGAAGCCCACCTCCACCTTCTGACGATGCAAAATTACACAAAATTATATTTATGTATCAGAAATGCTTTAAGATTCAAACTTGTGTATGTATGTAGCCAATTACACTGAAGCAGATGATTCCTTCTTGTTGATAACTTTAATGTAATAATGAAACAAATATCCTTCATGTAAAGGCCCAGGCTGTTTTAGATTATCTCACCTTCTGCACTGTGGTCTGGGAAGCGGCCATTTGGGATGTAGACACGATTGTTTTAGTTTTCTTTATCGGTACAGCTTCTTCACCTGCAAAAAAACAACCAAACACATGTAAGATACAGGACGTAAAACAAGGCCACACGTATTTTCATGCTGTTAAAAGTTGGCTTAAAAAAAAAAAACACTGGATGTTTAGTGGAATTTGGAACTTGAAAAACCTACAAGACCATTTTCATGTCTATCACAGTGACAACAGGTTTCATGAGCAGAGCCTGACCGGAGGAAGAAAGTTAGCTACCAGAACCCCCTCATGCTACTCATCAGAAGGTTCTGGAGCATGTGGACGCCTTCACCAATTATTTGAATAGTCTGTCTGCAGAAGATGAGTTGTCATACACATGTTAGCAATAGGTATTTTCACTGTGAGCTAAGCAGGTCAACCATCCAAACAGACAAAGTTACAATGGAGAAACCCAGTTTATATACTAAAGATAACCTCAAGTCAGACAAATCTCTGTCTCTTTTGTGTTCTAAGGTGTTACAGCAAGCTAACATGGTCACTCTATACACCAGAACACTGAGCCAGCAGCAAGGACCTTAAAAACAGTCTACAAGACATGGGCTATCATAAAAGTCAAAAAGCTACTCACTGAAGAATAGCTCACCTTGTGTGGCTGGGTAAGTATTAACATTTGTGTTCATTAATACCTCCTTCATTACCTCCGCCAAGGAGGTTATGTGATCAGGTGGGTTTGTCCGTTTGTTTGTTTGTTAGCAACATAATTCAAAAAGTTGTGGACGGATTTTCATGAAATTTTCAGGAAATGTCAAAAATGGCATAAGGATGAACTGATTAGATTTTGGGAGTGATCCGGATCACTGTCTGGATCCAGGATTTTTTTTAAAGGATTCTGTACTATTGGGAGATAGGGCTAACGGTGGAGGTCTTCGCTGTTACCACTTTACACCAGGAGATGGCGGACATGAGTAACTTCAATCCCAGCAGCATTTTTGGGTGTGTTTCTATTCAAAGTTTTGGAGATGATAGAGTTTGAGAGACGCACGGCCGGTCGAGGAGACGAGTCGGAGCGTAACAGAGAAAAAGACAATGAATTGTAGCAAGAATACTCACAATGCTGGGAGGAGTAGAGGAATATTCACCCTCTGCCATGACTTCCAGTCATCCAGTGACACCATGGGTGAGACTGTCAGTGCATCTGTTGGCACCAGCAGGCAATGCTTCCTCCGTGACAGTTCACCCATAGCAAAGCCAATGTTTTGCCTCACTGTGTTTCCATCCCACCGGGGAGGGAGTAATCAGCGAATGCCATGGTGTGGGGCACATGGGGAGGGATGCAGGAATTTTTTAAAGGATCCTTCACTATTGGGAGTTGGGGCTAATGGCGGAGGTCTGCGCTCTCAGAGTGCTTTTCTAGTTGTGTAATGGATGTTAGAACGGTGGACATCTCTAGATTGATATAAAGTTTGTGTGTAACTTCATATAAATGGCGGTCAGGATTTTTTTTTGTGTTCCAACAGCACAATAACTCATTTTTTCCTTATACCCTGCATCTGCCTGCTTTTCTGTGTTTTTTTATCCTCTGTCTTCCTTTAAAAATGCTACTGTAATGTAATCGTGACTCCAAACTGGTCAACAGATAAAACATCTACATTTAAAATGCTGATGTCAACATCCAGTCTCACCTTGAACCTGCAGCTCAGCGGTGGAGGTGGCCCGTCCGCTGCTGTTGGTGGCGGTCACAGAATATGTCCCAGAATCCTCTGGGAAGGCCTCAGCAATCAGCAGGCTGTACAGGTCTCCTTCCTGAAGGATCCTGAAGTCGGCTGAGCTCTGGATCTCGGCTCCCTCTCTGAAGAACTTCACCACGGGTGTTGGGATTCCTGTCACACGCACGTCCAGTCTCACCTGGCTGCCCTGTCTCACCGTGGAGCTTTGCAGTCTCTGGAGGAAGTTTGGAGGCGCCGTCTCCGCTGTAGGAACAGAAAACAGAATTGTTTAATGTGGATTTATGTGAGGGTAAAGCTATGAAAATCTCATCAAATGAACATTTGCAGTGCCATGAAAAAGGATTGGTTCCCTTTCTGATTCCAGATGTTTTTGCATATTTATCACAATTAAATATTTTGGATCATCAAACCAATTTTTATATTTCACAAAGACAACCCAAGTCAATAAAAAATGCAGTGTTTAAATGATTATTTAATTTTTTAAGGGGGGCAAAATCCAAACCTATCTGTCCCTGTGTGTCCCTGGTTGTTCCACCCTTAGCAGCAATAACTGAAATCAAGTGTTTGTGCTGTGGAGGAATGTTGTCCCACTCTTCTTCACAGAACTGCTCAGACATATTGAAGGGTTTTCCAGCATGAACTGCCCGTTTAAGGTCACACCACAGCATCTCAAGTGGATTTAAGTCCAGACTTTGACTTGGCCACTCCAAAACCTTAATTTAGTTTAGTTTGATCCATTCAGAGGTGGACTTGCTGGTGTGTTTTGGGTCGTTGTCGTGCTGCATAACCCAAGAGCATTTGAGCTTGAGGTCATGAACTGATGGCCGGATGTTGGCCTTCAGGATTTTCTGGTAGACAGCAGAATTCATGGTTCCATCAATCACAGCAAGTGGTCCAGGTCCTGGTCCAGACCATCACACTGCCACCACCATGTTTGACTGTTGGCATGATGTTCTTTTGATCAAATGCTGTGTTATTTAAACTCCAGATATAACGGGACGCACACCTTCCAGAAAGTAGGGGTGTAACGACTCATCGATCTGGATCGATATATCGATTGTTCGAGCAATGATTCAGTCAAATCGATTGAAAGTATAATTATCGATTTCCATCGCCATTTTTACCTTACGCTTTAATTTTGAAAGTCCCCCCCACGTGCTTGGTTATGACAGTTTCCACCCAGCCACGAGTCACAACGCTGAATAAATAATGTGCATTTAAAACTGAAAACTGCAGCACTTTAAAGTGAAACACAAGCATTTGTTCACTTTGTTAAAGGAAGTTTTTCATGTAAATGCCTTAAACATTTGGCAATAAAATTCTCGAAACATGTCAATATTGTCTTTATTTCCTTTATGTGAAAAGTAACAGATTGTGGTAAATGGGTTCACAATATTGTCTGATATCGATCGCAGGCCTCTAAATCGAAACGTAGCAGACTTTGTGATATCAGCAAATATCAAATTGTTTTTCTGAGAATCGATATCATATCGTATCGTGATGAAACTGGTGATTTACACCCCTACCAGAAAGTTCTACTTCTGTCTGGTCAGTCCACAGAATATTTCCCAGAAGTCTTGGGGATCATCAGGATGTTTTAGTCAAATGTGAGACGAGCCTTTGTGTTCTTTTTTGTCAGCAGTGGTTTTGGCCTTGAACTCTCCCATGATTTAAGACTAAGATTTATTTATGGGCATTTTTGTGCCTTTATTAGATAGAGGAGGACAGTAGATAGACTTGGAAACAGGGCCAAGAGTGGGGGAGAGACATGCAGTAAAGTGCCACAGGCCGGAGTCAAATCTGGGCCGCCCGCAAACATGGGGAGCGCCTTAAACCACTAGGCCACCTGCTCCCCCCATGATGCCATTGTTGCCCAGTCTCCTTCTGATGGCTGAGTCATGAACTCTGACCTTAACTGAGGCCAGTGAGGTCTGCAGGTCTTTGGATGTGGTTCTGGGTTCTTCTGGGACCTCCTGGATGAGTCGGTGTTGCACTCTTGGAGTCATTTTGGTTGGCCGACCACTCCTGGGAAGGCTCACCACTGTTCTCTATTTGTGGATAATGGCTCTGACCGTGGTTCTCTGGAGTCCCAAAGCCTCTGAAATGTCTCGAATAGATTTCAGTCACTTTGTTTCTCATTTGTTCTTGAATGTATTTAGATGGTGGCCTGATGCGTTTCTTTCTGAGATCTTGTAGCCTACTTCACTTTGTCCGACAGCTTCTATTTAAGGGATTTCTACATTCAGCTAATCTGGAGGTAATCAGGCCTGGGTGTGGCCAGAGAAACTGAACACAGCTTTCCAAAAACTGTGATTAATCACAGTTAACTCATGATTTAACAATGAGGGCAATTACTTTTTCACACAGGGGCAGAAATTAAATAATCAGACACTGCATCTTGTATTTACTTGGGTTGTCTTTGTGAGATATAAAAATTGGTTTGATGATCCTAAACATGTAAGTGTGATGCAAAAACATCATGAATCAGAAAGGGGCCAGATACTTCTTCACGGCACTGTACAAAGATGATTCAAATAAAAATGTTCAATACTTGCTTGATGCTTTTTGGAAACCATGTGATTCAAAAATTACATTGTCTATTATTTTTACATTTGACAGTACCAAGAAAACAAGGTTAGGTAAGGAAATCATTACTACAGTCATATGATCAATCCAAAACATCAGAAAACAGTCAGCAACAGTGGACAATTCGGCTTTGAGATTAAGTTTGAGGAGTTGGTGGTAATAAATAAAGCTTTGATACAAAGAAATCAGACATCATTTCTGACTGTTTGATGTGATTATGCTATGAAAATGTAGAAATATGCTGTCATAGAGCAGAGGAAAGAGACAGCACTGTCTCCTGGTCCCTAACTTTTACTTTATTTTAGGTTCACCTTTGTAACAGACTCAGGTTGTTCTCTGTTCAGATAGTATTTACTGTGGTAAAACAGCACAGTGATTGTATGTGGTTTAAATGATAACTTTAATTTGAACAGTCTCAGTAATCATTGTGGGGCATTAAGCAGTTGTCATTAAAACATTCATTACTGAAACATTAAAAAAATCAGATAAAACTATTGAAATGTCTGTGATCTCCCACGTTTTTAAACATAGTAAAAATTTGACAGTTGTCCAGAGTGTAGCCAGCCTAAAAGGATATTCTTTAAAAAAGCAAAATATCAGAAGATATTAGAGCCTTACATAAAAACTTTGTTCAAAGATCTGCCTTGTCTTTCACTGTTGCACAACTGATTTTCTCTTGGCTGACTAATCAATTTTAAAGCTACCATTTCAGATTCAGCTCTCATAACTTGATAAATTTCTGAAGGCAGAGGAGGATTAATAAATGCACCAGCAACATCCAGAACAGAAACATAGATCCAGTCTGTTGTAGGTATAAATCCAAGAGACTACAGCTGAAGTTTGACATCTGACCTTCTGTTCCAGGACTCAGACATGAGATCTTAACTGGATCGAGTTCACGTTAATCACTTAATAAACCACAGATTCCTCTTAAGGAAAGTTATGCTGCAACAGCTGCATCTATATCGGTTTTATCATCAGATTAAGTGACAGGCCACGCCCCTCGGCTCAGTGCCGGTTAAATTTAGACCTAAATTCATTCACACACAGGCGAAGTGTGGTGCAAGTATTTGATGTGATTATTTTTTAAAAAAGGAAAAGTCCTGATTTCTTCTCACCTGTAACGAGGAGTTCAGCGGTGCTTGTGGCTTGTCCAGCTCCGTTGGTTGCTCTGACAGAAAATCTGCCACTGTGTGCGGCGGTCACAGCGGGGATTCTCAGAACAGCGCGGCCGTCGCTGAACGAGATCTGAACGCCGGGCAGAGCGGCGGCGGAAAGAACCTGGCCATCACGAAACCAGCTCACCTCAGGAACTGGAGAACCTGCAGATGGGAGAAGAATACCGATCAGACAGACAGAAAGAGCCTAAAAGATTTTACAGATATTTATCTAGACTCTTTCAAAGCCAGAGGAGAGGATGGATATTTGACCTCATATACAGAATAGGGAAATTCCAGAACATGTTTATTCTTGCCTAGAAAAGAAACTGAAGACGTGGGCAAGGATCAGGCTAGCATCAGTATGATATGAAAAAGTCTGGAAAAAACAAAACAAAAAAAACAATAACCTCATTAATATCCTGTTGAGACTGCCGAGTGATAAAGCCATCTGTATTTAAAGTTTAAAGTCAACAAAGTTAATGGCTTACAAGATGGCTAGCAGTTATGAATAACTTACTGGTTAACATAAATATCGTCCAGTATATAAACCAGGTGCCTTCCTGATTTAGTGGAAATGCTTTCAAATACACACTCTAACTGTAATCTGGTGGCATGTGCTATTATACACATGAGGACAACATTATTGGCCCCCGAGGAAAATGTCATTGATTTAAACGTGTTTCTCAAGTGCTGTTAAACAGAGTGGAGAGTTTTCAACACTGATTTTTTCAAACATCCTAGTTTTATTTTGGATGCTGAAATTATTTTTCTTTGCACACAGAAATGAAAATACTCCATAAAAACCAAACACTGTCAGGGTCTGAATGATTACCCCCCCTGGTGCTGATAGTCAATAGTGTCTCCTTTTGCTGGATAGCTGCAGTGGTTTGTTGTAGTTTTAGTCTCTGACTCCACTCCTGAGGAATCCCAGCCCATTCTTCTTTGGCCAATCTCTCAATCTCCTCCAAGTCTGATGATCTTCTGGCATGGACCTTCGTCTTCAGTTCAGCCCACAGATTGTCAATGGGATTTCAGTCAGGGCTTTGTGCAGGCCACTCAGTAACGCTCACTGTGGTCTTCTGAAGGTAGTTCTACACCAGGAGCGACTTCATGGTTCCGTCTCTCTTCGTGGTTCCTTCTCTCTTCGTGGTTCCTTCTCTCTTCGTGGTTCCTTCTGTCTTCATGGTTCCTTGTCTATCCTTGGTTCCGTCTCTCTTCGTGGTTCCTTCTCTCTTCGTGGTTCCTTCTGTCTTCATGGTTCCTTGTCTATCCTTGGTTCCGTCTCTCTTCGTGGTTCCTTCTCTCTTCGTGGTTCCTTCTGTCTTCATGGTTCCTTGTCTCTCCTTGGTTCCGTCTCTCTTCGTGGTTCCTTCTCTCTTCGTGGTTCCTTCTGTCTTCATGGTTCCTTGTCTATCCTTGGTTCCTTCTCTCTTCGTGGTTCCTTCTCTCTTCGTGGTTCCTTCTGTCTTCATGGTTCCTTGTCTATCCTTGGTTCCTTCTCTCTTCGTGGTTCCTTCTCTCTTCATGGTTCCTTCTCTCTTCATGGTTCCTTCTTTCTTCATGGTTCCTTCCCTCTCCTTGGTTCCGTCTCTCTTCGTGGTTCCTTCTCTCTTCGTGGTTCCTTCTTTCTTCATGGTTCCTTGTCTATCCTTGGTTCCTTCTCTCTTTGTGGTTCCGTCTCTCTTCGTGGTTCCTTCTCTCTTCATGGTTCCTTCTTTCTTCATGGTTCCTTCCCTCTCCTTGGTTCCGTCTCTCTTCGTGGTTCCTTCTCTCTTCATGGTTCCTTCTTTCTTCATGGTTCCTTCCCTCTCCTTGGTTCCTTCTCTCTTCGTGGTTCCTTCTGTCTTCATGGTTCCTTGTCTCTCCTTGGTTCCTTCTCTCTTCGTGGTTCCTTGTCTCTCCTTGGTTCCTTCTCTCTTCGTGGTTCCTTCTCTCTTCGTGGTTCCTTCTCTCTCCTTGGTTCCTTCTCTCTTCATGGTTCCTTCTCTCTTCGTGGTTCCGTCTCTCTCCTTGGTTCCTTCTCTCTTCGTGGTTCCTTCTCTCTTCGTGGTTCCGTCTCTCTCCTTGGTTCCTTCTCTCTTCGTGGTTCCTTCTCTCTTCATGGTTCCATCTTTCTTCATGGTTCCTTCTCTCTGTGGTTCCTTCTCTCTTCGTGGTCCCTTCTCTCTTCATGGTTCCTTCTCTCTATGGTTCTGTCTCTCTTCGTGGTTCCTTCTCTCTTCATGGTTTCTTCTTTCTTCATGGTTCCTTCTCTCTGTGGTTCCTTCTCTCTTCGTGGTTCCTTCTCTCTTCATGGTTCCTTCTCTCTATGGTTCTGTCTCTCTTCGTGGTTCCTTCTCTCTTCATGGTTCCTTCTCTCTATGGTTCTGTCTCTCTTCGTGGTTCCTTCTCTCTTCGTGGTTCCGTCTCTCTCCTTGGTTCCTTCTCTCTTCTTGGTTCCTTCTCTCTTCATGGTTCCTTCTCTCTGTGGTTCCTTCTCTCTTCATGGTTTCTTCTTTCTTCATGGTTCCTTCTCTCTGTGGTTCCTTCTCTCTTCATGGTTTCTTCTTTCTTCATGGTTCCTTCTCTCTTCGTGGTTCCTTCTTTCTTCATGGTTCCTTCTTTCTTCATGGTTTCTTCCACCTTGACAAGGTTTCCAGTTCCAGACTCACTGAAGCATCCCCTCAGCATAATCTTCCCACCACCATGTTTCACTGTGGGGATGGTGTTCTCTGGGTGATACGCCTCTCCGTTCTTTCTCCAAACATCACCAACGTCTCTGTGGCCAAAGAGCTCTAGTTTAGTTTCATCTGACCAAAGGTCACGCTTCCAGTATTCATCATCCTCCTCCAGGTCGTCCTTAGCAGACTTCAGTCTGCTTTGAAGGGGTCTTCTGCAGAAGTTGAGTTTTTCTTGGTCTGAAACCTCTCAGTACATTCCTGGTCAGGGCTCTAGTGAGGGTCTTGTCTGAGACTACAGTTCCTGGCTCTAGAGTCTTGGTAGTTGTTCTGGGGTCTTTAGACACATCTCTCACTAGTTTTCTTCCAGGGTCTTTGAAATCTTTCTCTTGATCAGCTGGTGTCTCAATGCAATCGACCAAATTTTCTTGACAAAGAGACTGGGTAAGGGAGAGCCCACCTGCCCTGACGGGACGTTTGCAGCCGGATACACGATGGACTCCTGGGAGGAGTGGAGGATTGTGTGTCTGTCGATCCTTTCCGTTGAGGATGTTGAAGACGTGTACATAATTGGAATTATGATAACAGGTTTTCTGCTGTTTGGAGCTAGCAGCTTCCTGATCTATTGCAAAGCTCGGAGGACGCTGGCAGCACTTTTGGCAATTGAGAAGCTGTCCGTCATGACTGGGGGAATGTGCAGGGCTGTCAACACTCAGACTCAAGCGATATGTGAGCTCAATCGCAAACAGGATGCGATTTTTGAACTCCTTCGCAAGATGGATGCCAACTTGGAGAAGTTGTCAGCTCGGCTGGGCTGAAATGGGCCACCGAATCCGGACATATTCGAGGTAAAGCCACCGGGAGACTCAGAAAGACTCAAAGGCAGATGGAAAAAATTTCAGTGTCGGCCTGACCCAAAACAACTGTTAGCCTCATTGGCTCCCTGAGATAACCAGCCTTCCCAAGGCTGGGTTGTCTCTCCACTCTCCTGGCTGTTATGCGGACAAGATGCTCCAGCCCCAGCCCCAGCCCAGTATAATTTCAGTGCTACCTGTGGGCTCATTTGGTACTTCAGATCTTTTTGTGTCTTGGATGCAGCTGTGAGACTGGCACTCTCAGTTCTTTTTCAATGACCAGTTATAATGTGATTTTGTATTGGAGAGGCAACTGCCTTTTGCAACCTCCCTTACACAGGGAGGATGATGCAAAAGGAAAAAAGTGTGGCAAAGGCTCTTGTCTAGCTACCACTCCTCCTTTTCCATTCCAATCCAAAATGCAGGCAATTTCTTGGACTTTAACTGCAATAATATCGTTAAATCTGAGGAGACTTCTACAGATCTGAAGTCATCAGCTGGTGCTGCTTAGCCTGGCCTTGCCCCCCCTCCCCCGGTATGATCCTATGCCCCCCTGGTGGGGCCCACAGCCCACTTTGAGAATTACTGCGCTAAAGCATGTAACACTGTCTTGAGGCGGCAACATCCAGCATGTGTCAGGTCTTTGTGCTGAGAGTGGCATAACTTACTAAATCGAAAAATAGCAAAAAAAAATACAAGAGCACTGTGGTCAGTCAACACACCAGATGATTTCAGGTGTCCCAAGGTTCAGTCTGAAAACCTGAGGGGACAGAGCGTTCGCTGTGGCTGCTCCTCATCTGTGGACCAGTCAACATTATAACTTCTCAATTCACGGAAAACTTCAAATCCTTGCTTAAGATTCACATATTTGCTCTGGCTTTTAGAACACACTCAGAATCCTCTTTGGTATTATTCATGCTTGGATTTATGATGTTTTAACAAGTCATTTATTGTGCTTTTCTTGTTTATTTTATTAATATCTTCAAATATAAGCCTGTGTTAACACCGGTGAAGCACTTTGGTCATCAGAGATTTGAATGAATGAATGAATGAATGAATGAACGCTTTATTTCGGTTTAAAAACAAAAATAAAATAATTTTTTTACATAACAATTTATCAGACAGCAACCGAAAAAGGAATAGGCTGAAGCCCAGTGGCCTTTTTTTTTTTAGATTTAAATGTGCTATGAAATAAACTTATTTGACTCGACTAAATATAGCAGTTTTTACACTGGTATTTTAGTTTTTGGCTTTAGGTCATGTTCAGCTAAGACAGAAATCTTTAATAACTCACTGTCTAAGGTTAAGTGTTCATTGATATTTGGGGTTTTAATTCTGATGTCATCCATGTTTTGTTCAGCATGTTTATAAAAAACTGATCAGCCTTATAAAGGATTCAACAACACAAACACTGAGGAGTAAAATTTAAGGTTTTAAAGGCTCATAAAGCTTTCTTACCACTAACTTGAGCCTCGAACGTCGCGGCACTACCCTCAAGTGCCACGACGCTCTGCAGCGGCTGAGTGAACGTCGGCGCCTGTGTTGACATGTTGGTTGGCACCCTGCAGACAAGAAAAAACAAAAGAGACAATCAACTGAATGAAAAATAATTAAACATTTAAAATACATGGGTCAGAGGGATGAAACCAAATAACTGAAACAAAATTCACAACTACTGGGCGCGCAGATGGTCGAGTGGTTTGGGGAGTTACCCATGTGCGCGGGTGGCCTGGGTTGGAGTCCGGCCTGTGGCCCTTTGCCGCATGTCTCTCCCGTTTCTCTTGAGAGGCTCAGCCTCTCTTTGACTGGAGAATGTCTGTTATGTTTACAGTAACTGTTGGCCAACACGAGTTTAGAAATTTCTGCATATCAGAAGTCAGCAAAAATCAAATACTGTGCATCCCTCATACTCTGTTTTTTTTATATAATAAGGTTTTTCTCATGTATGCTGTCTTCTTGTATTCTTAAAACACATCCAGTTGATGCTTGTCACCTGAAATGTACAATACAATAAATATAAAATGACAGCATTGCCCTTCAGTACCGGCATTAACTAATTTCAGTTTTAATGTTTATCTGTCTTGATGTAATGATTTAATGCTACTACCTGGTCTCCTGATCAATCAGGATCTTTTGACAGGAAAGGAAAAACTCTGGTCTGTTGTAATAACAGACCAAAAGAAGTAAAACATGTTGATATCAGCATCAGTAATATGCTTCATGGTTGTAATCATAATCATTTTCCCAATCAGTGGATCTCTACACCTCGTGTTTGGCCAGATTCATGACATCTCTGACTTCTTTGTTCAACAATTTCAGAATCTAAAGACTCTTCAAACACCTACAACATGGTCAAACTCACAATGTCGGTGAAAGAAAAATACTTGAAACCATAAGAATCTGCTTCCTACATTACCCACAATGCCTTTCTATGTGTCATTTATCAGACTCCACACAGACCCCTCTGTTAAGACCGAAATTATTGTTTAGACTGATTTCATTTACCTGCTACAGAGCAAGTCTGGCTGACAGAACAAGCAGACAATATCAGAAAATAATCACAGTCCATCACCAGTCAGCAGCACCAAGCTTGAATGAGGTACAGCAACAGGACAGCAGCTTCCTGTAGCAGCCTTGTGTGGCAGTATTTAACAAAACATCCAGACCAAAACAGAACAAATGAGACAGTGAATGTTTGTCAGCTTCAACTATTTGACATCAGTCAAATTTGATCTGAACTGAAGAACCTGTTGGGATAGAAAATGAAGTAAACCTTTCTTTGATTCTGTATTGATGAAAATGTGTCACAAAAAGCCCTTAGAAAATAAAAGTCTTCCATTTAGATATTCTCAAATTCAAACTCTCTTAAACAAGTCTAGTTTTTTTTTTTAACAAAAAGAAGAGCTTTCTTTAACTGCTGCTTTACAGCAGAAACTGTTTAACAATCAAACAGATTAAATAAACTTAATGGACAATATATAACAAATGCTTGGATTCATTTCTTGTTTTTTCATTTTAAGAAAAGGAAACGTAGTTATGAAGGTCGTCTCTGACTCAGACGTCTGAATCATAAAAAGCGATCTTACAACATTCATTCTTGTTCTAAATTCAGTATCTGTAGTCCCTGTTTTCTCTCTGACAGCTGACCTGCTGACAGCGACCCTGCATCTGTGACCACAGGTTTGATCCCCCTGTCGTATTTTTAGGAGCCGTGTCCCTGGAGGGGGTCCAGGCTCCGGGGGGTCTGGGTGATAAACCAGAGAGTGATGGAGGACAGAGCTGGATTACAACACCTGTTTGACCGCCACGAGAACCAACCAAGCAAAAATTCACATCCCAGGCTGGTTGAAGGTACATTCAGCTGGATTTCAGACTATCTGATAATAATAAAACAAATAAATAACCTTCAGTGTATACAGGACCTTTAAAAGGAACCAATCACCCTTAAAACAAATCATGATGAGACCATCATGACAGATGTAAATAAAGTTCTCTAGCTGACTCAGTTTTCATGATTTCTGGGCTGGAGTTATTCAACACCTCATAAATTTCATTTCAAAAGGAGACATGCATTTTAAACAGCAGCACATTGACATGGTTTTAACATTGTGTTTAGGGCTGAAATGATTCCTCGAATTATTCGGGTGATTCGAATCAAAAAAATTCCTCGAAGCAAATTATCTGCCTTGAGGCTTCGCTTAAATCAGTCATGTATCCATACGCCCGCACTGTAGCCTGGACATCGCGCCATGTGTTGCACTGCGAGCTGTGTTTCACACGGACGGCTATTTGTGAGGCACAATGTACTTGTTTTCGCTGTTACTATAACGCAACACGCATGATACGAGGCGTGAAAATCACGAAGTTGATGCAGTGATGCTTACAGGCACGCGTCCTGCGTTTTTACGCAGCCACCGCCTGCGGCTGGCAGATATGGCGCTATGCCGGTGCAGATCTCCGAGTTGATCTTGTCTGCCGACGGTTTCACAGAACACCGTCAGGCGTCACGATTCAAGTCCTGTCTTGGGGCTTTCCCTCTCTCCCTCTATCTCTCTCTTTCTTCCGCGAGTGCACGTCATACATTTAAATATAAATTATTTAAAACTCAGAGCACTGACGTCTTGATTGCAGCGTATTTTTTAAAAAGTGTCAGCATCCCAAATAATTTTATAAGACTTATATTGATAATAAATTGACGGCAATTAAACAGAAACACGCTATTGCCACAGACATTGACTGAGACTAAATAGGTCAAAGTTCATCATCATATAGTCAGAATTCAACAGGTCACAGAAGCAGCTTTATCCCTTAAATGTGGTCTCCATGTTGGTGGATGGTGTCAAAAGTCAGATTTTTATGGTGGATGAACTCACAAACAAAAATGTGCTAAAATTAAAAGTGAACACGCTTTGAAAAATCGACCATATTCCTGTAATCTAAAGGTTGGCCTTTCAGCCATCATCAGACCTCTGTGTGAATGATGGAGCTTTACTGTTGCTATAATGTGAAATATTACACGCATGTACAAAGTAGAGGATGTTAAAATGATTGTGTCCCTTTACTTTAATGACAAATTGGAAAATAAAAATAAATTACAATAGAAGAAATAAAGTGTTGGCACCCAAAATGTCCTGGGAGAGGATCCCTAAAACCCTAAATATGGCATAATCTAATGTCATTATGTAACTTCCTTTCCTTGTAACGTTAAGAAATTTAAACTGTCATAAGAACTTCATTGCACTTTGTAAAATGTATTTTCTTTAAAGAATAAAACCAATCTTTAATATAGAAGTAGTTCATTTAAGGGACCCAGCTTCTTTTCTCATTTCTCTAGTACTACTTCTCTTGAAAAAGCCAAAGTGACTGATTAAAAAATGCAACATTTCTCATTAGAGTACTCGATTAATCTTCAGAAGAATCGACAGAGTACTCAACTACAAAAAGAATCTATTACTGCAGCCCTAATTGTGTTTTTTCCCCATTTCTATCATGTCCTGAAAATGATAAATTAAATATCATTTCAGTAAAAGCAAAACAGTTCTGAAATATGAAAAACAGCACAAAATAACTGCTTGAACTTTCAATGATAAGATTACAAATAAACTCAGTCTTTCTGGAAATTCACAGTAAAAGCATTAAGAAAAGTTTAATCAAAGGAAAGAAACTGCCGCAAAGAACACTAAGAATCTATATTTCTTATTTTGACAGTATCTTCTAAATAACAAGAACATAAAGCTAAACATAACTATCCCTCAAAGTTTATTACCACAGACCATGAAGAAAGCTAAAAATATTTGCTGAAACATGTTATGTAGCGGCTACTTCTGATTCTGATGGACCAAAAACTGGTTTGTTAACAACCAAAAGACAGCAACCCCAACAGCCAGTGGCTTTCATGAGAGTGAGGTTTAATATTATATTTGTTAAAAATTAACTTTTTCTATAATCTCTCAGTGGATTAATACACTCATTTTAACAGCTCTGCACGCTTTAACCATACTTCAGTGTGTTCTTATGGGTTCTATCGAGGCTTTTGAGGGATTTTTAATAACTAAAGCTGGTAAACAACCTCTGTGCATCAGGATGTGATTTTCCAGCATGTGGAAAGGTTGGAGTGGTATCTTAACTTTTACATCTTAAGAGATATTTTATTTCTAAAAAATCTAACGAGAGCTGATGGAGCAGGAAAACTTGAATAATAACCAAATTTAAAGATGCTCATGAGAAAACTTAAAAACACCAACATCTGATGAGACAGCGAGGAGGTGAGGAGGTGAAAATAACTGAAAACACAGAACTAAGTGTAGGCAAGTTTTCATAGGATTTACTAACAAAACTAGTAACATTCACAGCTCATTATATCATTTCTTCTTATGAAGTGAACTTTTGACATTTTTTCTGATGCCATAGGCAGTGAAGGTCATGTGATCGCTGTCTTTTTCAATGACATAATTCAAATTAATGAGTCAAAATAATCCATCAACAAATCAAAATCACTGTAAATTAACAGCTTTGAGTAAAAAAGGATGAAGTGTACTGGCTCTCATTTCCTTACACCAGCCCTTTAACAGCCCTCTGTTGACCCTCTCATACCCCTTTGGCCATGGCTAGACCCAGCTGGCTTTAGTTCGGCTTAGTTAGACTGGCCTTAAACTGAGCTGTTTGGTGCTTCTTATCTCTGAAAAGGCCAAGCTTGGCTGCTTTAACGCTAACATTTATCGGCCCTGGTCCATTTGGCTCTAATTGGTCCTGGTTGCTTTCCATTTAGGTCTGGTTGGCCCTGGTTTGACCTTTTGGGCACTGACTGGCTCCATATGGTCCTAGTGTAACCTACTGGCTCTGATTGGCTCTGACTGGCCCCGGTTTGACCTCATTGGCACTGACAGACTCTGATTGGCCCTGGTTTGACCTTGCTGGCTCTGATTGGTCCTGGTTTGACCTGGTTGGCACTGATTGGTCCTGATCCAGGCCAAAACTTGAGTAAACAAACAGCTGCTTCTCACTGATATGTTAATGTCAGCTCACCTCCTATTGACTAAAATAATAAGAACTCCTCTGATTGGTCAGATGTGAGCATCCTTTAGCCATCAACGTCACTCTCTGTTTCATAAAGTGACTGTTCTGGAAATTCTTTAAGTTAAGTCTCAGTAACCCACAGCCTCCGTACCCCTACTTTACCACTTCATACGTAAACCAGCGCATAGCCTCGGTCCCCTTTATTAGCCTTTAAAGAACATGATGATGATGATGATGATATCAGCATTATACAGCGAAGGGGAAGCAGAAATGCACTAAGATTGTTGTTTTACAGCATTGTGATGACAATGGTGTGAAGAAATTCAAAGAAAAGACTAACCATCTGTGCGATTAAGACAGATCCACATCATGAAATGTAAATCTGAGCTGTGCTGCATTAAATAAAACCCCAGAGAGGCCAGGATGTAGTCTGTTAGCTTGATGCTAACACATAATGGACAATGCCTATAATCGACCAACAATTTTGGCTTTGTAGCAGCTCAGGTTTTTTAATGGTCAAGTAAAATAGTTTGCTTCTTTGGTTAAGAATTGCTACATTAATGTCTTAGTATCTCTCCTTTCGTTATTTAATAGTAGTTGGTACAAAGCTGTCAGATGTGCTACAGCCACTAACAGGTGGGGATATCACATTAAAACCAGACGACAGAGAAGTAAGTTGAAAATATAATTCTAAGATGTGATAAAAGTGGTGTGAAATTGTTCCTGTAAATATTGATTATTTGGATGGCCAATGCGCCATCCTCTATAGATAAAGCCTTTTTAATGAAATCAATGCTGAGCTTAATGGAAATTAATAATACAAACAGTTTTTAACAGATGGATTCACTAAATGTTTCAAAGGGATAAGAAACATTCAAGCCATTGGCATGCGATAGTAAAATCTCAGTTAACTGTAAATTAAATAGTTAAATGATTCTGTAACATTTAGGAGATTTTATTCACTAACCATGAGGTTTAGGTGGTGAATTTGGTTTTAAATGTTAATTCAGGGGATTTAAGGAACTTTAAATACGCAAACATTGAACCTAAGAACTTCAACACCCCATTAACATTAAACATCAGGCAACCTTTGAAAACTCTTCTAAAGAGCTGGGTGGATCTCTGGCTGTTTGATTTTCATGTGGTTACACTGACTGGTTTCTCCATCTTATTTTTAACATGCTGATCTGATAAGGCCAGCAGCTGCCCAGCTGTCTCCAGTAGAGGAGTCTTCATGCTGGTCAAACGTTAAGTATGACGGGAACCTGCAGCAGTGACCTCAGGTTCTGGAGAGTCCCTGATCGCAACACGCAGCCGTCTCTAGTTTCAGCTAAACTTAATCTGATGACTCGACTGAAGGTTCATGAAGTGACAGAACTCCAGACTTATCAGGTTGATACATATCTAAGACATCAGGTATCTTCAAAAGTGTTTGATATACATCAAAGTCTGAGGACTATTCACTTAAACATTATTTTATAGAACAGCTATGGGTAAAACCGGGGCTTCTTTAACCAGAACAACCAGCCAGCGTAATGTATATGCATGTCCTGTTCAAGTTTTATCATCTAAATGTCTATAAAATATCCACATTTCTATAAACTTTCCCTTAATTACAGCAGTTGGAACAATGAAAGGCTTCTCTAAGATTACTGCAGGAGTATAACTATCTAATAAGAACCTGATGGATGTAACAAATAAAAGTTGAAGTTTTAACATATATTATTAAAGACGATTATTTGCCTCTAGCCATTCTTGTCATTCCTTCATTTTGCTGATTGCAGATGTGTAACTGGGATGCAAACATAAAGCATGTAATTGTGAACTTTTGAATGGTGTTATTAGTGTTTAACTATAGGAACGACTTAAATGTAAACCCCAGACTTTCCACACAACCACTGGGGCCTGAGAACCAACCAATGCAGGAGCCTGTTTGGAAAGCAGGGAGTTAAAAGTATTTCATCATTTCATGTTTTAATTATAACTCGCCTGTCTTGGTTTATTAACTATCTCAATTCCGTCTCCCCTGCAGATATAATGAAAAAAACGTATTCACAACCTTTTCTTTTTTTTTTTTATTTCCTGTAAGTTTCTTGACCCAACAGTTTTTGATGTTTTCACCATATATGAAGTTCTGCATACATTTTAATTCACTGAATTAACTTATGTTGATTCTCTTTCCTTTTAAACATTTAAAAGTTATTTTCTATCAGCCTTTGATGGCCTTGCAGTAAGGCTGCACTGTGTGTAAGGGAAGTAGGTCATCCAAGCAGGTGGCCTGGGTTCAAATCTGACCTTTGGCTCCTTTCACACATGTCATCCCCAGCGTTGTCTCTCCCTAATTTCCTGAGTTAGCTGCTGTCCTGTCCTCTCCAAAATAAATGTAAAAACCCTTAAAATTAACCTTAAAAGGAACAAAAACTTGCCCTCCCTCTGCTTTGTTCTTAATAAAATGTGTTAACCATTTTCTTTAATGCTTAAGCACAGCTGTTCCCAAAGTGGGGGTTGGGACCTCCTAGGTAGTCATGAGACACCAAAGGGGGTATGATATTTTCCAAAAACAGAGAAATAATGTCAGTGACTTCAGTTGGTTTATTTTACCCATAATAGCAAAAGATTTGCATAAAAATTAGTTTAACTGAACGTATAAACATACAGTGAGATGAAAGTCTTGTGCAAAAAGTTCTTTAGACCAGTGGTCCTCAACCTTTTCAGCTCGCAACCCCCAAAATAAAGGTGCCAGAGACCGGGGACCCCCACCGTACCTGAGGGTGGTTGAACACAGCCATGAGCATTCTAGAAAAGTCATGTGGAGACAAGGCCGTCCATTAGAGGGGAAAAATGGGAGAGCTTCCTGGGGCCCAGCAAAACCATGGTCCGTTGTAAAGTTAAGCTGTGGTATTTTATATTTAACTTGAATAATAACCTCTCTTATCAAAGAAACACATTTCTATTCATTTGTTTAGTCAGTGGCCCTCTTAAAAAAGTAAATCTTTTGTTATAAATAGAATGAAAATATGTTAAAAATAGCTAAAATTGTTTAATAATGGCAAAAAATGGCGGGAAGGGTGGTGAAATTAGATTTTAAAAGTAGCAGAAATGGGTTAGCAATGCCAGAAATTAGATAAAAGTGGCAAGAATAACCAAAAATGGGTTAAAGTGGCGAAAAAGGGAATGTCAAGTGGTAAAAGGGGATTCAAAAGTTGCTGAAATGGTTTAAAGTGGCAAAAATAGGTGGACATTTGGTGAAATGGGATGAAAATTGATATAAGCTTAAAGAAAATAGTTAGCTGAGGCAAAAATAGTCAGAAACTGGCAAAAACCAGCTTTTCAAAATGTGAAATGTGGCTTAAAAAGTGGAAAAGGGGGTTAATAGTGGCAATAATGTGTCAACAGAGCCAGCAATAGGCAGAGAGTGGTAATACTTGGTTTAGAAGTGGCAAAAACAGGCAGAAAAAAAAGTGGTGGAAAGGGTTTAAAACTGACAAAAATGGGTTTTAGTTGCAAAAATATGTTAAAATTGGTTAAAAAAAAGTGTTAAAAGTGATAAAAATGGGTAAAAATTAGACAAAATTTGTGTAAAATGGCAACAGTATAATTCAAAAATGTCGTTAGGTTTTTAAGGTATCTAGAGACCCCCTCTTAGTGTCTCACAACCCCAAATGGGGCCCCGGCCCCAATGTTGAGAACCCCTGCCTTAGACATTAGTGTGCACATGTATGATGGCAGAAATGGAGGGGTCAGCTGCCCTTTAAAGATGCACACAGACACCACTCATTCTTCTAAGAAATCACAGATAATACGATGGTCTTAAGGCTTATAAGCAACAATCACGGCAAAGTGTGCAACATTACATGCTTCACCCACCTAGGGGACACTGAGGGTCCCTGGTCTCTGGAACTCCTATTTTTGGTTTTTGGGCTGAAAAGTTTAGGAACTACTAGATCAGAGTATAAAGTTTAAAAAGAAAGAACATTTTCTCTCTCTCTCTCTCTCTCTCTCTCTCTCTATATATATATATATATATATATGTAGATTTAAAATAGAAATTTAGTGTAATTAGCATGTGCTTGAACCAACTCTTCAGCTGCAGAATTAAACCTTATAACCTCCGACTGCACTCTGATACAAAAGCAGCACCTTATAGTCACCTTTATTCATCATTTCTATCTCAAACATCTCAGACATCACATTTTTGTCTTTCTCTTCCACAGTGGAGTGGATCAGCCAGATTCTCAGCGGTCTCATCTCACATTTAACTCCAATCAAATCTAAAAATAAGCAAACTCTTAACGACAAGCCAACAGCTGTTCGCTCTCCTCCAAAATAAAAGCTCCCCTGGTCAGTCAGACACTTCCTCCCCTCACAGCTCTGGGTAATGTAACCAGGGAGGGGGGTTTATCTAACACAGGACACCAGCACTAAAAATAACAGCCCCCCCTCTCCAACACACCTTGGTTTGATTGACAGCCACCATGTGGCACATAGCTGGAGGAGCAACTGATAGCCCTGCTGCTGATTCCCTTAAAAAGCCATCAGCCGCCCAGCTGAGAGTCCAGTCCGATGCTATCAGGTCTATTCTGGGACGTCCCATTATAACCTTCAACATGAAAATGGCAAAAAGAGCGGAAAGAGTGGCCAAAGATAAAAGTGACAGAAAGCTGAAGGAGTTGGGTGCGCGTCTTTGAAGCCATATGTCCTAAGCGTCAGCCAGCTGCTGCTCGTCAATCACAACACGTGAACAAACTTAAAGACACTTACTTGTCTGCACAAGGATGCCCGGTGTGCCCAGAGGGCTGTCTGCAGAAACTTTAATCTCTTTATCCAGAAAATGTGGCAAGAAAATCCAAAAGGAGAACAGCTGAGCCTGGAAGGAACCCCACAGAAAAAAACAAAACTACAGGCCGTCAGTGCCGTGTAGTTTTGTTTTTCCTCCTGACAGCAGTCCCTCCAGCCGAGGCGTCCGGGCCGGGAACGCTGACTCTGCTCAGAGGAGAGAGCGGGCTGGCGGGGGGCTTTTATACCGCTGTGACATCACACGAGGCAAGGCCCTCCATTGGTCAACCATCCACAGAGGAGCTGGGAATCATGGGAGGACAGAGAAGCCATTTTATGCAACTCACCACACCTGTCAGCCGCTTTACCTAACAAGAGACACAAAGAGAGAATCATCAGCCTCACCAATGTTTTCATCATGTTTTAATCTCACCGTAATCCCTGCAGGTTATCTGATAACGACGCGTCACAGATAAACCACATCAACAGGTGGAGACGGCCTTCATCACTTCATCAGGACCAGTCAATCAGTACATGTACAGGATTTAAATAACAACTAATAAATTCACAAAATTACATCAAAAGTCGCATTACAGCTTCTTAAATGAAAAGATTTGTGGGGATTTCCCATTAGAATAAACTGAAAACGTTAGAGAGTTTAGAAAGTGGACATCAATGATTGCACATTTGAAAGTTTTGTCTGTTTTGAACTAATCCACTGATCAGTTCAGAATCCAAATAATGACATTTTGTGTGGCTTAGATCCCCTTTTAAACTTAACAAAAATATTTAGAAAAGCTACCATTTGACCAACCGCAGACTAGTTTACCTATGAGGAGAAGCACCACGAACAGAGGTCACTAAGCACATAGAAAGTCAAGAGGTTTGAGGGAACCCCCTGCATAGGTCCAGATTTTAAGTCTATCTTTTAAAGAATTAAATGTGCCCCCCCCCCCCCCCCCCATGAAGCAGGGCATTCACAATGCTTTATGCATCAGCTTTAACAGGGCATCCCACTGTTTGGCTCCAGCTGAGCTGAAAACCTTTCTATATCAGGGACGGGAAACTCTGGTGACTGAGAGGACCTCATTAATTTCATCCTCACTGCCTAATAAATACAAACCTCAGGATGCTTTCTATTTAACAATTAGAGTTATTTTTCATTCAACCAAAGGAGCAAATACAGAGCATTCATCAGAATTAATTATCACAACATTCATGATTTAAAACTCAAACACAAATAGAAAGGCTTCATTTAATGTTGTACATTTCAATCTCCAAAGACCCTCCATGTGAGGACGTCACAGTTCGGATTTCCTACAACAAAGCAATAATTTCAGTTTAAGGTTTGTTTAAAGCAATGGTCCAGAGTGTCCATCGAAATATCAGTGTTTCCTTGAAATGTTGAGAGAATTTTCTCAGACTTTTTGTTAAATTTTCAGGACATCTTCAAGTTCTTTATTTGGGGATTGAATTTGTAATTTGGGGGAATTTAATAAGAACAATTGGGGAATTTGCTAGATTATTTTTCAAAGCTCAGATTGTTTTGGGGGGGGGAATTCTGATGTTTGTTTAGACTATAGAAAAGTTTCACCGGAACATTTTAGAAACATCTGAAGAATTTCTGGGGTACTTTTTATAGGATACCCTCAAAATATGTTTAAGAATTTCCACAGAGACTTTAGGTGATTCCTTTCAAATTTTAGTGACTTTGTGTGGATTTTGGAAAGAAAGATTTCCATTAAATTCCAGACTTTTAGTGGAAATTTTGCTGATGTTTGGTTTTAACCAGTCCTTGTAGTCCGTCGTAAATTGAGTCCCCCCATCCCTCGCTCAATGACTGATACCAGTTCTGACTGGCTGAAAACCCCCAACAACGCTCAGCCCAAACACCTGCTCTAAAACTGATCCAGGTCTGGATTTTCTGCTAAGGACATGGTTTTTGTTTGAAACTACTTCCTGTTCAAAGACAAGGCTGAGCTTTTAAACTTTTTCCAGTGCTACTGATCCCAGGTCAGAGGAAGAAACTAAAAACACATTTCAAACAAAAGCTCAGGAGGATAATAATATTTCTGTCCTATCACAATGAATTTATCAATCATTTAATTATTTATTAATTTATGTGAAAAAACTTTTTTCTGTGTGTAAGTAAAATAATGTCAGCATCCAAAATAAAACTAGGATGTTTGAAAAAGCTGTGTTAAAAACTCTCCACTCTGTTTAACAGCACTTGGGAAACAACAGAAAAACTGAAATTGTCATAGGGGGCTAACAATTTTTTCCTCAAGTGTGTATATATATATATAGTACAGGAAGCTCATACACAGACAGAAAACCAGAGAACAACTCACCGTCACACTGACCTGGCACCCACAGCAAACGCCTGAATATTCCCAGATAACAGGGTCCTGTTTAGGAACTCTTTGTTTCCTTGTAAAATACAACAGTGGACAAAGACAACAACTGTAGCGCTGACATTATTCAGCAGCTGTGTCGCTGACAGCACGTCATCCAGCGGACCAATCAGAGCATTAGAAAAGGCTCCACTCAAACAAGAACGTCACTGTAACGAGGAGGAACAACAAAAAGTCTCACCAGCCCGTCATGAACTTCCTATTCTTTAAGATGGTTTTTATTCTAACACTGGAGCTCTGGCTCTGTGAATCAGATTAATGCTACCTTCAACTATCAGCCTCAGAGGAGGGGGAGAGGAGACTCCATCATGTCTGCAGCAGCATCACAGGTACAGTTATCCTCAGAGTTCACAGCTCTAACCTCCTTATGGCCTAAATGGGCTGTGGAAAGTTCCCCCAAACTTTGTAGCAGGTCCCATTGGTTAAAAAAGTAATCCAGAGCTGAAGTCTGTGTTGAAATCGGCAGGATAGAGCTAATTAGCATACTTAACAAGCTAACGCACAGTTGTATGATGATGTGTTCAAGTTGGCTGGGAAATTTTAGTGTTTAAAGAATGGGTATAAATATGTCAATATATAAATTAAGAAAAACTTTGTAATTCAAAAATATATTTATTTATTAATATTTTTAATCACTGAAGAACTTTTGGGAGGAGGTCACAGCATTATTAATAATTTAAATGTAATTTATTCAGCCTATCTATTTTAATACAATTTATTTTTAAAAAAGAAAAATTAAATTTTATTCTCTCGCTTCAATTACTGTACCGAAAACGTACTGAACCGTGACTTCAAAACCAAGTTACGTACCGAACCAAAACCGTTACACCCCTAATAGATTTATAAACTTAAAACAAAAAGTAAGGCAATTTGTGTTTGGTAGATTATTTCTTTGTTGTAACAATGCTTCTTGGTAATAAATCTTATACTGTTGGAAAGCCTGTTTATTATCCTTTTAAATGAAGCCACATTTGTAAGGATCATGCATTTGTAGGATGAGCAGCAGAGCTGAGTATGTGGGTTGCGCCCATGAAAAATGTGCCAAATCTTCTCTGCCAATGCTAAACAGCTGATTTTGCTGTTGCTATTGACTCTTGTTTTGAGCTTCTGGTACCCCCAGATGAGCAACTGTGAGCATGGGCCTTGCTACAGTGGTCAGTAGATGTCTGCTTCAATAATCAGCATGCCACGTTTGACTGATCTGGATAGGGCCCGTCAGCTGGGCAACTTCAAGCTGGTGTTCCGCAAAACCAAGTTGCTGCATTGTTTGGAGTGAAGTGGGCGTCCCAAGAAGACAACACCCCAAGAATCTTTTTTCTCACCCTGTCAGCAAGAACTCTATCCTCCTAGATGACTACACTTGTCCCCACAGAGCGGGGTTTATCAGAGACCACCTCCAGAATTTGGAAGTGGAGAGGCCAGCTAGCAGTCCTGACCTCAACCCCACTGAACTCTCTGGGATCAGCTTGGGCGTGCTGTTCGTGCCAGAGTGACCAAAACAACCACACTGGCTGACTTGTGACAAATGCTGGTTGAAGAATGGGATGCCATCCCACAGCAGTGTGTGACCAGGCTGGTGACCAGCATGAGGAGGAGGAGCCAGGCTGGTGACCAGCATGAGGAGGAGGAGCCAGGCTGGTGACCAGCATGAGGACGAGGAGCCAGGCTGGTGACCAGCATGAGGACGAGGAGCCAGACTGGTGACCAGCATGAGGACGAGGAGCCAGGCTGGTGACCAGCATGAGGACGAGGAGCCAGACTGGTGACCAGCATGAGGACGAGGAGCCAGGCTGGTCACCAGCATGAGGAGGAGGAGCCAGGCTGGTCACCAGCAGAGCCAGACTGGTGACCAGCATGGGGCGAAAGCCAGGCTGGTGACCAGCATGAAATGAAGCCAGACTGGTGACCAGCATGAGGAGGAGCAGCCAGACTGGAGACCAGCATGAGGAGGAGGAGCCAGACTGGTGACCAGCATGAGGTGCGAAACAGCCAGGCTGGTGACTATTGACGGAGGAGGAGCCAGGCTGGTGACCAGCCTGAGGAGGAGAGCCAGGCTGGTGACCAGCATGAGGAGGAGGAGCCAGGCTGGTGACCAGCATAATCAGCATGCCAGGCTGGTGACCAGCATGAGGGCGAGGCCAGGCTGGTGACCAGCCTGAGGAGAGCCAGGCTGGTGACCAGCATGAACCAGACTGGTGACCAGCATGAGGAGGAGGAGCCACGCTGGTCACCAGCATGAGGAGGAGCCAGGCTGGTCACCAGCATGAGGCGAGCCAGACTGGTGACCAGCATGAGGAGGAGCCAGGCTGGTGACCAGCATGAGGAGGAGCCAGGCTGGTGACCAGCATGAGGAGGAGGAGCCACGCTGGTGACCAGCATGAGGAGGAGGAGCCAGGCTGGTGACCAGCATGAGGGGGAGGAGCCACGCTGGTGACCAGCAACGAAGCCAGGCTGGTGACAAATGCTGAGTTGAGGAGGAGCCAGGCTGGTGACCAGCAGCAGTGTGTGACCAGACTGGTGACCAGCATGAGGAGGAGGAGCCACGCTGGTGACCAGCATGAGGAGGAGGAGCCAGGCTGGTCACCAGCATGAGGAGGAGGAGCCAGGCTGGTGACCAGCATGAGGAGGAGGAGCCAGGCTGGTGACCAGCATGAGGAGGAGGAGCCAGGCTGGTGACCAGCATGAGGACGAGGAGCCAGACTGGTGACCAGCATGAGGACGAGGAGCCAGGCTGGTCACCAGCATGAGGAGGAGGAGCCAGGCTGGTCACCAGCATGAGGACGAGGAGCCAGACTGGTGACCAGCATGGGGACGAGGAGCCAGGCTGGTGACCAGCATGAGGAGGAGGAGCCAGGCTGGTGACCAGCATGAGGAGGAGGAGCCAGGCTGGTGACCAGCATGAGGACGAGGAGCCAGGCTGGTGACCAGCATGAGGACGAGGAGCCAGGCTGGTGACCAGCATGAGGAGGAGGAGCCAGGCTGGTGACCAGCCTGAGGAGGAGGAGCCAGGCTGGTGACCAGCATGAGGAGGAGGAGCCAGGCTGGTGACCAGCATGAGGACGAGGAGCCAGGCTGGTGACCAGCATGAGGACGAGGAGCCAGGCTGGTGACCAGCCTGAGGAGGAGGAGCCAGGCTGGTGACCAGCATGAGGACGAGGAGCCAGACTGGTGACCAGCATGAGGACGAGGAGCCAGGCTGGTCACCAGCATGAGGAGGAGGAGCCAGGCTGGTCACCAGCATGAGGACGAGGAGCCAGGCTGGTCACCAGCATGAGGAGGAGGAGCCAGGCTGGTGACCAGCCTGAGGAGGAGGAGCCAGGCTGGTGACCAGCATGAGGACGAGGAGCCAGACTGGTGACCAGCATGGGGACGAGGAGCCAGGCTGGTGACCAGCATGAGGAGGAGGAGCCAGGCTGGTGACCAGCATGAGGAGGAGGAGCCAGGCTGGTGACCAGCATGAGGACGAGGAGCCAGGCTGTTGTGGCTGTGTATGGTTCTTCCACACACTACTGAGGCTCCTGTTTGTTAAATGAAAATATTGTTAAATTGCCAATAGGTTATGTCTTTCTTCTTCAAACTTCAATCATCCAATCCACCAAACAAGAGTCAATGGCAGAATCAGCTGTTTAGCATTGGCAGAGAAGATTTGGCCCATTTTTCATGGGTGCAACCCATATACTCAGCTCTGCTGCTCATCCCACAAATGCATGATCCTTACAAATGTGGCTTCATTTAAAAGGGTAATAAACAGGCTTTCCAACAGTATACGATTTATTACCAAGAAGCATTGTTACAACAGAGAAACAATGTACCAAACACAAATTGCCTTACTTTTTGTTTTAAGTTTATATGTGGAACATAACAGAAAGGTGAGGGGATGGGTTGTCAGTTTTTACGTTTGAATTAAGTTGTATAAATACACTGAAGACAGGAAGAGAGACACCGTAAAACAATGCTGTATATAACAGTGCTTAAATTTATTAGACCACCACCCAAAGTAAGGTTTCTGCCACAGCTGCCCTAAATTAACAGCATTGGTAATTACCAAAATCATTCTTTATGTTTCTGCAATGGTGAATACACCAATATGTAGAAGCTCTTTATTCCAAATGATATCTTTAATGCTAAAATATAATTTTTATTGTTATTCACAAATTTTCAAATTTACTGATTTACCAAAAAAACTGAAAGATAGTAAAGCATATTAATATTTCTTGATGAATATGTCAAATTATAGTTATTTACTGTCATCCCTGAACAGAAAAATGAGTTTTAGTGGTTGAATGTTGTGCTTGATTCATTTCTGACTTCTCAGAGAAACCCAGTGAGCCGGCTCAAATTTGGGTTTAAAAAGGTGAACTGTAATGCAAGAGGATGAGACTCTATGTTGGGGGATACTTAAATAAAAATAAAAAATTCAAGAGATATTTAAGTGAAACAAAAAAATTATAATACTTAAGGCAAAATGTATTTTAAAATGAAAAAAAGCTCAAATATAAATTTAAACATCTGATTTTTCATCGAAACTTTGACAGCACAAGTCTAATGTGTAATATTCAAATCTCAATCTCAAATCTCTTTTAAATTAAGTTTAAATGTGAAAAAACAGCATCAGTGAAGTTCTGTGCCCTTGTTAGGCAGAGATACCAGAAATTTTATGAGTAAAACCCAAAATACAAAGCTTTTCTATCAATCTAAGTGTGAGATCTCATCTCTCTGGTGACGGTCCTTTGTGTTGTGTTCGGCATTCTGTTAGTTTTCTGACAGTTTATTTCAAGTCAAACAAAAAAACTTCCTACACTATTCTGATGATAGTCTCAGGATCACTGATGTTTGTGAGCTCAGCTCTGGCATGACTCACCTGGGGAGGCTTCCCAGCATGCATGAGGAGGGTCTGGGGCTTTCCTCTGCTCTGTGCCATGACTCCAACCAGCCAATCAGATCACTGCTGAGGACGAGGAGCCGTCTCTGCCAATCAGAAGAGAGCTAGCAGATATTAAATGACAACACAATGATAAGCAGCATGTCTTAGTAAAGGCTGATTAAATCTACTGTTTCAGTCATACAAAACTGTTAGATTCATCCCACTGCTCGATAAACAGCCTTCTGTAAAAGTGATTAACACTAAAATACGGTTAATGAGCAGATGGAAATAGAAACACTTTGTTTTCTGGCACATAAACCATGAAACTGGTAAAAAATGGGTTTAAATCAATAGTTTACCCGGACATTTTTTTTAAGTGTCTTTCTCCACATTCAAGGTCACTTTACAGATAAAAACAAGTACAATAACACAACAGATAAAAGCAAACACAGTATAAAATGGGACAAAGTAATTTATTTTGCTTAAATACTTAAACTACATTTATGAATGCAGTAATCAGAGCACAGCTGTATTTGTAGTGGATTTTCCATTTAAAATGTACATGTTCAATATTTTGTGCCTTTAACTTGACCCCGATGACTAATAAAGCTCTGAAGAATGACTGAACTGTCTCACCTGTCAGGGTTAAATCACTGAACATCCCAAGCCTGATGTACCTGTCGCAGCTAACACAAACGTTAGCACTGATGTTAGGCTTTAATGAGGTACCGTGCTATTTACTGACTTTCAGCCGTCTGTCGTTGTTGTGGAGACATTAAAGATATCACTGATTCTTG
Organism: Cheilinus undulatus; assembly: GCF_018320785.1. Lineage (NCBI taxonomy): Eukaryota > Metazoa > Chordata > Actinopteri > Labriformes > Labridae > Cheilinus > Cheilinus undulatus. The sequence continues at coordinate 1,719,006 of NC_054879.1, read as the reverse complement.
GGAATTTGGATCAAACATGTCCCATTAAGAAAAGTGCTACTTCTGTCTGAAATTAAAAACATTTTCATAAATAAAAAGAATCAAGGTTATAATCAGGGGATCCTTTGTGAGGTTCTTTTATAGCTTTATTTTTATTTTTTATTAATTTAATGATTATATGCTGGCCCATTGCTCAGATAGGAGATAATCATTCAACTTGATTTAAAAAACAAAAAGTAATTATTGAATTGAATAATATCTTTACTACATGAATGAGTAAATTATAATGTGTATTAAAAACTAGAAACAGTGAGTTTTTAACAATATTTACTATTATTTTGTGGTTGCTCAAAATGTGCCCCACATATTGGTCACACCGTCAGATATTTATAAAAAGCAATAAAATCAGGCGACTACAGGGTCAGCTACATTCCTGAGGACCCCATGTTCAAACCTTCAGCTCTACTGCATGCTTCAAGATCACTCAAGCTCCTCTAAAGCTGCTATTTTCTCTTAAACTTGTTCATATTTTTGGACAATGCTACTGTCACAACCATAACATGTCAACACCGTCTCTTCTGTCTAAAAATATTTGAATAGATTATGAGATAAATGTTTGCTTTTAAGAAGAGGCCTGAAGTAGCTAGCAACAGAGGGACAACAAGATGGCTACTGTGAACAACTCATGCATATCATGTGAAAGAGTAGGTTTACGTCACCATCGTCAGGCGTCACCTCCGTCAGGTTTTCTGTCTGACGGTGGTGACAAAAACCTCAAACGGTCCTAAACGGAGGCTAGAATATAATTGTTGATCACAATAAATACCAATATGATCCGTAATGTTTCATTAACCTCTTTTTATCTTTATTTATGTAATTCCTCCTATATTTCTTCTCTATCGTCCACCCTAGGGGATGAGGGTTGCCTTCCCTCTCTCATTTCACTACTATGCCATGTTCATTTGGCTGACGTCATTTGGGATGCACATAGAGCACCTACTACCCACCTACATAGCACACAGTATACAATATCCCTTTTAGGCTATGCAACAACATTTAACCAAATCCAACATTCACTGTGAGTTTACAGAAGGATATAATGTATTATTTTATGAGTAGGGGGCGCTAGATGACAGTTTTAGATGATGTCAGTGGTGGATCGTTCATTATTCCTACTGGTAATGACTTTATTTTTACTATGATGGTTTGATATTTGATTATATGAGGATGGGGTTCTTAATAATGATATTGCTTCATTGTACCTTATATTCATTGAAAAGTGTTTACCACAGTGCTCAGGATTGTTATTTTTTGGACTAAATAGTTAAATAAAGTTGTTCAGCAGGAAGTCATTGACTGGAGTGGTGTACATTTCAGAAGTGTATGTAGTAATGAGGCCACTGTCACCACCGTCAGAGGGACTTTTACTTGTTTTAAATGAATATGCTTACAATATGCTTCTTCAGTGCTGTTGAGTTATTAAAGTAATAGTCTCTTTTAATACTAAAATATGTTTGTTAAATAAAAAAGCATTCTTTTTTCTATTTAGACTAAAAGTAAACGTTGTATGATGTTAGATCTTTTAAAGTTGTACACGTGAAACAGTCTAAAATGAACAAAAGTGAATATTATTATACATTTAACAGCATATATGTGTACTAAGCATCCCAGATAATGATTTAAAAACTCTAAATACATATTAGATAAATAAAGATTAAATAATTGGTGTTTTATTGTGTCTGACGGTGTTGACAAAAGTAAAGAAATAACTGGAAAAATGCCTATTTTATAAAAATAAATTACAAAATCAGGAGGTTGCACTGATACATTGCTGAACAGCCAAGACCTTGGTCTATAATGATATACCTTCAGATTTTGTCATTTGACTTACTTTTTATTTTCAAAATTAAAAGCTGTTTTATCCAAATTCTCAAGAATCAGTGATTTAACGCATCCAAATGAATGTATTTTAGTTTACATTACAGGTATGTCTGATGAACATATTTAGATATTACGATAAAAACTGACCAAAGAAGCTTCCCCTTGGAAACATTTGTCTTTAACGACAGACAGAATGGAACTGCACAACCACAGCCGCATTTGCCTGAAAGTCACCAGTTAACACGGTCACTCATTAAACCGAAACACTGGTTCCAGTCAAGCTAGCTTAACACAGACCAAGTAGCTGTTACTGTTTTGAAACATTATTTCCCCTTAATTTACACAAATAAACACCCATTTAAAGTTACTGTTACCTGTTATCGACCGCTAGCAGGGTTAATCGTCAAGTATCTATTTTTTTCAACTTTTTTCCATAAATGGTGCTAGCAGTGCCGCGGAGGAAGAAAATGCAGACGTTAACTTTGGACGTTGGTTTGTCTCCAGAACATTGTTACATGACATCGAGGGGAAGTCAGAAACCTCGGACCCTGAAGTAAACTACGCAGACACATGATGTACAAAACTATCAAGTCAAACTTCCATTTTCTAGTCCTCCTAAGATGAGCGTAGGAAACCCCGTCTGACCGCATCACAACGTACGCGGATCGGCGGAGGAATACAATAAAACCGCCGGTTTGTAGCTAATTTTAACACTAGCCAAACTCAGGATAATAAATTTAACATACAACACAAACTGAATGATAAAAGGCGTGAACTTTCTGCATTAATATAATTTCTCTGTATGAGTTCAACTGGAACAGATTTATAGCATCAGATAGTGGAAAAACATGTTCAGAAAGGGGACTTTTATTAGGCAAAGGTGTGCAATCGCCTGTTAATTAAAGCGTTTCTGCTGCACCAGTCTGTACTCTGGCCGTTTGGGATTTTGGGGGATTTCACACACTTTAAAGCGCAAGATATAAAGTAAAACTGTTGATGCTAACAAAGATCAGCAGTAACAGTTCTTACACAGTAACAGAAACTAGCATTTTCACGTGAGAAACACAGAATAAATGCCTCACAGACTGCGTTCTGCCTCCCCCACCTAGGGCCGCTACTGTTAATCTGAATATGGGCGAAACTTCCGGTGCTAAAGCGGAAGTACATTAAATACATGTACTCTAGAGCTGCAGCTAACGGTGCTAGCTGCTAACGGATGCTAACTAGGAATGACAGCATATTTTTGTAATCACATGTGACGCTCATTACCTGTTGATCCGTTCGTGATACTAATTGTGACAAAGTTAAATGTGTCTTTAACAACAGTGTTTTAAACATGCGGTTCACTGCACTGTAAAAAATGTCCGTAGAAAATACGGCAAAAGACTGTCAAATAGCAACAGTAAAAGACCGTAAAACAAATAAACATATATTACTGTATAAAATACACAGAATTGCTGTAAATCAAGCAACGGTATGAAACATAAATATTTACAATTAAAGTACGTAATAATTACAAAATTGTACCGTTTAAACGAAAGAAGATTGTGAAAATAAAGGAAAAATACTGTAATCTTCAAGACGGGCAATTACTCTAAAAATTACAGTAGTATTTTGTTAAAATTACAGACTTTTCTCTCATGTACATTTAAATTCACAGTAAAAATCTGTGAAAAAAATTGCAATCACATACCGTAATTTTAGCAGGGACAAGAGGTTAAAAAAACTGCATGATCAGGAAAGTTCTGTAGAAAATACAGTAAAAACCTGTCAACCTGCAAAACCTGTGAACAAGCACCAATTTGTTGTTATGTTCACATTTGTTTCTCAGTGCTACACCACATGATGCTGCCTTGTGAAATAAACGGACAGTTACAGTTAATATGAAAACCTTATTGAAACAAGAATGGTACCAAAAATCATTTTGTTTGTTCTTAATTTGATGGATGAAAGTGGTCAATTATTTTAGTTTAACTGATTTATTGGAAAAGAATGATGTTAATTGCTCTCACAAAGAATGCCATTGCATTTGTAAAGCCATTCCACTTCCTTTAATGCATCTAACACAAAATACATTGATGTACTTTAATGTTTCAGTCAATCTTCCAGAACTAAAATTGGATGACACATATTACTGATAGGAAATATAACAAGGTAATTGGAAAGAACTATTTTATATATACATAGAGAGAGAGAGAGAGAGAGAGAGAGAGATACATACTGTATATATAATATGTATATAATACAGTTGAATATATAGTATATACATTATATAAATACAATAGTTATTTTTACTGGTTAAATAACTTAAACATGAATGCAAATAGAATGACAAGAAACCCTCCATAATCAGTTTTAAAAATGAATGTGAACTGTACATATAGTCTATCAAATTGATTTCTAAGGGGAAAAAAAATTCTTAAAAAAAAAACAATATGAAACCATGGTTTAGTTTCTGAAATTTTAATTTACTTCTCATACCTTATGTAATTTAATCTAAACTTCTCTTTACCTGTATGTGGGTTATTTATGTCAAGAAAATACGTTTTGTTTCATGTGCCAATGCTGTATTAACTATTGGAATCTGTTCAATAAAGTTGTATCAATATAAAAATAAATATATCAAAATAATTTTGAAAAACTGTTTCCCGTCGCCATTCAACCCTGTCTACACAGGAACGTTTTCTATTCTGTCTGTACTAGAACAGCGATTTGGGTGTTTAAAATGGAACAATTAGGAAACGAGCTACAGAGTGAACAGTTTTCAGTCACCTCCCTCCATGTACACAAACAGTGCTGCTTTCTCGAAATACGTTTGCGCACTGTGGTTGCAGTCAATTGCCATGCGCGAATACGGCTTCGCGCAGGCGCGGGGAAAGAAGGACCTTATACGCATGCGTGTGTGGTTCGTTGGAAAATCAAACCGCCAACGGCTGCCTGGTACACTACAGCGCTTTCGTGTCTTCTGTGGTCTCGTTCTGTGGACTCTATTTCATAGAGTTGCTGTCTGCTCGTAGAACGGGCTGCAAACGAAGATGGAATACAAAGCAGGACATTGGCGTGTATTAATTCGACGTCACCCGGAGCATCAGCCTACGAGCTATTGGTAAGGCATGTAGAACTTCTTTTGTCGTAGTGTCAAATATTTCTTGAGTTCTTTTCATTCAGTAACACCACGTGTTTATAGGTAGAAGTTAAATGGGTCAGGAGGCATTTTGTTTCAGTTCTAGACCAGCCAACATTGCTGTTTGATTTGTATTTTTTTCTGTCATTTCAGCGTGGAGAACGTTTAACACTTGCTGTGTTGGGGTCCATAAGTGAACCCCAAGCTCAGAGCTAACTCCGCCCACTTCAGACTTTTGAAAAATGCACAAAAAATGGGCGGTTGGGTACTGGGAACACTGGGAAGAGGGTAAGAAAAAGGACGGAGTTTTCCAGATGAGGTGGGAGTGACCGTGAGGACCGTGATGTCCCCTAGCCAAAAAGTGAGAGTCCCGCCGCAGCACTGATGCTTCAGAGCGACCTAAGGTGAAGGATTTTTCCCCTTCAGAGTCATATTCATATCTGTGTTCAGAGTCATATTCATATCTGTGTTCAGAGTCACATTCATATCTGTGTTCAGAGTCACATTCATATCTGTGTTCAGAGTCACATTCATATCTGTGTTCAGAGTCACATTCATATCTGTGTTCAGAGTCACATTCATATCTGTGTTCAGAGTCACATTCATATCTGTGTTCAATCACATTCATATCTGTGTTCAGTCACATTCATATCTGTGTTCAGAGTCACATTCATATCTGTGTTCAATCACATTCATATCTGTGTTCAGAGTCACATTCATATCTGTGTTCAGAGTCACATTCATATCTGTGTTCAGAGTCACATTCATATCTGTGTTCAGAGTCACATTCATATCTGTGTTCAGAGTCACATTCATATCTGTGTTCAGAGTCACATTCATATCTGTGTTCAATCACATTCATATCTGTGTTCAGTCACATTCATATCTGTGTTCAGTCACATTCATATCTGTGTTCAGTCACATTCATATCTGTGTTCAGAGTCACATTCATGTCTGTGTTCAGAGTCATATTCATATCTGTGTTCAGAGTCATATTCATATCTGTGTTCAGTCACATTCATATCTGTGTTCAGTCACATTCATATCTGTGTTCAGAGTCACATTCATATCTGTGTTCAGAGTCACATTCATATCTGTGTTCAGAGTCACATTCATATCTGTGTTCAGAGTCATATTCATATCTGTGTTCAGAGTCACATTCATATCTGTGTTCAGAGTCACATTCATATCTGTGTTCAGAGTCACATTCATATCTGTGTTCAGAGTCATATTCATATCTGTGTTCAGAGTCATATTCATATCTGTGTTCAGAGTCCCCTGAGGCAGGCTTTCCAGCTTATTCCTACCCCTCCATGAATATGGGCGCAACATCCGCTCCGTTCTATCTAAATGGGACTTTGCATAGAAACGAGATGCTAAACGTGACTATTAAAGCAATTTTAATACCAAACTACATAAACTTAGACTGCTTCACCTCAAAGTGGATAATATTATTATTATTTCTCTAGCCTCTACTGGAGAGTTCAAATTGATGACATTACTTTAGATAACATACACGGGCATATATAGCTAACTTTATTAGCTTTATATCAGTATAAAAAGATACATTTCTAGTTTGTGGAGTTGCTGAAATTCTCATTTTACAAACTAATCCCTCTAAAATATGGGAATTATATCTATAAAATTATCCATGACTCAAGTTGCCAGCTCTTCAGTTTGGTAAATGTCAAGTTTTGTATTAAGAATTAATGATAAATTAATACTAAAAGAATCACATCCCCGATGCACTTAGACAGTGGACAGCATGTTGTGAGAGACATATTTAACTTTGTCATAATATTAGTACCATGAACATAGCAGCAGGTACTGAGCATTACAGAAAATATGATTAAAAAATTTCAGCTCATTGATTTAACAAAAATGAAGCAGTATTTATTACAGCAAATATTTATTTATTTCAGAACAACCACTGTTGACACTAAATCACTTTAGCAAGCCTTTGGAAAAATCATGTTTTTGCTATTATTGTTACTGTACTGGAAGTTCCACTTCCATTCATAGCTACAGTAGACCCCCAGGAATAATGTGGTATCCACCTTATTTACTTATCTACAGCTTATAATACAAACAATGTGAACATGTGATAACAAAAATATAAATATTTACAAATTCCAGAAGAATTCCTATTGAAACAACTGTTGTTCTTTGTTAGCGTCCATAGTTAGCTGCTGTACTAGAATACATGTATTTAATGTAGCCTACTTCCGTTTTGGCACCGGAAGTTTCGCCCATATTCACATTTACAGTAGCGGCCCCAGGAATAAGGGGGATAGTGTGGTGGTGGACTGTGGTGGTCCTGGGCACTACCTGTTGGCTCCAGCACCTCCTAAATGCACAATGGGGATATGTGCACGTCAGTGTCATGGCACTAAAGATTTAATAGCTCACTTGATTTTTGCAGGATGCCACAAAGCTCAAGATTCAGAGAGGACAGTTGGAGGGCTGCTCAGAGGACATAAAGGGTATGGTGTTTCCCCTTCTCTCCTGTTTCGACAAAAAAGAAGACAACCTCTTTTGCCTTGTTGAAACATTCTTGCCAGATGGGGTACCAGTGGAAAGCCTGCCCCATGTATTGTTTTTTGTAGTAAGTGGATCTCAGAAACACTTTAAAGACTCATTTGGATGGTAATGGATGATTTGCTTGTAATTCTTTTCTACTTTTATCATCCTCCCAGGAGCCTCTTGCTAGGCTTCAAGGCAGCTCATGCTATGCATTGACCAGCATTGGGATCCACTCAGGAGTTCCTACAGAGGTAATAATTTATCCTCTTTAGAGGTAGTTATATGGTATAGTGTAATGCTGGCAAAATGTTTTATTTCCTTCCAGCCATGTGCATCATATGATACAATATCAGTTATTTTTATAACTGTGTTATCGTCACCTGTAACAGCTGCTATCCTGAGGAAGACGGTTCAGGACAATAAGAGCCAAAACTAACAGACTGAAAACAGCACATATCCCAGAGCAGTTGCAATAATAAACTAGAAAAGCACTCAGAGAGCGCAGACCTCCGCCATTAGCCCTATCTCCCAATAGTGAAGAGTCCTTTAAAAATTCCTAGATCCAGACGATGATCTGGATCAGTCCCAAAATCAAATCAGTTCTTCCTTTTGCCATTTCTGACATTTCCTGGAAATTTCATCAGAATCTATCCATAACTTTTTGAGTTATGTTGCCAACAAACAAACTAACAAACCCTGCGATCACATAACCTCCTTGGCAGAGGTAATAATAATTGCACTGAATGGAACTGTGCAAAATTTCGTTGTACTTGTGTACAATGAAAATAAAGATTCTGGTTCAGATTTTTAGGTTTGATAGTAAACAAATTTTCAAATTTAAAAAACAAGAAAAAAAAATAGATGTGCAGCATTTTTTCTAAACTGTTGTGAGCAGAAAAAGCGCAAGGGCAAGCAAGATGACATACAGAGCTGTGGGATCAACACACACTCTAAGTGGAGAGGGTAGCACCAGTCACAGCTTAGTGTTGATTTTAGAAGAACATATAAACACAGCAACACCCGTCTGATAACTGCTTGACAGCTGGATCACTCTACATGTATGTCTGCATTTTTGTGTCTGCTGTAGCTTCTGCCACAAAACACAAGGGATGTGACAAGACATTCAGCTCACGGGACAAGAAGAGATTGGGTCCACTCCTTTTTTGAGTGAATTCAAAAATTGGATAGTACTTTGCAATCAGTGCATACATAAGTGTTCAAAACTTCTAAGTTGACATGATTTGGTGCTTTACCTTGTCTTTCTATTTTTCCTTACTCTTTTTTAAGGTCCTGTTTCTTCTGCTAGTAGTGACTAGGACTCCATTACTTTATACTGTCTCCGGTATTCCACTCTTCTAAAAAGACGCCAGTTATCAAGGATTAATAATGGTAAGCCTTGCACAGCATTTGTACATACCTCAATAAATTCTTTAGATTAATCTTTCTTTAAGCAACATGAAGCCATTTTATGTTTATTTTATGTAGTTTACACCAAGCACTGCATTAATCTGGTCATGTAGAAATACCCAGAATACTGCCATGCCACTGCTTTGTCCAGCTTGTTCTCAGTGTTCTGATGATCACACCATATGGGGGCCAATACAGTTTTCTGTGTGAGTCATATGTTTTCATTATGATTGATTTAAAATTCAGCGCCCATCATCTTTGTTACAGCAAAATCCTTTTGTACCCCAAAGCATTTAGGGTGAGTGTACCCATTAGGCCCACCAAAATCTAAGTTCACGTGTTTTTCATAGATACTAAGATGGTTTATAAACATGATCATTTGTTAGAATGAAGGATTAATCCCTCATTTGAAGGTATATTTATTTACTTATGCATATTTTAAAGAACAAATTAAAGAAATGTTATGAATAAAGTCAAAAGTCTGGCATGGCCTTAATTGGTACCTAAGTACCATTTAAGCCCACGTGTGTTCCAAATAAGCCCACAACCACGTTTATTGACAGAAATTAAAAAAATTATTACATTTTTCAAGTAGTAAACATATTAATTCAGTAACATGTTATACATGTTAAACACAATTTAGTTTTTGAACTTAGATTTAATGTTTGGCTGTCACAATGATGATTTTAGGACAGTTGCTGTAATTCCTCTTTTTTGTTGGCATTTTTCTCACTATAAACAAATGATTATGCAAAATTAACTGACATAACAATTCTTCTGGTCAGTGTGTGATCTGTGATGTACTTGTGTTAATGAAGTTAGTATAACAACATCCAACATGATTACAGCGAAAAGCTATCAAACCTCAAAATTTCATTTTTTTCTATTGAAACACATCAGATGGGCTTAAATGGAACACACTGGGCTTACATGGTACTACAGTGACTACCAGGGAAATGAAGATAATATGTTCTCACCAAAATTAAACAAATGTTTAAAGAAATGCCTGTAGCCTAAATATGCTGTAAAACTTGCCATCACAGTTATTCCTCTTCTGCCAAACTTTCTGAATTATCAAGGAATTCTTGTTCAAAGTTTTATGTAAGATTTATGTAAAATGAATCAGAAAACACTTAGTTTGTGTACTTATCATTTTTAATCATTAAGCAGTGTATCTATCAGTAGGGCTACATGTATTGACCAGTGATTAGCGCACGCTAGCTAGCATGACTCATCTTTTCACATACAACTACAGAGTAAGAACTTACAAAAAACTACCTGTTTATACACAAAAAAACAAATCAGTAATCTCTCAAATTACATAATATGAATGTACTTAACAAGTCAGTGGCTGAAAATGGTTGAAAAGAGGTTCTTTCTGAGGGGTCCCAAAACACCAAAGTTTTGAGGCGACTTTATCTGAGCCTCCTTGAGACTGCACAAATGTAGGCGGGCCTTTTTCAATATCTACAAATGTGATTGGTGTCAAACAAAAACTGACATATAATTAAGAAATTGTGTGATTGGACAAAATAATGTATAGCATAAGACAGGCCCCTCTTTTTTTTTTTTTTTAAATTGACTTCAAAGTCGCAAGTGGGCTTAAATGGTGCCTGGGCTTAATGGGTAGGCTTACCCTAATACAATACAATAATAACTTTATTCATCCCCGAAGGGAAATTAGATAGAAATTATATATAAAATTATATATTATATTTACATGTAAAAGCAAATTCTATATTTATTTGGGTGGTCTTACAAGTAAATATATATATAAAGAGCATAGTTTGCAAATATTTATCTTGTGGTTCAACTACCTAAAATCACAATATAACCCTTATGAATGGTTCATACCAAGGTCTTTTGCTAACACTTGTGGTTTGGGCTATTGTGTGTAGCTTTAGATCAGTGTTAATTTCGTCGACTAAAACTATGACTAAAAATGTTCATCGACAGCTTTGTTTTCCATGACAAAAACTAGACTAAGACTAACAAAAATAGATCTGTGATGACTAAAACTGACAAAAACTAAGTTTAGTTTTTGACTAGAATGTAATGTAGTTTTCGTCGGACATTCAAAATCCATGATATCTCTCCACTGTGGGTAATTCTGTCAAAAAACAATGCAGCTGTAGCTCTTCTGTCTCTCAGCTGTAGAAAGCAGGGACCCCAGGTTTGGCAGGGTGCAGAGAACATCCCACTATGACTTGGTACCAGATTTAAGCAAGACAATAAATGCTTGGACTAAAAGTAAAACCTAAAATGTGAGGACTTTTTATGGACTAAAACTAAATGGACAGAAATGACTAAAATGTGACTGAAACTAAAATTCATTTCACTTAAAGACTAAAACTAAGACTAAAATTAAAAATATCTGCCAAAATTAAAACTGCTTTAAATAATGACATCAATTCAAATTTATGTTTAGTTTTTACAGCAATAGCTATGTCACTTTTTTGTGTGGGTCCATATCTTCTTGGATATGTGAAGGAGGGGGGAGCTCAGTGGATACAAGCCTGGGCACCACAGCTCTAAACTATAAAGGAAAAGCAAATTGCAATTAATATGTCATAACTGTCTCATTATAATCAATAAGGGAAAAAGTAATTGGCTGTTGTTAGGTGATTGCTGACTTAATAGCTGGCACTTGTGGGTACATTTGCGTTTCTTCACCATATTCTATTATAGAAATGATCTGTATGTACTGTACACACTGTTTATTTTATTCTGTTGTGCTGATTGTAAGCATGGCTTATTAGAGCCTAGTTTTCTCAAATTTACATCCGTGTAGGCATTAAACTGAAGCACTGAATCACTCTAACTTTGCTTTGTATATGTACTTCCTGCAGAGAGGATGGAGCCAGTCCAAAGTAGAACACCTGATGAACTGTGCTCGAGTCTTCAAGAAGATGAAGTTTCTTGGCCATGTGAAGCTTCCCAAGTGGAAGGCCTTCTTCAGTCAAGACTGGACTCATTACTCTTGAATCATTTAGGGGCAAGTGACTTTGTTTCATCTTCATGCATTACACCAAGGACTACCTGTCATACATATGGACACAAGCTTTTTCTTCCAAGATCTAAACTGCTTTGTGAGTATACAGACAAGTTATCAGATGTGTTGAAAGGTTTTTTTATTGCAAACATATAACTGCAGAGTTTCTTATTGTTTATCAGAGAGCTTGAATCTTTTGTTAAAAGTAGGAGTATTAGGGCACTACTGCAAAAATCTAGCAAATTAACTGAAATTTCACATGTTTTGTACTGTATTTTTTACAGTAAATTTCTGGCAACCACAGCTGCTGGTAATTTACTGTAAAATTTAAAGTAAGGCAGTATTAAGCTACTACTGTAAAATCTGCAAACATCAGCTGTAATTTCTCATGTTTTGTCCTGTATTTTTTACGGTAAATTTCTGGTAACCACAGCTGCCAGTAATTTACTGTAAAATTTAAGTAGTTATAATAAAATACCGTTAAACATTATACGAGTCTACTGTTTTTATTACTGAGATAGACTGTATTTAGGTTAACAGGATTTCTGGTGTTTTTAAAGTAATTTACCGTAAACAGGTTTGTTTCATTATCGTTATTTTTACAGCCAATCCCTGTAGAAAATGTTGTAATAGAGCTGTAATTTCTACATCAAATTACAGTAAGTTGTACAGCAAATTACCGTAAATATGGTTACAGTATAACTGTTATTTTTACAGCAAATCCTTGTATAAACGGTTACAATATTGTATTTTTTTAACAGAAATTTACAGTAAAAAAAAAACAGGTTTGAACTGTAATATTTACAGTTGTAGAATGAAAACACCGTTTTATCGCATACATTCTCACCGTAATTTTTACAGTAAATCTCTGGTAACCACAGCTGCCAGCGTTTTACTGTAAATTTAACGGAATTTTTTTTACAGTGTGTTTATGTCATGGTTTGGGTTTAGTTGTGTTAATTTTTTAGTTACTTGGGTTTCTGGTGCTCCTTATGTTTGTTTTTCTACCTCCTGTGTTCCCTTGTCTTTAGTTTCAAGTTGTGTCAGTGTCCCTCCACGTGTTCCACATGCTCCTGTTCGGTGTTTCCTGTTTTATTTTGTAGTTTTCTTCTCCTCGTGTGTGTCCTCTGGCTTTCTTCCTGCCCTTGTGTTTTTTTCTCCACCCTGATTGCCTTCACCTGTGTCTTGTTCTCCCTCACCTGTCATTGGCCTCACCTGTCTCCCAGTGTCTAATCACCCCCTGTCTATTTAGTTTCTGGGTCTCCCTGTGTCTGTGTCAGTTCGTCTGCATATCCTGCCTGTGACTCCCCTGTGTGTAACCTCTTGTGATTTTCAAACAGTGTTCCCTCGTGTTCTTTTGGTGATCTTTAGGTTTAGTATTTTGGCCTTTTTGTGCATTTTGATTTTGTTAGCACCTTTGTTGTAGTTTTTGCATTTTTAGTTAATTAAAGAGTTTTTTTGTGCCTTTGCAATTGAGTCCTTCCCTTTTGAGTTTTTACCAATCCTGACAGAACGAACTGACCAGATAATGGACTCAGCAGGCACACTAATTAGTGAAGAGCTTTTTCAGTTAATAGATTTTTTAGTTCCTTATTTTGGGCTGTGGAAGGACAAGGCGACACACCCATGGTTTAAAGGGGCAGCACTAAAAAGGTCAAAGGAAGAAGTGCTAAAGAAACCATGGCTCAAGAGTTCCCTTCCTGGGTGGTTGCTGGATTTTGTTAATTCACCAGAGCCAGGGCCACCACTCCTGGAGCTTCATCTGTCTGCCTTCAAGCTCAAACCTCAGCATCCAGCTTCCAGTGCCCCAAAGACCCCAGCCTTCAGTGCCCCAGAGACCCCGGCTTCCAGTGCCCCAGAGACCCAAGCTTCCAGTGCCCCAGAGACCCCGGCTTCCAGTGCCCCAGAGACCCCGGCTTCCAGTGCCCCAGAGACCCCGGCTTCCAGTGCCCCAGAGACCCCGGCTTCCAGTGCCCCAGAGCCTCAGCCACGCGTCTTCAGAGCCCCAGAGCCTCAGCCACGCGTCTTCAGAGCCCCAGAGCCTCAGCCACGCGTCTTCAGAGCCCCAGAGCCTCAGCCACGCGCCGTCTGCCCCCAGTCCCGGCAGAGCGCCGTCTGCCCCCAGTCCCGGCAGAGCGCCTTCTGCCTAGTTCTCCAGAGGCTCCACTGGAGGCTATCCTGCCTCCAACTCCTGGCTCTACATCGCCTGAGGTTGCCCAGACCCCCGCACCTGGCTCGACGTCGGAGGCTGCCCGGCCCCCCGCTCCTGGCTCGACGTCGGAGGCTGCTCGGACCCCCGCTCCTGGCTCAACGTTGGGGGCCGTCCCGGCCCCAGCTCCTGGTCCCTCATTGGAGGCCGTCCCGGCCCCAGTTCCTGACCCCACGTTGGAGGCCCTGACCCTCACCTCTGTCCCTGGTCTGCTACCTGGCCACCCTCCTGAACCCCTGGTCCCCTCTGGGCTGCTGCCGGGCCGCCCACCGGAACCCTCGTGCCCCTCTGGGCTGCTGCCTGGCCGCCCACCAGAACCCTCGTGCCCCTCTGGGCTGCTACCTGGCCGCCCTCCTGAACCCCTGTTCCCCTCTGGGCTGCTACCTGGCCGCCCTCCTGAACCCCTGTTCCCCTCTGGGCTGCTGACGGGCCGCCCACCAGAACCCTCGTGCCCCTCTGGGCTGCTGCCGGGCCACCCACCAGAACCCTCGTGCCCCTCTGGGCTTTCGCCTGGCCGTCCCCCTGAACTTTGATTTTTGGGTCCCTCCTCCAGCGCCCCCTCCACCTACCCTGCTCCTTTAGTTATGTTTAAGAGTCTAGATTTTGGGATGTCTGGGAGCCATCCCTTAGAGGGGGGGTACTGTCATGGTTTGGGTTTAGTTGTGTTAATTTTTTAGTTACTTGGGTTTCTGGTGCTCCTTATGTTTGTTTTTCTACCTCCTGTGTTCCCTTGTCTTTAGTTTCAAGTTGTGTCAGTGTCCCTCCACGTGTTCCACATGCTCCTGTTCGGTGTTTCCTGTTTTATTTTGTAGTTTTCTTCTCCTCGTGTGTGTCCTCTGGCTTTCTTCCTGCCCTTGTGTTTTTTTCTCCACCCTGATTGCCTTCACCTGTGTCTTGTTCTCCCTCACCTGTCATTGGCCTCACCTGTCTCCCAGTGTCTAATCACCCCCTGTCTATTTAGTTTCTGGGTCTCCCTGTGTCTGTGTCAGTTCGTCTGCATATCCTGCCTGTGACTCCCCTGTGTGTAACCTCTTGTGATTTTCAAACAGTGTTCCCTCGTGTTCTTTTGGTGATCTTTAGGTTTAGTATTTTGGCCTTTTTGTGCATTTTGATTTTGTTAGCACCTTTGTTGTAGTTTTTGCATTTTTAGTTAATTAAAGAGTTTTTTTGTGCCTTTGCAATTGAGTCCTTCCCTTTTGAGTTTTTACCAATCCTGACAGTTTAAGTGCATTTGGGGTGTAATTCTGTCAATATCAATTTATCCTTAATTCCAAACCTGACTCCAAACTGAAGAGAACCTAGAGTCATGGATAGTTTTATGAATATAATTCCCACATTTTTAAGGGGATTAGTTGATGGAATAACAATTTCAGCAACCCCACAGATTTCTATTTTTTTTTCAATTCCATTATTTTGTTTTTGTATGAAATACTTTGGGAAAAGGAAATCATATTCCCATTGAGAAAAGGTGTATTTCAAAATAAAAGCACTCAAGTTGAAAATGTATCCTATGTAGCAGGGGTTATCAAGTACATCTGCACAAGGGCCAGATATAGAGCCTCTGGGGGCTGGACTTCCAAATAAAGACAAATTAAATCAGTATTTTGTTCTGATTAACATTATTTTATTAGTATGTGTATTTCCTGTCAAATCCCAGGCCATTTCTAGGCGTTACCAGTGAGATCTGCCCCGATGCCGTATAAGGAGACAGGCATGACCACAGAAGTGGCTGGGCTCCTGAAAATCCTAGACAATGGTCCCTCAACATTTATAATTTAGTACCAATATGAACTCATCTTTCACACTTTTCACTACTTCACTGCATCGTTCTGCCATTTCTGCCACTTTGTGTCACTCTTAACCCATTTTTGCCACTTTTTGCTGTTTTATCACTCTTTAACCCACTTTCCTGCCTTTTCACTGCTTTGCCAGTGGCTATTTTTGCACCATTTTGCCACTTTTAACTCGTTTTGATTCTTTTTGCCCTTTTTTTCTCTTTAACACATTTTTTTGCCATCTTTAATCCTTTAAATCACTTGTCTTGCCTATTTCATCTCTCCTTGAGCCTTTTTTGCCACTTTGTCTATTTTTGCCACTTTTCATTACTTTTTCCACCATTTTTGCCACTTTTAACACATTGTTTATGTACTTTTTGCCCCTTTCATCTTTTTATAGTAATGGTTTGCCACATTTTAACCTCTTTTCACTACTTTTCCTATAAGTTATTGTCCCTTTGTGCCACCCTACAACCCATTTGGATGCTTATCGCCCACTCTCTAACCACTTAATCTGGGCATTTTTGCCACTTTTAACACATCTTTTAAAATATTTACTAAAAATGGCTGACAAATGAATTTTGTTAAAACATCAAATATTGTCATTCTAAAACTATTTGAATATGAATTCTTTTTTTTAACAGCTGCAGACATTTAAAGCCAAAAGATACTCTTAAAACTTCATGCTTTTCTCTTCATGCTTTTTGGAATTTAATGATCTTCTGGGGGCGGGACAGGAAGCTTTGGTGGGCCTGATTTGGCCCCCACGCCGCCAGTTGATGATCAGTGCTATATAGCCACCCTGTGCTTTACACTATAATACTTGGCCTATTTGACCTTTACAATGCATTTAAATAATGTCAGTGGTAAAAGTTCTGGTGATATAAAGCAGTGGTCCTCGACCTTTTCAGCTCGAGACCCCCAAAATAAAGGTGCCAGAGACCGCGACCCCCACTGTACCTGAAGGTCGCTGAACACAGCCAGGAATATTCTAGAATAATCGTGGGGAGGTTTCTGGGACCCAGCCAAACTAGGGGCCCATGGAGGTCAACAAAACCCTGGTCCATTGTGAAGTTAAGCTGTGAAAACCATATTTTATATTTGACCTAAACAATAACGACTCTTATCGAAGAAACAAATATCTCTTTCTATTCATTTGTGTGGTAAATAGCCTTCTGAAAATGAAAATAACTGTTTTCAAAAACATATTTAAAATTGGTAATAATTGCTTCAATTAGTTAATAATGGAAATGATATAAAACAAAACATAAATGGGTTAAAAGTGGCAAAAAATTAGATAAAAGTGGCCAAAAAATAACGAAAAATTGATTAGATAGACAAAAACAGGCACAAAAAGTGGTTAAAGGGGATTATAAAGTGGCTTAAATGGTTTTAAAGTACAATAAAATATGAATAAATGAGGTGAACTGGGATGAAAAATTGCTATAGACTGGCAAAAATGGGAAAACTGCAGTTAAAATGGGCAAAAAAGGTGCAAAAAGTGGTTAGTAGTGGCAATAATGAAGCAACTATAGGAAGAAAGTGGCAAGAATTGATTTGGAATTGACAAAAACAGGTAGAAAATATGGTGGAAAGGGTATAAAATGGACAAAAATGGGTTTTAAGTGGCAAAAATGTGCTAATATTGGTGTTAAAAGGGATGGAAATGGGTTAAAATTTGGTGTAAAGTGGAAAGTGTATTTTTAAAAATATTTATAGTTTTTTTTTAAGGCATCTGGAGACCCCTTCTCCGTGTCTCGCGACCCCCAATGGGGTTCTGACCCCAAGGTTGAGAACCACTTATTTAAAGGACTATATTAATATGAGGCAAATAAATAAATATGAAAAACAAACCCTGGGCTTCCTCATGTATTTACCTGGATACACAGCAGGAGTCAGATTTTCAGTTCATCATTGTATTATTTGGTGGAATGGTTTATTTATTATAATGTAAAAAAAATGGGACTGAAAAAATAAAAAAAAAATCTGACCATCTTTTGACATTTGTTTTCTTGTTGTTCCATACTTGTGACTGAAACAAAAAAGGTAAAAGGGCTGAGTTATTGAGGGTTTTTTTTTTTTTCATTTTTTGTCAAAACATAACAGAATAACCCCGACTCCTCTGATTTCTGAGGCTGGTTTCAAACAGGAAGTGGACCTACCAGTAAGAACGCTGACCAAGAACTAACCAGTGAATCATGAGTGGACATTAGTGTGAAGTTTGAAGAAAAACCCTGGGAAGCCTTCTTTATCACGTTCTCTTGATGTTTTGGAGCTGTATGACCTACTGCTGCATTCTTGTGGATGTGAACTCTAAAGAATTCTGAGGTTGGACATGAAAATTAAAAACATAAAGCCTCGGCTATCGCTGGTGTAGAGACACTAAAATATTCCAGCATCATCACAGGAAAGTCTACTGACATTATTTTTGATTATGTAACAAAAGCATGAGTGCAAAAGTCAGTTTCAGTGAATTCATTATTTATTAAAATTTAACAGGAAACAGTGATTGAATAGTGAACACACAAAGTTTAAACATCATTTCCTGGTATTGAAACAGATGAATAATTATCATTGGCTTTCCTTGATAGAATGATTCCAGGTCTTCATTAACGATAGTTTATTATATTTGGGTGTCTGAGTACCAGTTTCTTCCCTGTTGGTGAACTCTGGCCCTGTTTACATTTATGCATTATTTAAGCATTATGGGCATTGTGACACCAAGCTGGCATCCATACTCTGTCTTCAGTGTTGAGCTGCTATCAGAACTCTCTGTCCCTCCTCTAACAACAGTCCATCCATCCTCTCTGAGGCTCTCTGACCCTGGTCTGGTATCCCTACATGCTGATAAGAATGAATGGAGGCCAGTTAGCCACCAGCTAAGAGGCTAGTGGTGCCTCTTTAACAGCTTTTCTCTCGTGTTGTCATCAACATGCTTTTAAAGGACACACTGGTATTCTATTGGTTGGATTAAAAAGACAGCTCAACTCCAGACGACCAGTTAGGAGGGCGTTGTGATGTATTGTTCATGGATGAGCCAGTTCTAGGGGCCAGCTCCTGTTTGAAAGAGGGGTTCCTTTTTCTGTTGTTTTAAGATTTAAAAGTCAAAATGGTGCCAAATGAAGAGCAGCTTGGGAGCTGAAAGGCTGGCTCTTTTTTACTGAGCTGAGAGGAAAAATTCAGATCTCTTAAAAGAGCTTCACTTCCTGTCAGTCTAGGTGAAGCTGGTCGGCCTTAAATGCAGTCATGTTTTGGTTTACTAGCAGAATCACGTCAGGACGGTCTTTAATGCGTGCCAGCACACGTTGCATCTACTCAACCAATCAGGATGAAGACATCCCAGACCACCTCTGCATCAGTCAGATATGTGATCATGTTTTTAAGGTGCATCCACACAAAGCTTTAGGAATTACCACTTGGTATTTAAATGCCCAAACAGACATGTGTGACTAACTCTCAGATTTACCAGTGTGTAAAGTTTAACATGCATTAGCCACACATACCTTCTTTTTCTGTCCCTGCTCTTAAAAATGTCTGAAATATTTCCAGGTTTGAATGTCCAAAATGTTCCTTTTCTCCTGTAGAAAGTATAAATTAGAGTAGTATCAGGTAGAGGAGCCATAAGAGAACACACAGAGTACCAAACCAGGTCAGCCAGTCCACACTGATGATGTTTAACACTTCTGTCACCAGCCACCTTTCACCACCGCTGCTGTTTCCAGCTTCTTTCAGGGACTCGTGACGCGTGGCGGCCCGGGCCTCGTACAACCCTCCGTCTGAGTCTGACGCTTCTGGGATATAATGGAAACGTTTCCCGTCCTCACAGGCGAGCGCTCGGCCCGGGCCGGGGTCTGACGACTCTCCTTCTTTAGACCTGAAGTGACCATGATGACAGGAGGTCAGCACACAGCCCAGCACTAAAAATAGTTCACCCTGTTAACTAACGGGATCCCTGACTGATCACCAGACAGCCAAACAAAATAGTTTGTTTGAGGTTTTTAGAAGTTGTGTGAAAAGCTGTGCAGTGAGATGTTTGGAGGAGGATTTGGTTTCACTTTTACACGCAGAGCTGTTGGTTAGTATTCTGGGTTCAGTTCTTGTTTTGCTGCCTCTGATTTCTCACTGTGCACAAAAATGTAACTAGAGGATCACAATACAGAGCACACATAAATTAATCACAACCATGAAGGTGCAAAAACGGCGAGTTAGAAGGGTGACCAGTTAGTAACAAACTGTATTATATAACCAACACACTTATAACCTAGTTTCAGTATGATCCACTACAGGCTCACTCACACTCTACAGTCCACACACTAACATAGACGGAGACTTCTGTCCACATTTCTGCACAAAGCATTCAATAAAGACCCAATGTTGTGATATCAATACCCGGACTACTTGTCAGTGGGATTTTTATGCCAGTTCTGGTCCTGCTGACACATTTCCTGCATGTTTGTGTACAGGAAACCATGTTCCCTAAAACTGAGTGCATTCTGTTGGAGTTGTAGCTGATTTCAGAGGAGATTGAAAACATGGAGGCTGAATTTGTTTAAAGGGGCTCTATGCAAGATTTAGAAAAATATCAGTGTAGCGACACCGCCGGCCATTAGGCGAACTACAACAATATTGTGTTGCTCGTCCATGATGGCGCGCTCCTTGCTCATGAACGAGCCTCCGGTTTATCAGCTGATACACACACAGACCAAGGTGATTTACCGGCATCGTGTGTACAGAGGAGGTAAGCGAAGTAACACTTAAAAGTTCCACCAACTAAAAATGAAAATGAATAAAGCATATTTGAACGTCTAGTGCGGACACGGCACAAAGTACGGAAGAGTATTGGGGCCACTGGAAAAAAAATTTTGAGACGAAAATTTTTTTTTCACTTGTGAGAAAAAAAGTCCGAATTCTGAGATTAAAGTCCGAATTCTGAGATTAAAGTCAGACTTTAATCTCAGAATTCGGACTTTAATCTCAGAATTCTGACTTTGATCTCAGAATGCGGACTTTGATCTCAGAATTCGGACTTTAATCTCAGAATTCGGACTTTAATCTCAGAATTCGGACTTTAATCCCAGAATTCGGACTTTGATCTCAGAATTCAGACTTTGATCTCAGAATTCGGACTTTAATCTCAGAATTCGGACTTTAATCTCAGAATTCGGACTTTAATCTCAGAATTCGGACTTTGATCCCAGAATTCGGACTTTGATCTCAGAATTCAGACTTTGATCCCAGAATTCGGACTTTGATCTCAGAATTCGGACTTTAATCTCAGAATTCGGACTTTAATCTCAGAATTCGGACTTTGATCTCAGAATTCGGACTTTAATCCCAGAATTCGGACTTTGATCTCAGAATTCGGACTTTGATCTCAGAATTCGGACTTTAATCTCAGAATTCGGACTTTAATCTCAGAATTCGGACTTTAATCTCAGAATTCGGACTTTAATCTCAGAATTCAGACTTTAATCCCAGAATTCGGACTTTGATCTCAGAATTCCGACTTTGATCTCAGAATTCCGACTTTGATCTCAGAATTCCGACTTTAATCTCAGAATTCCGACTTTAATCTCAGAATTCGGACTTTAATCTCAGAATTCGGACTTTAATCTCAGAATTCCGACTTTAATCTCAGAATTCCGACTTTAATCTCAGAATTCCGACTTTAATCTCAGAATTCCGACTTTAATCTCAGAATTCCGACTTTAATCTCAGAATTCGGACTTTAATCTCAGAATTCGGACTTTAATCTCAGAATTCCGACTTTAATCTCAGAATTCCGACTTTGATCTCAGAATTCGGACTTTGATCTCAGAATTCGGACTTTAATCTCAGAATTCGGACTTTGATCTCAGAATTCGGACTTTGATCCCAGAATTCGGACTTTGATCTCAGAATTCGGACTTTAATCTCAGAATTCGGACTTTAATCCCAGAATTCGGACTTTGATCTCAGAATTCAGACTTTGATCTCAGAATTCGGACTTTGATCTCAGAATTCGGACTTTAATCTCAGAATTCGGACTTTAATCTCAGAATTCGGACTTTAATCCCAGAATTCGGACTTTGATCTCAGAATTCAGACTTTGATCTCAGAATTCGGACTTTGATCTCAGAATTCGGACTTTAATCTCAGAATTCGGACTTTAATCTCAGAATTCAGACTTTAATCCCAGAATTCGGACTTTGATCTCAGAATTCAGACTTTAATCTCAGAATTCGGACTTTAATCTCAGAATTCGGACTTTGATCTCAGAATTCGGACTTTGATCCCAGAATTCGGACTTTGATCTCAGAATTCGGACTTTGATCTCAGAATTCGGACTTTGATCTCAGAATTCGGACTTTAATCTCAGAATTCGGACTTTAATCTCAGAATTCGGACTTTAATCTCAGAATTCAGACTTTAATCCCAGAATTTGGACTTTGATCTCAGAATTCGGACTTTGATCTCAGAATTCCGGCCTTAATCTCAGAATTCCGACTTTAATCTCAGAATTCGGACTTTAATCCCAGAATTTGGACTTTGATCTCAGAATTCCGACTTTGATCTCAGAATTCCGACTTTAATCTCAGAATTCCGACTTTAATCTCAGAATTCGGACTTTAATCTCAGAATTCGGACTTTAATCCCAGAATTTGGACTTTGATCTCAGAATTCGGACTTTGATCTCAGAATTTGGACTTTGATCTCAGAATTCGGACTTTGATCTCAGAATTCGGACTTTAATCCCAGAATTCGGACTTTGATCTCAGAATTCGGACTTTGATCCCAGAATTCGGACTTTAATCTCAGAATTCGGACTTTAATCTCAGAATTCGGACTTTAATCTCAGAATTCGGACTTTAATCCCAGAATTTGGACTTTGATCTCAGAATTCCGACTTTGATCTCAGAATTCGGACTTTGATCTCAGAATTCGGACTTTAATCTCAGAATTCGGACTTTAATCTCAGAATTCGGACTTTAATCTCAGAATTCGGACTTTAATCTCAGAATTCCGACTTTAATCTCAGAATTCCGACTTTAATCTCAGAATTCGGACTTTAATCTCAGAATTCGGACTTTAATCTCAGAATTCAGACTTTAATCCCAGAATTTGGACTTTGATCTCAGAATTCCGACTTTGATCTCAGAATTCAGACTTTGATCTCAGAATTCGGACTTTGATCTCAGAATTCGGACTTTAATCTCAGAATTCGGACTTTAATCTCAGAATTCGGACTTTAATCCCAGAATTCGGACTTTGATCTCAGAATTCGGACTTTGATCTCAGAATTCGGACTTTAATCTCAGAATTCGGACTTTAATCTCAGAATTCGGACTTTAATCTCAGAATTCGGACTTTAATCTCAGAATTCGGACTTTGATCTCAGAATTCGGACTTTGATCTCAGAATTCGGACTTTAATCTCAGAATTCGGACTTTAATCTCAGAATTCGGACTTTAATCCCAGAATTCGGACTTTGATCTCAGAATTCAGACTTTGATCTCAGAATTCGGACTTTGATCTCAGAATTCGGACTTTAATCTCAGAATTCGGACTTTAATCTCAGAATTCGGACTTTAATCCCAGAATTCGGACTTTGATCTCAGAATTCGGACTTTGATCTCAGAATTCGGACTTTGATCTCAGAATTCGGACTTTAATCTCAGAATTCGGACTTTAATCTCAGAATTCGGACTTTAATCTCAGAATTCAGACTTTAATCCCAGAATTTGGACTTTGATCTCAGAATTCGGACTTTGATCTCAGAATTCGGACTTTAATCTCAGAATTCGGACTTTAATCTCAGAATTCAGACTTTAATCTCAGAATTCAGACTTTTTTCTCACAAGTGAAAAAAAAATTTCGTCTCAATTTTTTTTTCAGTGGCCCTAATACTCTTCCGTAACAAAGGCTATTAAAAAGGACGATATTTTCGCGACCATTTCTATGAATGAACAACTTAGCGACTCAGTGCAGCACTGACAAATGTAATCGTCTTTTCCGTGTGTAATGTGTGTTTTGTAATGAATGGGACGCGTTTTAGAGCAGAAGCAGCAGGGCTAACGTTGCTCAGCTCTGATAATGGAGCCTCGACCACGGATATCAGACAGCTGACATTATTGTTGAAGGTATTTTACAAACTAAGTATCAAAACATAAACTCAGTAAGTTGAGTCCAGTGCCAGGAAGCAAGAAAAAGATGAAATATTATCCGGAAAACACTAAATGAGCAACGTGACATTCTCGTTGTTTGGATAGCATCTTTGTGAGCAAGCTAACGTGATGTAGCATATGGTTTATACAACATAAACACTACATTGTATTTCATGGTCCAGAGTGATGCTTTACCTTTCCCACAGAAAGACGGCCATCTCTGGATCGGTATTTATCCCGTGCGCCGAGCGTAGCTCCCTCTATTTCCATATTTATCCTCCATTTCCCCCTGCGTCGGTCACACTCTCTTTTAGCTTGACGGGCTTCAGCAGATAAAACTGTCCTAGTTTTTTATGTTTTCGAGGAGTTTGTGTGGGTGTTGGGGCTGAGCTAGCTGGTCGTTTACTGGCGGAAGCAGCCTTCTCCATTCAACACGCCGCTGTCAGGTATAAACAGAGCAACGGGGTGCATGACGTAGTACCCGACGTCACTTCCGTCGAGATTTCGCGGAAAAATTCGGCCCGACTCCACAGGCTTATACAGGCAAACAAGGAAGACATAAAGAGCCTCATTGTTCACATCAATAAAGGATAAAGTGCACCATTATAGACTCAAAAGTGGGAAGTTTTGAAGCAAAAATCTTACATAGAGCCCCTTTAAGCGCTCCTTCTGCCACTGAGAGAGACATGGACAAGGAGAGGCACATCTGGTAATTTCACTGCTGATGAGTAGATTAACTTGTTGTTTTGCCGTCTGCAGCAGTGTTCATTTTGCCAGCTATTTATATTATTACTATATTATTTATATATATTCATATTATTTTTACTATATCTTAGTTTTAGTCCATAAAAGTCCTCACATTTTAGTCTGAACTTTTAGTTCAAGCCTTTATTTTCTTGCCTAAATCTGGTACTAAATCATGGTAGTGTGTTCTCTGCCAAACCTGGGGTCCCTGCTTTCTACAGCTGAGAGGAAGAATAGATACAGCTGTGCTGTTTTTGACAGATTTACCCACAGCGGAGAAATATCACAGATTCTGAATGTCTGACGAAAACTACATTACATTATAGTCTAGTTTTAGTCATCTTGAAGAAAATTAAGTGTTTGTCAGTTTTAGTCATCACTAGACTAAGACTAACAAACATAGATCTGTGATGACTAAAACTAGACTATGACTAACAACATCTTGAGGTTTCATTTTCAAGGAACTGCCTCTCTAGAGAATTTTCCTCTGAAAAGCAAGACTTCATACTTGTTAGCATGATACTTTCAAAATGGCAGTATTTCTACAGTTCTACTGGATTATGTCAAAGCACCAATCCCATTTATACCCCTCAGCTCTTATCTTGGCCCTTTTCTTGGTTTTGTGTGTTCACGTCAGGTGAAGGGGTGTCCCAGTTCTCTCTTGAATAGAGGACTAGGGCTAAGGGCCACACTTCAAACCGAAGGGTACGATGAATTTCCCACCATGCACCACGTTCACTTGCAAAATGGCACAGCAGATTATGAAGGAGATACATGAATGTAAATATTATTATATTATAAATATTTTCAGCAGTTATAATTAATTATAGAAAATACACCAGTTGTGTTTTCTCATGTAGTCAATCTTTAGCTACTAGGGTTGGGATTTCTTGTATTTTCGGTATGTAAACGTGTAAAGCAGGGCGATTAACTGTATAGATTTTATATGAAGAAGATCAACACAGAGAGCTGTAGTATGAACGAGGTGGTCGAAGCGTTACTAAGCCGTCCCCGTCAGTCCTCCACTGACCCAAACACGCTACTGAGAATTTGAATGTGTGAAACTTAATGTGAGCATGTCTCCTGCCACCAGGTTTTTTTGTCTGACTGCCCAGGTCGGCCCTACACATGGGTCTGTATGTGACCTCCTGTCTGACTGAGGGAGTGACTCTACTCTCAGGGTCTTACAGAACTGCGCTGTGGGCGGGGCTTAGTTGTACTTAAAGCTGTTTACAATGGCTGCTCCTGTGTGGTGATTACCTGGGATGTAGCTTTAGCATAGCATCAGTTTTACTTGAACTGGACCAGGTTTCTGTATGAAATAAAGAATAAAAACAACACTAAAAGCTTCTCATGATGTGAAAGATGTTCTCGCTCTTCTGCCGACCTGCTAAGGGTTAGTTGTTGTGAGTGGCTGTGTATAATGCCTGCTAGTAAATGATTAGCTCGGATGTAGCCACAGCGGCAGTTTCGTCAAAACTGGACAACGTGTCTTTATTCAAAAAGGGCAGAGACCAACACTGAAAGATTTTCATCACAGAAGATTTTTGCTTTTCTCCCTGTCTGCATGGGTTTGGGATCATTATGGTGGAGTTTGCCGCTGTATCCAATGGCTGCTGCCGCCGTAGCCGTTGGCTAGAATGTAGCTGGAGGAAAGCGGCATTTTAATCAGAACTGAACCACATTTCTTTTTCAAACAAGAGCAAAGAGTCACACTGAAAGCTTGTCTCGACAGAGACGTTTTTGCCCGTCCCCCAGCCAGCCTTGGCATCAGTCTGATTTGCTGAGAAGCTCCACCTTTAACAATCTAAGGCAGCGGTAGCCTGTCAGCATAACGGCCATCAAAAGGTGCCTCGTTTCTGAAGGGGGAATGTTTTCACCTATAACCCTTACCACTCTGTTTCCTGGGGCAAGGGGAAGGGGTAGAAAAGAGATTGACCCAAACTCTGGTGGAACATATATGGTATTGATAACACCTTTAAACTTATAAAATTAAAGCTAATTTAAGCTTGAAATACCTTTTTATTCTGGGTTTAAGTCAGCAGAAGCTCAAACACATCAAAACATGAAGTCATGTGATCTTTGTTCGCCATGAAACAGGAAGCTGTTTGTAGAGTCTTAAACCACTGGTGGAGCCATAAAAAAATCAGCAGGGTTTTTCAATTTAATTGAAAACTGGATCATCACAAAAGGCTGACCCTGACTGTTAGTGTTAACGGTCACTGCATGCTGTGTGATGAGACTAACTGGGTGCTTTAATGGAACCAGATGTTTACAGAATTATTCCATAAAACATGTTAATGCAGGCATAGAGAATGCCTTAAACTAAGTTTTTACTGATCTAGAGGGACGCACCCAATACCATTTTTGTATCAGACCAAGTTTTGAGTCGTCACTGATACCAAGTACAGATAAGAACGCCAAATAACACCATCACAGTTTTTCACATTATTTTGTTTCTTGTCAGATTTCCTGACCTCTCCTCGTGACAGTTCAGTTATCAATCAATCAATTTTCATGTGTAAAGTGCTGATTCATGACAAATATTACCTGAGGACATTTTACCAGAGGGTGGATTTAAACTGACTCTTCTTTATAATATCTATAAAGAACCAATGTGAGTATAGGACTCAGTAACATTTAACAAAGCTGGACTGTAACACCTGCAAACCCACAAACAGAATACACCAGTGAAGTACAAAACTGCAGCTTTTAATGAATAAATAGCACAACAGTTTCTACATTTACCTACTGCAAACACGACAACTATTATATCTGCAGGGATTTTTTACGTTTATGGGAACGTTAAACTCACGTCTCTCTAAACTGTAGTAACTTCGATCCACTGTAAAACAGTAAAATTGGCTGGGTGAACATTCATCCAGCCATTATTCGCATATCCCGTTTGGTGGCTTGAGCCTATCCCAGCTGTCATTGGATGAGAGGCCGGGTTCACCCTAGACTGGCAGCCAGCCAATCACAGGGCTGACATATAGACAGACAACCTCGCGCTCGCACCCACGGCCAATTAAGAGTTATCAGTTAACCTAATGGGCATGTCTTTGGTGGTGGGAGGAAGCAAGAGTACCCAGGGAGAACCTACGCATGCACGGAACATGAAAATCCACACAGAAAGGCCCTGACCAGGAAGCAGGAACCACCTTGCTAACCTCTGCACCGCTGTGCTGCCTGAACAGTGTTTCTTTACATCGTTTATGATTTCCTCAGAGTGCTGTTTGACACATTTTAATCTACTCTGCTCAGATTCACGGCTCTACCAGTGTTTTAAGACTTCAAAACACTACTTCCTGTTTCATGGCGAACAAAAAATTGCCATGACTAAGTTTTTTGATTTGACTTGAGCTTAAGGTGACTTGAACACACTGGCAGTTGTAAAGAAAAAAAGGCAGCAATAAGCAACAATGATCACAGTCAGTTTTCATATTCACATTTATATCTGTGGGAAATTATCTACATTTTTACCTTCCTACAAATGTAATAAATTTAGCATAAAAATGAGGGAAATGAGTGTTTGGTAGATTATTTCTTTGTTGTAACAATGCCTCTGGTCAACAAATCTTTCTACGTTGAAAGTCTGTTCATTTCCTCTCTTAATGGTGCCATAGTGAACGTGCATTTGTGGGATGAGCAGCAGAGCTGAGTATGTGGGTTGGTCCATGAAAAATTTGCCAAACCTTCTCTGTCAATGCCAAACAGCTGATCCTGCTGCTGTGGCCACTGACTCTTATATGGAGCTTCTGACAGTCAGGTGTTTGTCGTCGTTGGAAGCAATCTGAATGTGGAGAGATATGGAGATGAGATTCTGCAACCAGTAACAACCCTGTATCTCCATAGTCTGGGACTAAACTCTATCCCCAAGATGGCATAGCTGGCCCCCACAGAGCGGGGTTTATCAGAGACTACCTCCAGAATTTGGGAGTGGAGAGGCCAGCTAGCAGTCCTGACCTCAACCCCATTGAACTCTTTGGGATTAGCTTGGGCGTGCTGTTGGTGTAAGAGTGACCAACACAACCACACTGGCTGTCTGGTAAAATACAGGTTGAAGAATGGGATGCCATCCCACAGCAGTGGGTGACCAGGCTGGTGACCAGCGTAAGGGGGAGGAGCCAGGCTGGTGACCAGCATGAGGGGGAGGAGCCAGGCTGTTGTGGCTGTGTATGGTTCTTCTACACTCTACAGAGGCTCCTGTTTATTAAATAAATAAATTGTTGAAGTGCCAAAATGTCTTGTTTCTTCAGACTTCAATCATCCAATCCACCAAACAAGAGAGTTACAGAATCAGCTGTTTGGACCAACCCACATCCTCAGCTCTGCTGCTCATCCCACAAACACATGTTCATTATGGCACCATTTAAAAGGGAAATAAACAGACTTTCCAACACTATAAGATATATTGACAAGAAGCATTGCTACAACAAAGAAATAATCTACCAAACACTAATTACCTTACTTTTTGTGCTAGGTTAAAATCCCTGAAAATGTCAGTTATTATGATTTTGGGATTATTACATTGAAAGCGGCAGATTTGTCATACGTTTGTGGTTTATAACGTTTGCAGGTGCAACATACTTTGGCAAGGAAAAGGTGCTTTGAACAGGCAGGAATGTCACCTGAATAACCATCTACTTAAACTGCATAGCAGTGCATAGTTGTAGTCTGCGTTACTTTTGTCAACCTCATTAGTGTTCAAATGTCACCAAACTGCAGACATGGCTCCAAACTCACCTGAAATAATGAGAGGCTAATGTGAAATTATTCAGAGTACAGTACCAGGAATGATTTATGAGCCTTTGGACTTGGTATCAGCACTGATACCGGTTGGTACTGCTGCATCCCGACTAATCTTTTGTGTTTTTGTGGAGTTGGTTATATGCTACCCACCAGGTGAGTGCGGGCTGAAGGTGTCCTGCCACCTCCACCTCTAGTGTCACTGGAGAGCCCTCCATGACGATGGCTCTAGACAGAGGCCTGGTGAAGCAGGAAGGGCCAGGTTTAGAGGCTTTTCCCTGGGGAAGAGACTCTGCCTGGGCCTGGGGAACAGGAGGAGCAGGAAGGGAAGGCCCTTGGATCTGAGGTGTTAGCTTGATTTCCTCACGGATGGCTGTGGGCTGACAAATGTTTGGGTCTTGGTCTGGAGTTAGTAGATGAGGTGGAGAGGACAGTGGGGTTACATGCGGATTAGCCTGCTGTGCCAAAGCCTGGGTCTGTGCTTCGGGCTGAGGAGGAGCAGCGGGCCTGGCAGAGCTGCCGGGGGTCATGCCAGTGTCATGCACACACTGCTGGGTACAGGTAGACCCGTGGGAGGTGTGGACTGTCTGGTGGCTCTGCTGGCTGCTGAAGCTATTAGAACTGGTGATGGCACTGCTGGATGTGCTGATGTTGCTCGGACAGATTGGCTCTTGAATAACTGTGCCGTGGACTTCAGGTAGACCTCTGCTCCCATGTGAGAGAGGACTTTCTTGCTTTGACCTTACATCACTGTTGGCCTGCAGCATATTACAGGGACTCTCTGGAGTAACGGTCTTAGTCTGCTGGATGACAGTGGTGGTCGTGGTCTGGCTGCTACTCTGAGGCATGGAGACAGAGGATGCTTCCTTGCTGGATTGGGAGGAAAGAACATCTTGGTCATTTCCACTCGTTGGATCTGGATGTGACTGTTGAAGGTTGCTGTTCCTGGATAGTGGCATACTTGTTTGGACACTAGTTTCACTGGATTTCATCTCCACTGGAGGGTTACTTTCTCTGTGGGAAGCAGACTCTGTACGGTTGGAGACTGGCTCAGTCTTTCTCTCTGGTCTTTCTTTGACTGAACTGGGGCTGCTAAAGGCCTGTGCTGAGTTTCTAATACTGTTTGAAGTGGATTGATAAATGATGTGCTGGCTAACTGAACTTACGCCTGTACTGTTCTGACCACCCTTTTGTGGTCTGGAGAGTGGGTTTTCAGTTTGGGAAGAGGCTTTACTCCCTGAGCCGGGGCAAGATTGTAGAACAGTTTTATCTTGAGAGATGGAGGTTCTGCTTTGAGAAAATGTGGTGCAAGATTTAAGGAACCTAGGGTCTTGTGGAGGAGTTTCGTCCTTTTGGAGGTTCAGGTCTGGATCAGGAGGTTGTGGAGGATCATAGCTGGAATTGGGGCTGGTTGGGCTGTGATTGAGCTCAACTGTTTGTGGGCTGGGTTTGCTCTGGGTCAAGGTCTCACCTGTGGATGCAGCATTCTGTGTGACCTTGTCCCAGGTACCCACAGTCATCTGGGGTTCATTTAAAGGAGGGTTATGCTTCTTCATCTGTGGCCATGTACCTGAGGAGATACTCTTCTCTGTTACATTATTGTCCTTGTGGGAATGGGTGCTGTTTAGGGCGGCATTTGACTCAGATGCTAACCTTGGCCCTTGGCTCCCCGAGGAGTGTTCAACTCTCTGGGATACGCTGGTTTTGTTGGTCTCTTCAGTAACCAAGATGCTGCACAGAGTGCTGGTGAGTGGGCTTGAGAAGGGAACTGTCAGCACACTCTGGACAAGTGAACTCGACTCAGATCGAAACCTAAACACAAACAAAAAAGAACCAGATTCAAACATTTAGATCAGCTTCTAATGAGGAGCAACAGGCCAGGGCTAGAGCTTACATCTTTACAGGTCATATTTGACCTTTGACTTTGGTGGCACCCTAGGCCGCCCATAGAGGGGGACAGAGGGGACAGTGTTCTGGGACCCAGCCAAATGGGGGGGGGGCATGGATGTCAACCCATGTAACCCTTTTTTAAAAACAGAATGACCTTTTTATTGGTAATTTTAACAATGTGGATGGACACAGCGAACTAAAGCATTAGGAAAGTTAAGTCAGACTTCACACCAAAGCCATGATGTGGAAAAATGCCAGGATGCCAAAAAATAAAACAGAATAAACTATAATGGAATATTGAAATAACTGTAAAAAGAGGCAGAAAAAAGGGGGCAAAATGGGTTAAAGGGGCGAAAAGTTGCTTGGAACATGGGAAACACAGCAAAAATGGACTTCACGAGGCAAAAATGGGCAAAAAGCTGCGAAAAGAGTTTATAGCTGTTAAAATAGCAAAAGGCAGCACCAATGGAGTAAAAATGGCCAAAAATGCTGAAAGAAGGGTAAAAGTGGCAACAAGAAGTGGTAAAAATGGATGGAAAGATTTTAAACGGGCTAAGAAGTAGCACAAAAAATAATTTTGTTAGACCCCAATAATAGTTTGACAGACTTTTTAGCTCCACATTGAGGGAACTGTTAGCCAGGATGCTAGCACCAATGCTACTGACACACATATACAGTGCTGTGAAAAAGTATTTGCCCCCTTTCTGACTCATGATTTTTTTGCGTATTTATCACACTTAAATGTTTTGGATCATCAAACCAATTTTAATATCTCACAAAACAACTCAATAATCAATTCATTTCTTCATGATGGATTTAACTGAACTCTGTAGGATGTTCAGAGACAAGGAAACATTTCTGTCTCCATCCCCTGACATACTTCTCAATAACCTTTTCTCTGAGTGTTCTTTTGTCTTCATGGTGTAATGGTAGCTATGAATACTGATGAACCAGTGGCTGGACCTTCCAGACACAGATGTCTTTATACCACAATCACTGAGATACATTCACTGACCTCAGGAGATCCTCCTTTCACTAACTGTGAGACTACTAGCACCAACTGTCTGTACCTCTGTTGGATTAGCTCAGTCACTTTAGAGGGGTGAATATTTATGCAGTCACTTATTTCACATTTCAGGGTTTTATTTCACTGACATTACTTTGTAGAAATCTGTTAGGGTTTCTGCTATTTAGTCAAAAAAGCCAAATTATATTGGCCATGATTGATTTATAAAAATCTACATCAAGGGGTCAATGCTGTTTTAGGTACTGTAATCTTCACGACCACTGTTCTGTCTAGAATGGGTCGGTCACTCAGGAGTCCTTCCAGACCTCCTGACGGCAGCCCCACCCTTAATTCTGACCCATTTCTGGTATCACAAACACCACCAACACAGAATATCTGTTCTGTTATTAAGTAGCTCTGTGATTATTCTGGATACAGACCTGGTGCTGCTTGGAAGGCTGGGGGGAGGTGTTGAGCAGCTCACTGCACCACCAGCAGAACTGTTCCCCCAGTGCTCTGATGGTGCGTGGTACTGGTGGCTGCACTGGTTGATGTGGACGCTGTGGGAACTGAAGCAGACTCCCTCCTCTGCGTCTGATTGGACCATGATGGACTCTGGTGTCTCTGCCAGTGGTGGTAGGGAGATATCATCAGGTGACACACACTCGTACTCGTCGTTGGAGAGGTAATCCTCCAACATCACTTCCTGCTGCTGGAGCTCCGTCTCTGACAGACCTCCTGCTGATGCATCCTGGGTAAAATGGATCACAGGTTGGACTGACGTGAGTAACTGCTGCTTTTAATGACATCTGATGGTTACTGGAACATTCTCCTAGTAAAGTGAATGTGACTCTAAACTGGACCATGCAAACCTTCAAACCATCTGAAAACTCTGTGGGAGCGCGTACATGAACTGGGCCTTTCTTGGCTCCTGATTGGTCTCCAGACCCACCAATCAGAAAGCCCCCTCTCACTGCTGGGCCACGTCTTCCCAGTGTATGGTAGTAAGACTGTGACCTTAATCTGGTTTACAGGTGTGACTGGAGCATCAGTACCAGTGAATCAAGATTTCTACATGACCATCTGGAGAATCTAGCATTCCATTCAATAAATCCACTCAATCAGCAAGTCAACTCATCAACAATCACAAAGAATACTTCAGTACACTCGAAGCTCAGAGAAAAGGTTTCTAATGCTGACAATATTTGGTGTTCTGATCATATCAGGGGTGTCTTTAAGTGTTTCAATGGGAGACAAGATTTTTTCTAACCTAGGACCAGTAACTAAGGAGAGGAACAGCTGTTTCAGACTGGGGCATGAGACACGCATCAGTTTCAGTTTGTTTGTATTTTCATGAGTCAGGGCTTTCAGACTGCCTGTGTAAGCACCGCGTCTCACACAAGAAGAATACGGCAATCAATGGAAATGTAGATTTTAAAGACAATGTTAAAGGAGATCAGTCCAGTACTGAGCTACTGAGCTGTCTGATCCTGGAGTGACCTGACTGATGAGCAGAGGCTACAGGTAGTAAACATCTTTACCTGCGGGTGTGTCTGCGTCGTTTGCTGCCAGTTATCCAGACGGTTAAGACAAGTTCATTTTAGTAATCTTTCAAAGCGATGGTGTAGACCACAGGTGTCAAACTCAAGGCCCGGGGGCCAAATCCGGCCCGTGGTACAGTTGTATCCAGCCCGCAAGATCATACGATCTTTCTATCATAACAGGTCCACCAGTATGAGGTCTGCAGATTTCCTCCAGTAAACCTGTTAACTTAACCTTGATGATTTAAAATATCCTTGTTGAATTATAAAACTCTGAAAAAGTAAAGAGTAGAAGTTAGATAAAAACTCAGGAAGGTGGGAAAATAAATTCATGTTGTCATTTAATATTTTCAATTTTGCATCTCACAGTTCTGACTTAAACTTGTGATTTTGACTTTTTTCATGTTTTGACCTTCAAGATTTACACTTTAAAATCCTAAGTCATATTTTTACTTTTAAAACTTGTGATTTTGACTTTCTACCTCCTATATCTGCCTTTTAAAAACATTATTTTGCCTTTAAATTTTGTGTTTTGACCTTTTGAACTAATACGTTTGACTTTTTATCTCAGACTTTGAGCCTTTAAAGTTATCATTTTCACTTTTTTAATCTCAGAATGATTTATTATCGGTTTTATTTATATTTTTTCCTGTTTTACTAATGGTGAAAATGAGGTTGACAGTTTATGTTTAAATGTTGACCTTGTTAGGCTCTTAGGTAAGGCCTAAATTCAGAACCCACGATTGACTTTCACCATCCTGGCCTAAATAGTCCGGCCCTCAGGACTTCTCATCGGAGCAAATCTGGCTCCAGACTCAATATGAGTTGGACACCCCTGAGGTAGACAATGTCCACAACAGCAAACAAGGACATAAACTTTCATTTAAAGGTGAAACAACTCGCGCCCTTACGGCCAAAAACCCTTAGCCGTTCCAGGATCACACACCTAACCCAGACATACGAATCATGAGTACTTATAACCAAGCTGCAGCCATGCAGCCACACCTGTTGACCATAGAAACAACTACACTCGAAATACCACTAAACACCATGAATTTTGGCCCTTAGACACAATATGGCCCACTGCAGTTTTCATATCATAGAAGGTGCAATATTTCTTTAACCTGAAATGTTTGTCAGAATAACAGTTGAACACTGTTTTTGCTGCAGAGATGTTCTGCCCTACATGTCATGCAATCATCCAAGTTCATTTTTCAGAGTAGCTTACAAATAATCACACCTACAACAAATATCTGAGTTTGCAATGTACTGTTCATCAAAAATGACCAAGATTAGATATTTTTAAAAATTTTCAGCACTAGTTTCATCTGTTGTGTTGGTTATAATATGGAGAGATTTATTACTTGTGTTTGTTGAAAAATGCATGTAAATTATACTTTATTTATATAGCCCTGTACAACACCCCACAGGTGAACAAAGTGCTTTAAAAAACACAAATAGCATTAAAAACACAGCACAAGACGAAGCCATAAAGATGAAAATTAACAGCATTTATAAATACAGACTAAAAGGATAAAACAAATCACGGCACTACTGGGTATTAAAAGCCATCCTGAATAAATAAGTCTTGATTTGAAAAGGCCCAAGTCAGAGATTACACACATCTCAGAGGGGAGAATGTTCCAGAGCCTGGGTGCAGAACCTGAAAAGGTTCCATCACCCCAGTGTTTATATTTAGACCAGAGGACTTCCAACAAAAGTTGGTTAGATGAGCTCAAAGCCCTGCCATGTTCACGAACAGTTAAAATCTCAGACAAACAGGACGGAGCACGGACATTCAGAGCTCTAAAAACAAACATTAAAAGTTTAAAATCAATTCTAAGATGGACTGGAAGCCAATGAAGAGAGAAGAGAATGGGAGAAATGAGCTCTGGTCTGTGGTTGTTAAAGGATGTGCAGCGGCATTTTGCAGAAGCTGAAGGCGTCTGACTGAGGATCCGGAGATTCCAACATAAAGTATTCCAGCCTGGAACTTACTGAGGCGTGGACAGCTATCTCAAGATCATGACGGCTCAAGAAAGGTTTGCATTTGGCAAGAAGACGTAACTGATAAAATCTTGTCTTAACTACAGTGTCGATTAGTTTGTCAGATCCTAGATGACTGTCAAAAATCACTCCCAGATTTCTGAGTCTGATGGAACCTGGAAGACAAAGCGCCAAAGCCAGCCAAGATGAGGAATTTAGAAAATTATTAGATTAAAATCGCAATCCCATTTCGTTGTCAATCATTGCGTCTGATGCTAATACGCTGTTGTGATTGGTGAAAAACACACGCAGGAAACAGGTCTTTAGATTCTCTTACTCTGAAAGGGTCTGAAGTAGAAAGTTGACACAGAGAACTGAAGGTTTCATCAGGACTGGACTGATAAATATCCTGCTTCACATTCATGAATCATGGGTTGACAGGGGTTTCTATATAGACAGATCTAACGCTAAGCTATTACTGATAAAACGGTTTCATTATTGATCATTAATGATCATTATTAGGGTTGATTTGATAGCTTAACAGATTAGAAACATGGCATCTTTTGATCCTTTTCAGATTTTATGAATGTGATGATGTTTTGGGGTCCGATTGGGGAGCTTTGGGCGGCCTGTTGTGGTCCTCAGGTCGCTGATTGATTATCCCTGCACTATACAGTGAATGCAGTCAGTTGTAGGGAGGTTTGTTGAGTTCAAACTTATGAACAATGACTGTTAACAGCAGGGAGACTGGACCAACACGCAGCAAACACACGGCTAGTATGAAAGCCACAGGATCTAGAGCACCTGTGGCACATGTGCAAAACACGCAGCCTGTCTGAAATGGCGGTAAGGCTTAACAAAGGGGAGCTTAAGGTGTCAGTAGAGGCTGAGAATTCTGGAGCTACGACTCTGCGTCATCAGTGCAGAAATCATTATTAAATCAGAATATAGGACTCTGATGCCTCCATGAAAATGAAAACAGGAACCACATCATCTTTGACTCATCTGCTGTATCACATCCACATGAAGCAGAGATCACCTGCTGGCTCCTTTCTTGTGTGTCTTTCCTCTGAAGCTCTCTCGGGATGTCAGAGAACGATGGGAGAGGGGGCGTGGCCTGAGGCTCGACGGGCTGTGATTGGCTGTGGATGGCGTGGATCCTTCGGCTGGCCAACATGGGGGAGCAGGAGAGGCTGAAGGTGTGGGTGGAGCAGAAGGAGGAGGAGGAGGAATGTTGTCTGTTGTTGGAAGGAGACGACTCGGTGAAGCTTTTTTTCAAAAGAACAGAACGTTTCTGGCTAACCTCTCGGGGTTATTGTACCTGTCCTCTGAGCCGACGCTGTCCACCTCCTGGCTCCGGCTCTTCTGGAACGGAGGTTTCTTATTGGCTGCTGTTTGCCTCTTCACAGGAACCTCCTTCCCATCATGCTCTTTGGTCAGCTCAGGGGTGTGGCCTGTCTCCTTCAGCTCGTACTGAAGGTAAAAAATATTAGATAAGCTGCAGTATCATAACTAGAGTATTACACCTGACTGAACGCACCGTGAGCAGGCGTTCCTGTGTTCATTTATTGTCATTATTTTACCATTTCTGTCCTCTCCTGTGTGCTGCGATTATCCGTCTGTTCCTTGTTTTTCCACTTTCTGTTTCCTTTCTTCCCTTCATCTTTCTCTTCCGTCTCACTCTTTCTCCTCTCCTCCTCTTCTTTCATCTCTTTCTCTCGCTCCTTCTGCTGCTGCTGCTTGAGATTTTCCTTCTGGAAAAAACAAAGTGATATCAATGGACACAGTAAAATCCTGCATACTGGACTAGTGTAATATAGGATGCTGATGGTTTCAGAAATGGAAAATGGATTTGATCTTGCAAAGCACTTTTGCAGTCGTCTGCCCTTTTTGTTTGGTCCTAACATCATCATGCTTCAGTATAAAGGAA
Source organism: Cheilinus undulatus (assembly GCF_018320785.1). NCBI lineage: Eukaryota > Metazoa > Chordata > Actinopteri > Labriformes > Labridae > Cheilinus > Cheilinus undulatus. The sequence goes on along the minus strand of NC_054879.1, from coordinate 1,681,126 downwards.
GAGTGAAGTTTTGGAAAGGAATGAGTCAGTCAGAACCAACAGTCTCAGCAGTCATGAGTTAAATTCTGAAGTGGGGAGGGTTTGAGTCAAATCAAAGGCTGAGAGGACTCCAGTGTCTCTAAATGGGGCGTGTGATTTAACAGCTGCTTATCTGGCACCTCAGCTCTTGTTAGAGATGTCATTCTGATGTCTCAGTCGTGGTTCAGTGAGCTTTCTGTTACCTTCAGCTTGGCCTCCAGCTCCAACAGTCCATCACTCAGCTCTCTGATGGACTTCACCATCTCTGAGTGTTTACTGACCGTTTTCTCGATGTACCGCTGCCCCTCCTCCACCCCTGAACACAAACATACAAACACAGAGTTAGTGTCACTGTCATACATGTAATAGCATGAATTTCTAATATCTGATAAGCCTTTGATTTATAAAAAAGATATCAAAAGTTTTTATGTGCCTGTCATCACTCTTAAACCATATCTATACTTCATTTTTACCAGCACCAGGCTGTAATGTGGTAGTCCTGCCAGATGGAGGCAGTAGCACATCTAAGCTGACCTGACACACCAGATGGATTTGTTTCACACATCCATCTGAAAACCTTCAATACTAAGTGTTTGGGAAAGGGCAGAGGCTTTGAAAAAAAACTCAGGGTGTGATTGGATAAACGTTCTGTCTGTCACATCTTTACGGGCCAATCAGAGCAACAAAACATGTGACGTAGCCACGACCGGGGTGCGCGAGCAGCGATTGAGGAATAACGCAAACCATGACTTTTGTGGTTTTTGAAAAGAAATCAGCTCACTGCTGTTCTTTGTTCTTCTTTTAACGAGGAAATGTCGTCAAGTTCTGATAAAACTGGCGCTTTAGCAGCATCCACGCTAATCTCTTCCTCCATAACTGCACCGGCCTCTTGTTGCTGCTTGTTTATGTCACGACACCGCCGCGCCTGAAAGTACTGCCCCTCGTCGCTGATTGGTCCTGTCACTTTCTAACTGGAAAGGTTCAGACAGGATGGATTCACCAGTGAGAAACACGGAAACGGGCAGATCCATCCGCTTTGCAAGGTTACATCCAACCATCATTAAATCAAAGCATTGAAATGACTTTGAGATGTAAAACAGTAAAAGTGGTCAGTTTAAAGGCTCAAAATCTGAGATAAAAATTCAAACGTATAAGCTCAAAGGATATTTAAAGTCAAAATCATGTTTTTCAAAGGAAAATATACAAGAAAGAAAGTTTAAATCATGGTTTCTAATGGTCAAAACATGAAATAGGAAACTGAAATCATGAGTTTTTCAAGTAAAATTATGAGATAAACTTCCAAATGGTCGCTAAAAAATGTCAAAAGCTGAGAAAAAAAATTTTATTTTGAGTTTTGCAGGTCAAAATATTACATAAAATTTAAAACTGAGGACACAAAAGGCCAAATTATTAGATAAAAGTCAAAGTAAGGAGCTAAAAAGGTCAAAACTTGAGAAAAATAAATCAAAATTGTGAGTTTAAAGGACAAAAAATCAATTTAGAATTCAAAATTGAGAATCTAAAAAGGTAAAAAAAAAGAAGACAAAAGTCAAAAATGTGAATTAAAAAGATATGAAAAAAAAAACCAAAACCATAACTTTGCGTGATAACTGCAAAATCAAGAAAATGAAATGAAAACAGAAATTTATTTTCCCATATTTCTGACTTTTTAACTAACTATTCTATTTGTTTCCTTTTTCTTATTTTTATGACAGAACAAGGACATTTTAAATCATCAGGGTTGGGTTTACATTTTTAAACTGGAGGAAATCTGCAGACCTCGAACCAGTGGGCCAGTTATAATAAAAATATGATATGACCTGGTGGGCCAGGCATAACTGTACCACGGGCCGGATTTGGCCCCCAGGCCTTGAGTTTGACACCCCTGTGCTAGCGCATTAATGACATTTCTAGTATTTTCCATGACTTTATTTAGTTCTGTCGTTACTCTGTAAAATATTTGTGCATTTCTCCTCATGTGTTAGCAGCATGTAGTGTTTCTAAAGGCTAATGCAGAAGCATGACAGCAGTTAATCGACGTTCATCAGAACATTCCTAACAACTTTGGATTCATATCTTTGCTTGAACTTTCCATCCCTGGTTTGTAATTATATTAATCTAATGTTCAGCAACATTCAGACACATTTCAGCATTTTAGTCAGTCAGTGTGCATGCTTTGACATTAAAATGGGAATATACGACTTGTAGAAAACTGGTGAAACAAGCTGGCATCCATTTTTAAATGTACTAATGAACTGTGGGACATATGGGGCCACTGTAAATTCATGCAGCATTTTGGGTGTCAGGCTTAAGAGAACTGAGTATTCTGAGTATGATTCCTGCAGTCTCACACAGGTAATCGGACCTTTTTTAACTATCCTGGACAAGAAACATGGGTTTAAAGATGGTGAGTCAAAGCATTACGGCACACAGCCGACTGTAAACGTCCGACAGCGGCTCTGACACAGGGAGGAGGAGGCCGGGTCCTCTGGTCAGTTAGTGGTTTGGTCATAAGGCTGGTAGGAATGAGCAAAAGAAAGGGACTCCATTTACATGGTTTACCGTCACAGAATAATTTTATAATGTCACTTTTATTTACCTACCCCAGTGGCTGCTGGGATAGGCTCCAGCACCCTGGGACCCCAATAACTGGTCTGATTGGTGGATGCTCCTCTGCCTCCTTCTTGGTTCCTCTGCACCCTTACTCACCGTGCAGTCTGACGGCCAGCTGGCTGATCTGACTGATCCTCTCCTCCTGCTGAGGAACCGTCGGCCACACAAACTTCTCAAACTGCTGGTAGAGAACGGACACGGCTTCTGTGCTGCGACACTGAGATGAAAACTTCCCGACTCGAGCGATGGTCGCGCTCGCTTCTTCACACCAGAACTGATACTGGTCATAAGAACAAAAACACGTCTTAAATCATGTTTTGGATTACTAATAGTCTTTGCTGTGAACTAAACATGAATGAACTGTAACAGGCCTGTATCACCTCCTCCACGGCTCGCTGCAGTTTGCAGGTCATCTCCAGCGTCTTTTGGTGTTCGCTCACGCCGCGTTCAAACTCTCCCATCTGTCTCTGCAGCTCGTTGATGGCGTCCTCCGCCTCTCGAGCCACGCCCCCGTCTTTGACCTCTGACCCCAACCGTGCCGTCACACCCTGCAGACGTTTCCTGAGCGCCTGCGAGTTTAGACAGACCAACATGTGACAGATCCTCGTTTCTCTCTGACTATTACTACTGTGAAAAATGTCTGGTCTTTTAAGATTGAGTCATCAGTTTAGCTTATGTTTAAAGAAACCTGTGTGAAAATGACAGAAATTCTAAGAAATACTACAACATTACCTTTATTCTAAGACTACAGATCAGACCAGACCAGCAGAAAAGGGGTTTGACTGTCTTAACTTGATGATGGAAGAGAATAACAGTGAAATTTTAAAATGTCTTTGTAAAGAATGTCCTGATTTCTTGGTGCCAGGTCCCCCAGCACAGCCTCAGAGGTCTCATGGAGTCCATGTCACTTAAAACTGAAGGTGTCCATGCCTGGTCCATGCTTCGGTTCTCACTCCAACCACACAGCGTCATCAGACCTGGCCTAAAGATTTACATTCCTAACACAGACTCAGACCAGACACCAGACTAAGGCTGTTGGAACGAATTTTGTGGTTGGAATATAATTTGAATACTTAAAAACTCATTAATATCCAAAAGCTTAAGTTGCTATTCGAATGTGTTTTTTTTTTTCTAAATATTTTTGCTGTTTATTATCACTGTCCAGTCTCTCCCCTCTCTCCTTGGCCTCTACTTCACCCATATGTAGGTGTAGGAACCAAATGTTTCGTCACATGGACACGTGACCTGATGAACAATGAAGCTTTCACACCAAAACACAGAAGCGCCACAATGGCCGCCATTGGGGATGTTTATCGCCAAGGTGGTGAGCACGCTGGTGGTGATTTGACAAGTGAGGCTTCGCTACATCAAGAGATGCTGATGTCTGAGAGTAAAACGGTGACGCCCACCCACAGTAACCCGCTGTCGTGGTGGTTCAGGTCCAGGTATCCTCTCCTGTCCCAGCTGGCACGCCGTTACCTGTGCATCCCGGTCACCTCTGTTAGGGCAGAGAGGATTGTCTCCACGGCTGGGACGATAGTGAACAAAAACGCTCTGTTCTTGATTAGCCTCGCGTTTTTAGGTAAAAACATGTAAAGACAAGATAGAACCAACATTTTTAAATGTTTTGTTCATTATAAACATGATGTCATCACCGCCCCAAGCTGCGCAATTTATTTTTGTTTGACATTTAATTTTTAACCTGTTTGTTCATTTTAAAGTTGACCATCAGTACTAAAATACCCGTTAGAGGCCTCTAAATGGTCCAGGTGGCTGTTTACATTAAAAAGTACATAAAAATTTACATCAACTACTTCTGCTGTTATCTCATTATTTCTTCACTGTAATCTGTGATGTAATATTGGAGGGTCCTCTAGTGGACGAATGTGTAACTACACGGTGATTAAAGCAACTGAACGTTTTACATACATGTTAATAAAAATGTGCAGAAATATTTGAATATAATTCAAAAGCTGTAAAAAATAATCAGTGAAATTGAAATGGGACTGTAGATAAATACTGACAGCCCTACACCAGACAAACCTGTAGTTTCTCCTCGTACATCTCCACCTGCTGGGACTGGTTCCTGACAGCCTTCGTGTTCCTGGTCCGGTCGTTCCTCTTCATGTAGTTAAACTTCAGGTTGTTGAAACGTTTCTTCAGCTCTTTAAAGGAGTCACGGACCTGGAAAACAACACCAAAAACCAAGCAGTCACGTTAATCCAACTGCTGGTTTGATATGAAGATGTAATGGTTACATATCTAAATAACCATAGAGCTCTGGAGGTAGATTAAGAGGGTCACCAAAGACACTGGGACCCATCCTCTGGGGACCATGAATGAGGAACTTCACATGAACTTAGTACCCCGTTGGCTGCAGAAGTCAGACAGTCTCATGGCCCCCCAGTGTTTATTTTCTTGAAGCATCCATTGGCTGAGACCATGCCTGTGTTGGAGGTCGGCAGCTAACAGAAAACAGAGTAAGGTGGAACACAAGTCATGGTATCCTGTTATCTTCTGGAGTTTTACTGGCAGCAAAACCAGGATGCTGGTCCATGTAAACACAGTTACTGTTCATAGAACTTTGTCGTTCCCTCTGATATTATCACAGATTTTCAGACGTTGTCTAGCAGAGCTAACATTTTGCCCATAACTCATCTTGACTTGGGTCGGTGTAGTTTAAGCTGTGTACTGGTCAGCCTGGTGTTGATGCTCATGCATGTCCTCAGAGCTTTGATGAGAGTATTTTTAGAGCAGCAGGGCTTAAATCAAGAAGCACATTTCTGCCTCTGACGGGAGGATCAGAGGTGTCAGATGGCTGATCTGTCGGCTGAGAACAGCTGAGGAGGAGATAACTAGACAGAGAAGATGAACACCAGTGGAACAGATGAATATGTTGAAATAAGAGGCTGAAAGGTCGGACTGGTTTCTAAACACAGAGACGGAGGTTTAGGCATCCGAAGTCGTCTGGGGAAACTGCATGAGACCACTCAGTACTCAAAGGTCAAGAGAAATCAGGTTATACCAATCAAATAGAGGATGGAAGAATACCAGTGTGACCAAATTATTAGGTACACTTTCTGGTGGAAAGGTAGCATGCATTTGGGGATACTCTGGATCAGTGGTACTCAACCCTGCTCAACCAAAGACCCAAAATATAAAAAAATAAAAAACCTGCAAGAGCCTCAGTCATGAAAAGTGTCAAAAATGTGTTGAAACAGCAATAAAATAAGTTAAAGGTGGCAAAATAGCCATAATATGGCAAAACTGGGTGAAAAGTTGAAAAAAATGGGGAGAAAAAGTAGAAAATGGGCAGAAAGTGGCAAAAATGGGTGAGAAGTGACAAAAAATGAGTTGCAGTTGGCAAGAATTGTCAAATAAAGCAAAAACATGGCAAAAAATGAGTGAAAAATTATTAAAATGGGCAAAAAGCATCAAAAAGGTGGGAAAAATTGGTTGAATGCAGCAAAGAGTGGCAAAAATAGGAAAAAATGGCATTTAATGGCAAAAGGCAGCTTAAACAGGCAAAAGTGGAAAAATAAATAGTGAAAAAGCACAAAAACTGGATAAAAGTGGCCAGAAAGACGTGTCAAAATGGGCTTAAAACAGCAAAGATGGATTAAAAGAAAAAAAATTACAAATAAGAGATATGGAAATATACAGATAAAACATAAAGGTTGATAATTAATTAATTATCATTAAGACATTAAGACAGATTAAGACATAAAAGAGCCACATGTGGCTCCAGAGCTACTGCTCTGGTTTATCCATGCAGATGTGTCACAATGACTGGACACTTTGTTACTCCTCTGTTTGAAACACACTTTCCCATGAAACTCAATGAAATACTTTCATTTAAAAAGCTGTCTGTGTACCATACACCAGTGTGACCAGTAGGCCAGTAAAAAGCCACCAACATCAAACACTGCACAATACTTGATGCTGGAAAATGTGCTGGTATTCACTGTGAACTGCAATGAACTTCATGGCTGGAAACATACTGGGAGACAAAGCCACACAGACCTACGGGGGACTGGCATCCCTTTTAAGGAGTTTCCCTTTAACTAGATCATAATCGCACATTTGAAGAAAACACTTGACTACAGCCGGGAAAATAAAGCATGTTGGCGGCCAGTTTGACTCAAAAAGACTCCTCAATTAAAGACGAGTGACCAGCGGCCGAGTGCATCAGCTGGTCGTACGCCTGGGAGTATATGAATAAGACGAGTCATGCACTGCATGACTCGTCTTATTCACAACTTCCTGGTGATTTAGGAAAGCCAAATTTATGCTAGCAGCAGGTAGGTTCTCATCAATGCCTCTTTATTTTGGCTTGAAGCGCGTGCTGCATCATGTAGATCAGCGTTTGCTGCCACCTACTGGCTTTTTGTGATGTGTGTTTAATTGCAGCATTTGCAGCCATGTCAGTTCTGTATTACTGGTTTCCATGCATCTATCTGTTTGTGGCGATTTATTTCCATATGACTTCTTTAGCTCAGGACTAGTACCCACAGTGAACCACTTGTACGCAGACTTCAGGGTTCAGCAGGCGGACTGTGTAATCCTCAGTGAGAGCCAAGAATAAGCTAAATGTCTGTGGTACAAACAAACACAGCAATAAGCAACAAAACACCACTGGTCTTAACGGTCGGCCAGGACTCCTGTCGTTAAAATGTCACATCATCATCTTCCAGTCTGCTCCATGTGACTCAGCAGAGAGGACACAAAGTCCAAAGGGTCAGTCCTTCTGTCCCTAATCCCTCTAGTCGGCTCACTGCTCCGATTACAGAACTTCCCCTCTTTGCTCTGCGATGGGACGGTTAAGCCAACTGGAAATTTTTCACCAATGATCTTGGCATCGAGGGCCACCCTGCAGTTCAAGAATGGACTGGACCGTAAGCACAATACGGCGTTGCACAAGTCCTCCATGGTGCTCAGCTCTAAGTGGGGACTGAGCTGATACTCTAGACCTCCATCATTACTAACCCTAACCACTGACACGCACAATCCCAACACCTAGAGCTCCTGATGGGAATAACACTGGCAACTGAACATCAACGTCTAACTTTAATTTCAAGTCTTCATTTATGGGAAACATGGACGCTCTCTGGTCCACACCTGGAGCCTTCTGAAGACTCCCTCTACAGGCTGGATGATAGATCAGAAATGACCCACATACCCATGCATCTTTTACTGTGGGGTGGACCAGGTCTCAGTCTTCAGGTTTACAGATGAAGGCAGACGTTTGGACTCGTTTTTGATTGTTATTTCAGGCTTCAGTTCTGCATCAGTGAACCAAAAATGACGGTTCCCAGCCTGGGGTCCAAGAACACCTGGGGCATGGGAGCCTGTCTGCTCTGACCTTGTCTAAACTAGATTAACAGATATTTTCTAAAAATGAAAATAAAGCATAGGTGTATTAGGGCCACGCTTAAGGATAAAAAAATCAAGAGGATCTTTTATTTTTGAGCAGAAATGTGAACACTTTTGGGGGGAAAATATTTTTTTAAGATTGTAAATCAGACATTTACATCAAAACAAACTCAGAATTTCAGAGTTGAAAACAATTTACATTTACAAAAAAAAAAAAAACATTTAGAAAGTCTTCAATTTGGACATTAGAAGCTCGAACATTTCAAGTTTTTAAGATCAGAAATTTACAACATTGCAAAGGCAAAAAATGACAAGAAACCAAACTGAAAAAGGAGTTGGATTTTCAACTTTTTGACTTTATAATTTTAGAAAACACCGTTAGTTCACGTACATTTAAGACAGTTAAAGTTAAAAAGGACTTTTTTCTCTTCATTATTAATATTTTGGTCCTAATCTGTAATCAGGATAGTTTCACATCCATCTTTTCAAGAACACGCGTCTGAAAGTCTGTTATGTTGGGATTTTGTCAGTGAAAACAATTAAAATGGATGTGTTCTTTAGTGGGTCTGGTTGGTCTTAACTTTTCTTGGATACGAGTAGGGGGGTCAGGAACCGCTGCTGTAGAGGACAGGATCCTGAACCTCCCTCCTTTATGTCCCAAATAACACCGAAGATCTGGATTTTGGATCCAACAGGCCACTAAAGATGTTTACATTTTTCGAATCTGTTTGCATTCAGCAGTCGAGTGTCTGATGTCACCAGCTGCTTCTGCAGGTCGGTGTAATTATGACACACAGCACCAGGTGCATGATGGGAAATACCCACTGAATGACTGGGGCTGTATTTCAGGTCCAGCATCCTCTTTCACTACTCTGACTCTTTCTCTTAGTCTCCCATGGTTCTGTAAGGCCAGAGATAAAGCAGCTCCTCTGCATGGGCTCAGCTCATCAGCGATCAGTCCTCAGACATGAGCAGGACGCAGACGTCCTGAGACACGCTGGATCTGACTGCAGCAGGAACAACAAGGACAGCAGGTTGACAAAGATTATCCACATCAGTGTAATGTGGACAGTCTTCATCTCTCCTCTCCTCCATAAAGCCCAGATCAGTGGAGGGCTGCAGTGATGGTTGTCCTTCTAGAACTTTGTCCCATCTCCACTCAGGACCTCTGGAGCTCAGTCAGAGTGACCATCAGGTTCTTGGTCTCCTCTCTCACTGAGGCCCTTCTCCACCGATCGCTCAGTTTGGTGACCAGGTCTAGAACTTCATTCTGTGTTTCCACACAGAAAAGAAAGAGGACTACATATCGACTCTTTCCTGCAGCGATATCACGTGCAGAGACGGTCTGCAGCGCTGAGCTCAGGGACTTCATGGACACCAGTAAAATCTAAATAAGTCGTGCTGGCTCCAGTTAAATTTAGACCCTGATAAAACACAGGCCTTAGACCAGAGTCAGTAAAGTCAAAGCTGGCTCTTAACTTCTAATCTAGTGGGCAAAGAAAAGACTAAATCAATAAATTCTTCAATATAAAGAGTGCTTACTGAAAATATCTTTAGCCTTCTATATGTTACTGTCTTAGACTGAAGAAGTACAGATTCTTTAATAGTACCAGTGTGTAATAGTCTTTCCACAGGTCATTTTTAAGAGGATTACAGTGAAATTATCAGGGTTTTACAATAAAATATGGAATTTATCACAAATAAAAATAGTTTGATTTTATTTGTTCTGAGAGTTTAGAGATTGAGACGCCATCTGTTTTCTGTGAAACGCCGAGATAATCCTTCAGCTGCTCCAGGGGACGTTAAAGTTATTTTTAGTCCAACAGACAGACACTGGCAACAGCCTCCTCTGCTGGTCACACCCTTGAACTACAACATCCAAAGCCAGTCAGAGGCTGCGTCTCACTTTGACTGTTTCATAGCTTGGGTCTCTGCTTTGAGTCTTTTCCTTGAGTCTTAGTCCGTCCCACCACAGACTCATAGAGAGACTGGAGGACTGAAGACCAAAGACTGATGACTGACGGACCATGGGACGGCCCTCCCTCTGCAGCGTCACGTGAAGAGACGTCAGTTTATGACGGTGCCGGTGTTCTGCCATTTTTTTGCTACCCAACAAAAATAGCTACTCTGTGGTTCTGCACATGCGCCTTTTGCCATCAGTGTCACGCCCATAAGGGTTAGAGTAAGCGTAGTCGATAGGTAGCAAAATCTGACAAGGAAGCAAAATATGACAGAACACCAGCTGATCATCTATCAGCTGATCATCAGTCAGCTGATCATTAATTAGCTGATCATCCATCAGCTGATCATTAATTAGCTGATCATCCATCAGCTGATCATTAATTAGCTGATCATCTATCAGCTGATCATTAATTAGCTGATCATCCATCAGCTGATCATTAATTAGCTGATCATCCATCAGCTGATCATTAATTAGCTGATCATCTATCAGCTGATCATTAATTAGCTGATCATCCATCAGCTGATCATCCATCAGCTGATCATTAATTAGCTGATCATCCATCAGCTGATCATTAATTAGCTGATCATCTATCAGCTGATCATCCATCAGCTGATCATTAATCAGCTGATCATCTATCAGCTGATCATCCATCAGCTGATCATTAATTAGCTGATCATCCATCAGCTGATCATCCATCAGCTGATCATTAATTAGCCGATCATCTATCAGCTGATCATTAATTAGCCAATCATCCATCAGCTGATCATTAATTAGCTGATCATCCATCAGCTGATCATTAATTAGCCAATCATCCATCAGCTGATCATTAATTAGCTGATCATCCATTAGCTGATCATCAATTAGCTGATCATTAATTAGTTGATCATCCATCAGCTGATCATTAATTAGCTGATCATCAATCAGCTGATCATCTATCAGCTGATCATCCATCAGCTGATCATCCATCAGCTGATCATTAATTAGCTGATCATCAATCAGCTGATCATTAATAAGCTGATCATCCATCAGCTGATCATCTATCAGCTGATCATCCATCAGCTGATCATTAATTAGCTGATCATCTATCAGCTGATCATCTATCAGCTGATCATTAATTAGCTGATCATCTATCAGCTGATCATCCATCAGCTGATCATTAATTATCCGATCATCCATCAGCTGATCATTAATTAGCTGATCATCAATCAGCTGATCATTAATAAGCTGATCATCCATCAGCTGATCATCCATCAGCTGATCATTAATTAGCTGATCATCTATCAGCTGATCATCCATCAGCTGATCATTAATTAGCTGATCATCTATCAGCTGATCATCCATCAGCTGATCATTAATTAGCTGATCATCTATCAGCTGATCATCCATCAGCTGATCATCTATCAGCTGATCATCTATCAGCTGATCATCCATCAGCTGATCATTAATCAGCTGATCATCTATCAGCTGATCATCTATCAGCTGATCATCCATCAGCTGATCATTAATCAGCTGATCATCTATCAGCTGATCATCGTTTGGTCTCAGTGTGGATCACAAACATTCAGACTCTTCCTACCAGCAGATGCTTCATTATTTAAAATTATTTATTATCCTAATTATTGGGTGTGAAGGTTATTGATCAAACCTGACGCTCACTAACATCAGACTGAAACTTTAGTGACTCCACAATAATTTAAAACATGTTTCTTCCTGACAGACAGACTGCTGCTGTCTGACTTTAATTCTCTTTATAATCTAATAAACAGAAATAACTGACTGCTAAAGCAAAGATTTATACCTGAATCTGCTGATTTTATGATCTTTTAACATGCTTTATGTTTGAAGGTGAATCAGATAACAAATCAAATATTAAAGTCGATTCTGATTCACTCTTTAATATTTATTTTATTAAATTTATCCTCAATATTTCCCTGTAAATACTGTTTAAATCCCAGCCCATCAGTTAATGAGGCTTTTAAAACTGCTGGTGTTTATATTCTCTTTAGAGTCCGTTTATCGTCTGTTATAAACTCTGTTTCTCCCTCATTATTTATCTCTGCTGGTGCTGTGAAGTTTCTCTGACATCCACTGTGTAGCAGCGTCCAATCAGAGAGTGAAATCCAATAAGGGGGCGTGTCTTTGAGTAAAAAGAGTTCTGGGAAGCCTGCTCTCATGTGTCTCTGCTCAGCGGTCTTCTAATCTCAGGGACTTTGGGACGGTCTTTGAGACGGTGGATCAGAAACTACTTCCGGTTCAACAATCAGTCAACATTCCCAGGATCTCTACGGATAATCATGGCCAATAAGGAGCCACACTGAGCAGCAGGGCTGGGACCGTCTTCTGTGTCAGTACAGTTTGTGGTTGTGCTTCAAGCAGAGAGACTGGCAGGGCGATGCAGCCATAACTATTTATTTTAAACCAGGAAGACTAGAAGTCTTCATGAAATCAGACATCCTCTCTGCTCATGGCTGCTGTTTAGTGAGCAGATAAAACATCACGATCATTGATCTTAGAAAGAAAATGTTGATTTAATCATCGTTCATGAAAAACTGCCAAGCACTAGTACTGGTGACCCACTTTTAGGCACAGGCCATCGCGACACAATAGCTTCTTCTTTATTCTTTGTCTGAACATTTTTGCTCATCAGGTCTGTCTGTCCTCAGCTGGTTGGTTGATGGTTCCAGACTTACTCTGGTCCTGACCTGGCACTCTCTGCCGTACGAGCCTGGATGAGACCGCCTTCGTCACACAGGCTTTCGTCACGTGCTCCACCCCTCAGGCCACCAGTGGCTGTCTGCTCTGGAACAATGCACGTCTTTTTTATGAGCCAAGCATCAATCCCTCAGCCTTCAGCTCTCTACCATCCAGTGGTTGGGAGAGCCTTGTGTTGTGTTATTATGAGTGCTATAGTGTGGAGAGCTCCCCCATGTGGCTATGATGTGTGCTGCAGATAGAAGCGTTGCAGTGAACACTGCAGGAAACCAATTATGAGAACTCATTTAGGGACCCAAAAGAAATCTCCCATGACCCACCTGTGGGTCCAGACCCAGACTTTGGGAAGGAGAGCGTTAGTAAATGATTTTTGTTCTCCCGTTCTGACTTAGCCCTAATACTGTAACACATCACCTGCACAGGTACATGCAGTATTCCTTCACCTGGACGTTAGCACACTCTCTTTAGCACGGCAGCCTCACCTGGTTGATGTCGCTGTTGAACCGGCGGGTCAGCAGCTGGTTTTGCTCACGTTGTCTGGCGTCATTCAGCCAGGAGACGCAGAGAGAGTCTAGAGACAGAAGTCGAGCCTCCAGCTGCTCCACCGTGAAACATGTGGGACCCTAAGAGTGGAGGAATTCAGAGTTAACCCTCTCTGATCGCTAACATCAAGGCTGTACGTTAAACATCATTTGTAAAAACCTCCCATGGCACATCCTTGCTGGTGTTAGCGGACATCACCATCTTCAGAGTTTGGGGAACTTGTACGAGGATATGTAATTACCACGACGATATAACGACCTGAAGTTCTCTAACGTGTTTTAAAGACGCCATTTTGTTTGCCTATAGCAGTGTTACTCAATCCTGCTCAACCAAAGACAAATTGTTGAAAAATACCTTTGAAAGAGCCTCAATTCAAGAGGTGAAAAGTGGCAATAAAATTAAGTTAAAGCTGGGGAAATAGGTGAAAAAGCAGCAAAAAAGTGGCCAAAAATGGGTAAACGGGGGTAAAATAGGCAGAAAAAGGCAGACACTGGGTGAAAAGAGACAAAAATGTGGAAAAAAGTGGCAGAAATGGATGAGATGTGACAAAAAATGGCTTACAGGTGACAATAAAGGTAAAAAAAAGTAGCAAGAACTTGACAAAAAGGTGTGAAAAGTGACTAAAATTGGCAAAAAAGTGGGAGAAAATGAGTGAAAAATAAGTAAAATTGGGAAAAAGCAGCAAAAAGGTGGGAGAAAATGGGAAAAAATGACAGGTAATGGCAAGAGGCACCTTAAAAGGGCAAAAATTGGCAAAAAAGGGAAAAATGCAATTTGCGAAAAGCAGGAGAAAAGAGGCAAAAACTTGTGAAAAAGAGAAAAATGGGATTCCAGGGACAAAAAGAGTAAAAAACGGGGCAAAAAAATGCAAATAAGTGCGATGGAAATATACAGACAAAACTAAATGTTGACGATTAAAGCCTGCTGTATAACTGAGGGAAACAAATTTCAGTTGATAATTCTGAGGTTAAAGTTTCCTTTTTTGTGGTTTTCCAGGGGAATAATATTTCAAATGTAGATGTAAAAGAGACCCAAATCATTAGAAAAGAGCCACATGAGGCTCCTGAGCCACACGTTGAGTATCACTGGCCTACAGCTTTGCTGTGCCCTGAGATTTTGGTTGATTTCAGGTGTGCCTTGGCCCATCCTTAATCTCCCCACTGCAGTGGTTCTAAACTTCTGTTCCTTTAAAACCTCCCTGCTTGTACCTCAGAAAAGCTGAGTTCTCCCATGAGATAGGGTGACCATACCTCCCGATTTACCTGGGACGTCCCGTTTTCAGACTGTGTCCCGTAAAGCTAATATGTCCTGTTTCAGGAGGACATCTTTGCAAAGATTCTCAGTTTAAACAACTCCACATAAGAACAGGGTAGAGCTCCTTTAGAAACAGAGCTCAAAGCACTGCTCAGGAAGGTCGGAGATCTCCTGCTTTATGTGGACAACAGTCTCATCTGCCTGTCCTCCAAAGTCTGAACGCTGGACGTCTATCCTGGACTACCTTCTCTATCCAGTCCCACATCAAATCCGTGACCAAACACCCCTAGACCCAGGCCAGTTCTTTCTCTGCTTTTATATTTATATTCCAGCTCTTTGTTTTGAAATGTGACCAATCTAGAACCCCGCCTCTTTCTGAATGGGATGAGTAACTGGGATAGGCTCCAGCCCCCACGGCCCTGAACGGGATCAGCGGTGTAAAAAATGGGTGCATGGATGGATGTTTGGAGGTGTGGTTGTGTGTGATGCTGAGGTGTTTCCTGTTATCAGCAGACATTTTTATGAACAGACCTTTGAATAAACTGTTTAATTTTACCATGACTTTAGCTGACATGTTTAAAATCTGATGTGAACAACCTCAGAGCAGACAGAGACCTTTGGAGCCCCATCAGAAACCAGAGTCCTACAGGGTCTTTGTTCCTTCACTGAGGACAAGTGAAAAAGGAATCACACTGAGGAGGGTGATTAGAGGTTCTGTCTGACCCTGTAAAGGTAACCAATGAGGACCAAGGAGGGCGGGACTATTGACAAAGGGTCAGTTAGTACTAACGTAACATTACAAAGACATGCAGTGTAGAAATCCTCCACCATAATTCTGGAGCTCTACAGCTGGAGTAGATGTTTCAGAGACACTAAAAACTGCCGTTAAAGTTGGGACGTGATTGAATGTGTTCGTTCAAACTGACGGTGGCTGTTTGCATGTGTTCATACCTTTTGGTTGACAGCCGTACAGATTTCATTCTTCAGTGAGGAGATGGTTTTTAGCAGAGTTTGGATCTGCTGCTGTTTTTCTTTGTGCTGCCTCATCTCAGCCTCACTGGACCCACATAAACCGGTTAAACCAGTTAAAAGACTTTCAGGGTCTGACTGGAGCAGCGCCTCCAACTGGGAACATAGAAAAACGTTCATATTTATAGAGTAAGTTTCTGTTTGTAAGACTGCTGGAATTAAAAATGCCTCAGTCTCATTCTGATGCCTGGAGCGGCGATGTTTCCACACAGTGAGGTTCTACAGGCCAACGAGGAAACGCTTCATCTTTTTACTAAAGAGCGTAACATTTTAAAGCCAGAAACACGGAAAAGCCACGGACAACGAAGCAGACACGGCTGAGGGTTCACTGTGACAGCAGAGGGCGAGCGAGGATGTTAAAGTAGTGCACGGATTCTGATGATTTCAGTATGTTTGTACTTAACTGATTCAAACCTGATGCTGCCTACATAAGTCTGAGAATCTCTCCGTCACACTGGAGAACTCAGGTTATTCATTTGGTAATTGTGTTGGATGGATCAGTTTCCCAAACCCCAGGCATCTTTGGTATCAGATCTGATAAAGCTGGACTGGTCCATCAGAACCTGGGTAAGGATGGGGAATGATAAGATTTTATTGACATCAATGCCGTTATTGATTCTTCTTATTGATTCACTTCTGAATCGATTCTCTTGTAGATTCCTTCCTGTGAATTTATTTTTTAGAAAAAGTACAGTGTGTTCCAAATTATTATGTAAATAATATTTTCCTCTGATTTTCCTGAATAGTTGACGCAAATGACAGTCAGTATGTAATTTTCATGTCAGCCGTTGGAGCCTAATACCCACCCTCATAGATCTTTAGCTTGAGGATGCTCCAAAGGTTCTCAGTAGGGTTAAAGGTCAGGGGAGGATGGGGGCCACACCATGAGTTTCTCTCCTTTTATGCCCATAGCAGCCAATGACACAGAGGGATTCTTTGCAGCATGAGATGGAGCATTGTCAAGATCAATTTGCTACAGAAGGCACGGTTCTTCTTTTTGTACCATGGAAGAAAGCGGTCAGTCAGAAACTCAAATATACTTTGCCGAGGTCATTTTCACACCTTCAGGAACCCTAAAGGGGCCTATCAGCTCTCTCCCCATGATTCCAGCCCAGAACATGACTCCGCCCCCTCCTTGCTGACGTCACAGCCTTGTTGGGACATGGTGGCCATCCACCAACCATCCACTACTCCTCCATCTGGACCATCCAGGGTGGGACGGCACTCATCAGTCAACAAGACTGTTTGAAAATGAGTCTTCATGTATTTCTGGGCCCACTGCAACCGTTTCTGCTTGTGAGCATTGGTTAGGGGGGGCTGAATAGTAGGTTTATACACGACTGCAAGCCTCTGGAGGATCCTACACCTTGAGGTTGGTGGGACTCCAGAGGCACCAGCAGCTTCAAATACCTGTTTGCTGCTTTGTAATGGTATTTTAGCATCTGCTCTCTTAATCCCATGCATTTGTCTGTCAGAAACCTTCCTCATTATGCCTTTATCTGCATGAACCCATCTGTGCTCTGAATCAGACACTAATTTCTTCACAGTACAATGATCCCGTTTAAGTTTTCCTTAAATATCTCACGTGTTCATTCCTTGTCCAAAGCATTGCACTATTTGAGGCTTTCAGCAGCAGAGATCCTGTTTCGTTCCCATATTGCTGAAACCTGTGGCCTGCTTGATAATGTGGAACATCCTTCTTAAGTAGTTTTCCTTTAATTGGGCTCACCTGGCAAACTAATGAGCACAGGTGTCTGAGATTGATTTCAGTGATCCACAGAGCCCTGAGACACAAAACCATCCATGAGTTTCACTGAAAAAATAAATACTGAGTATTTATGACACTAAAATCCAAACTGGATTATAATGTGGAACGTGGTGTAGATTTTTCATAGTTAACAACTCACATTAGATTTCTCTGAATACTGAACTAGATGTCTGCCACCTTCAGTGACAGCCAGAGACAAGCACACTTTAGTTCCTGCTATAATAAACAGATCAGAGAGCCAAAAATGTTAAACATGAAGTGTTTGGGAGGAGAACATGCTGAAATATAGAAAAATTACCCTTTCTGTTGGAAACGTCTCAGTTAAAACAAACTGCTCTCTGGATCTTCAATCTCTGATCTTGAATTAGAAACCAACACTACTGCTCATTTCCTTTAACAGATAGAAACTTAAAACAAAAATAAACTGATCTCTGGACGTGGAAAATAAATTGAAAACTTGTCCAAACAGTTCTGCAGTTCGACAGACGTTAAACGTCCTCCTGCTTGTGTCTTTTTTTGAGAAATGATCCACTTCTGACTGTTTTTGTGGCTGTCAGCCTTGTTTACTCTCCACTTCTCTGTTCTCGTTTGCGCTGACTGCCTCTTGTGAGACCGTGTTTTTTAAGGCATGTGGAAGTAAGGCCTTGATAAGAGAATTGTTCTGATTAAATGTAAATATTACGGATGGTTTGAACCAACTGGGACTGGTTCTGGATTCCCATCCCTAAACCTGGGGGTGAAGTCTTACAGATTTTGTGTTTTAGCCTGAAAAAGCTCCACTGACCCGTTTGGATGTGAGGTGGAAGCTGCTGGTCTGGTCCAGGATGGACTCGCTCTGACGGATCTTGTTCTTCACCCTTTCATGAAGCTTCAGCATCTCTGACAGATCCTCCTCCCTGACTGCTGGTCCTCCCAACTCTGTTACCTCCAGTCCGACCCCTCTAAGAGTCTCCCAGCCTTTCACCAGGATCTCTACCTCAGCGTCCAGTTTCTGGAAGAACAAAAAGAGCATCTACCTGTTCAGAAGTTATTTCTGATAACACCCGAACCAAAAAGCATGATCCCATAGTTTTACAACAAACAGACAAAATGTACGACCAGCTTCATCAGGTCCAAACTCCCCCTCAAGTCTTAACTGATCCATAGACTCCAAAATACACAGTGATTCCAACAGTCTCCAAAGTTCTTAACAGTACAAGATGACACAGTTGTGCATTCTTTACAAGTCCAAAAGTCCCGGTTTTCTCAGCAGTCCAAATTCCAACATTGTTAAAAGTTCTGGTAGTCCTGCTTTTCCCATGGTCCAAATGGTTACTATATGTCTATAACTAGGCATCCCAGTAGTCTAGAATCCCTGTGGTCTAGAATCCCAGTGGTCTAGGACTCCTCCCTGCAGAATCATACCAAGACCAGTTGTCTTTGCATTGGTCCAGAACCCAACTGCCCCAACAGTCCAAGCCTTTCAGGCAGTCTGAGGGTATCCACAGTCCAAAGTAGCCAAACATTTCAGCAGTTACATCAGTCCACCAGTCACAATAAGAAATGTTTCAGAGTCCCCAGAAGTCCATACAGTAAAAGAGTCCCTGTGTTTCTAGCTGTCCAGATTTTCACACTTTTAAGACTTTAATTGTCCCAGTGGTTCCCAAAGTACTGATCATACCAGCCAGAGGAATCTTGATTGTCTAGAACCACTGTCACAGGGATTCCTGTACTATCAGTAGAACCGGATCTTGCAGGAACCCCATGGTGTAGAGTTCTTGTATTACTAGCTGTCTTTGGGTATCCAAAGTCCAAAATAGTGATGCATCCCAATGACTTCATCAGTCCGTTTCAACAATTCAATCCTGTAGTTCTCGTGATATGTCCATTCTTACAAGTCAAATGTCGAATTAGCTTTAAGCCCAAAACACACCCGGGCTGCAGAGTCATGTCGCGCCTTTTGATGTGCTTCGACTGCTGCCCTTCGCATACACCAGCAGGAGGGTCAAGGGTCAAACTCCTCCCCAGCCACTGCTGGTCCAGGCGCTTGATACCAGAGTCGAGAGCCCACTCAGAGCTCACCGGGAAAGTGAAAGAAACATAACAGCAGTGGTATTTCACTGTCAGCCTAGGCCTCTCATTTATTCTACACCTGGAGCAGAAGATGGTGCTAAATCTCTACTTCTGAGCTCTGAACCAGAGCCTCTACTCAGCAGCTGACACGGCTGTTCTCTCAGAGACTCTTCACCTGGGAGTAGAGCAGCAGCGTAAAACACTCATTGCGTCCAGGACACTTCTGGTGAGGGTTTTAAATAAAAAACAACAGGTTCTGACAGGACCGTTTTGACAGATAGCACCGGTGTGTTTGGAGTTTTAGAGTGTCCTAAAGAAAAAGGAAGCCCGTCTTCTCAATTTGCAAGATGCTTGAACTGTCGACTGTCTTTGCAGTACCAAAGCTCAAAAGTCCCTTATGTTGCACCAATGCCAAATGCCCAAACAGTCCACAAACATCAGAGTACTGACAGGTTCAGACCACATCCCAGAGCCCTGTTTGTCCTACAAGTCTTAAAAATTAAAACGGTTCATGCAGTAGATCTCACTGCTTCTATCTGTCAACACAGGACAAGTGTCCCGAGTTCAACAGTCTTAACTGTCCATCATATCCAAACAATCTCAGAACTCCACACTTTGAGTCAGTCACAATATTCCATGTGTTATCATTCTCCTCGGAGACGTCTTCATCAATCATCCTGATGGCCACCTGTGTCCAGGTACTTCCTGTCATCAATGTAAATTTTTTCACGTGTTCATTGACAGCTTTTTTCCCTGAGGCAGATTTGACTAAGACTACGTGAAGATAGATCTGTGATGACTAAAACTAGAATAAAATTTAATTAAGCTCATGTCAGACATTTAAAATCCATGATATTTCTCCACTCTGGGTAAATCTGTCAAAATATAACGCATCTGTATCTATTCTGCCTCTCAGCTGTAGAAAGCAGGGACCCCAGGTTTGGCAGGGTCCAGAGAACACACAACCATGATTTGGTACCAGAATAAGGCCAGAGAATAAAGGCTTGGACTAAAAGCAAAGACTAAAATGTGAGGACTTTTCATGGACTAAAACTAGACTAAAACAATGAAGGGTAGAAGTGACTAGAATGTGACTAAAACTTTAAGGCATTAATCTAAAGACTAGGGCCGATTTCCTTAATTTTGAGGAATCAGCGATCGGCTGATCCTTACATACGAAAACGATCTTATCCACCGATCTTGTCTACCTCTACCTACTAAAATGTGAAAAATGAAAGAATAAAGGAACTGATATAATTCAGTAGTTTGGACAGCAATGCTCTAAACTTTTCATTTATATTTGAGAGAACTGCCTCATGTGCAGTTAAAACAACAAGTTTGTATTGTTTCACGGGAACTGTTCAATGTTTTCCAACAAAATGAGATTGGAACATTGAAGGTGTATGCTGTCAGTTATAAAAAAAATCGCTATCGGCCAAAATCGGAATTGGCAGGACAGGCTTTTAAAAGATTGGTTATCGGCCATAAAATTGCAATCAGTGCACCCCTACTAAAGACTGAGACTAAAATTAAAAACAGCAGTCTGAAGACTGAACCCTCTGCTGTCCAAAGGTATCCAAAGTCAAAAATGCTGCATGTAAATGACGCCATCAATCCTTCAATCCTGACTAGAGCAGTGGTGGACAACTGCAGCCTGGGGGCCCCCTGTGGCCCTCCTCTTCACTCGGTGTGGCCCTCAAGTTAATTTCAAATATGTAGAAACCGCCATGAAAGCATGAAGATTAGAGACATTTCTACAGTTATCTTTGATTACTAGTACATGTTAGTAAAGCTGGAGGTTAAATTGGCCTTAACGGTCTAAAAATGTATGCATCATTAAAGGCATTTGTATAATAACACATGCAAGTAAAAATGCTTCAATGACCATAAACTTTTCTGTTCCTTTCATTATAAAAAAACACTTTATACCAGTGTAAATTCTGTGTCAAGCTGAATAAGTTAAGCATTACTATTTGCATTTCGCATGATGACAGCTATGTATTTGTTCCTTATCAAATTCAAAGTAATTTGAATTGTTTTATTGAGAATATTTCATAAAATGCAGCAGTTTTTCCCTCTGGTAGTGAGAATGAAAACTATGTGGCGGTCTCAGTAACCTCTTTTTGGTTTTATCTGTCAACACAGAAACAGTCGGAGAGTCACCAACTGTCCAGAGCTCCACTCTTCAAATCAGTCCCAACAATCCACGTCTTATGGTCCTCCGACCAGTCCTCTTTATCAGCAAGCCTCATGGCCATCTATGTCCAGGTTCCCCCAGGCCGCATGGCTCACCTTAAAATGTGGTCTGGCCTGTGTGAAGTGGTCCAGCAGTCTGGTGGTCTGAAGGTCTGAACCCAGATCCATCTGAGTGCAGGAGTCCAGCAACTCTGAGACACATTTCAGGTCCTGCAGAGTCTGGAGACAAACAGTACTTCAGTTAGTGTGCTTAATCACAGTTTTAATGGACTCATGCTTAGAGGGGAACTGTTGGACTAGATCGATCATATTAACGCTACTGGATGATCTAGACTGTCTCAGTTGAAAAGGCATCTTCAGACTGAGCAGACCTGGTTTAAACACAACTGCGCTCTGAGCGGTGGGTTACTGGAGATCAGCTTGTAGAATTAGGGGGTAAATGTGTTTGTAGAGATCAACACTGCTCAGCCACTGAGTCTTTAACCGGAGCATGTATGGTGGTTTCTCATGCATGTTAGTGAGTCTACCATCAGTGATTATGACATTATGGCTATAATCAGATCCACTATGGAGGACATTATTGGGATTTTACTTCCAGACCACACTGTTAGTTATGGATGCTCATTATTCCACAGTTTTACATTTTTTGCAGGTACAGGTATGTACCTTTAGGAATCTCTCCTCGTATTTCCTGCAGTATTCCTGCTGCTGCTGGATCTCAGTTTCCTGTTGAGTCAGCAGTTTGTTCACTTCCTGTTTGGCTCTGTGGAGTCTCTCCAGTGTCTGTTGTACCACTGACACCATGACCTTTACATTCAGTCCAGCTGTAGACACCTGAAAACGTCATTTGCCACACATTTAACACCCTTATAATAAGAAAAACATTCACACGTCTTGCCCTACATTTCCTCTAAGCACCATACCTTAGACACAGTGTTGACTACGTTGTTTCCCAGGTCCTGACAGGTGAGAATTCTCTGCAGTGTTTCCTGCCAGGAGGCGACGTTTGGCTTCTTCTTTGGTGAGTTAAAAACGTCAGTTAAACTGAAGTTACTGCTAACACATTTCTTCTTCTTCTCTTCTTCCAGGCTCCTCCTGTAGATCTCAATCTCCTCCTCTACCTGTAGAATAACAGTTATTCTGCTAACCTCTGTATGCCTGTCAAACTTTACTCCTGTTTTACAAACTGAGTATTTTTCATGCTTCCTTTGAAAGTACCTGTTCATGTTTCAGTGCATTTTTATTCAAATACTTCCATAAATATTGTTTCAATGACTGATCATATTTTACTCTTCATATGTGCCCTTTAACTCTGAACATCCATGTAAACATGTTAGTCCAACTGAAACTGTTCAATCCAAATGAAACTTTGGACAGATAATGCAGCTGGAGATGGATTTGGTCTTGTATGTATACACCTTATCTAGACCCAAACTAGACTGGGTGTTCTGAGCATGCTCCACAATCTACCTACTGGACACTGACCCTGAGGCTGACCAGCATAAATGCTGAGCATAGCAGGACTCATGTTTTGGTCATGTGCAACTAATTTATCCAAAATGAGAGTACAGAGCAGCGATACTCAACGTGTGGCTCATCTGTGATGATTTGTGGCTCTTTTATGTCTTAATTTGAAACATGATTCCCCCAGAAAACCTTAAAAATGGAAAATTAGACCTCAGAAATTATCCATTTCATGTCACAAGAATGTCAGTTTGTTTCCCACACTAACACAGTAGGCTTTAATTGTCAAACTTAATTGTCAACCTCTATTTTTTGTCTGTATATTTCCATTGCCCTCATTTGCAATTTTTTGCAACTTTAATTCCATTTTTACTGCTTTTAGCCCATTTTTGCCCCATTTTTTGCCTTTTTTGCCATTTTTCACCCATTTAAGCTGCTTTTTAAAATTAAATGCCACTAATTTCCCATTTTGCAACTCTTTCATGCCTTTTGCCCATTTTGGTCACTTTTCACTCATTTTTCTCCACATTTATGCCACTGCTGGGCCATTTTTGCCACCTGTAAATCATTTTTTTTGCCACTTTCTGCCCTTTTTTGCCACTTTTCTCCCAGTGTTTGCCACTTTAAGCCCTTTTTTACCTCTTCTTTTTGTCACTTTTGTCCCCTTTTTGACACTTTAATCCTGCTTTTAGCAATTTCTTGCCCCTTTTTGCCACTTCTCGCCCATTTAAGCTGCCTTTTGCAATTAAATGCCATTTTTTGCACATTTTTTCTGATTTTTGCCCATTTCAATGAATTTTTTCACTCATTTTTTGCTATGTTTTTTCCACTTTTACCTCATTATCTGGTCACGTCCCACCCATTTTTGCGACTTTTTGACCATTTTTGTCACATTTTTTTTACACTTTACAAAGCAGTGATTTTACCACAGTTTACCTGATTTACCTGGAGAGAAGGGGATCTAGATCACTAGTGCTCAGTCCTGTGGACCTTAGTGTGGTCTATGCAGATGAAGAGAGACCAGAGTCTAGAGGAGTCTAGTCCTGAGCTAAGAGACTAGCAGAGCCACTTTAACATCTAAAAATCCTGATTTAGTCTCAAACATGCTTTAATATAAACGCTGATGTTCGATCAACAGAATAAACCTTGGGGGCTGAGAGAGCGAGGAATGATGAGCCGTCCATGAACGAGCCTGTTCTACTAAACGACTCTTTAATGTGAGCCACTGTAGCTAGCTCCTGTTTGAGTGCCAGTTTCCTTTCCTCCTTCCTTTGTCCTTATTTAATCCACATTTAAAAAGCAGAACTGGTACCAGATGAAGAACCAGCTCTACTGAGCTGAGCCACATGATCTGGATCTCTAAAGAGAGACACATTTCCCGTCACAGTGAGAGAGACTAGACGGACATCAGCTGAGGAAACACGAGTAAGATCAGAGTCTAATGAGCTAAACCAGGACTGGACTGAACCAAACTGGACCACACAGGAGTTTTGGGGACAACGCTAATCCAGGCTTTAGACAGAGGATTTTTAATTCCTGCCTGCTGACATTTCTCTGTGACTTTCTTTAAGCTCTTTATTTTTTCCTGAATATTTCTCTACTTTCAAACACAAGGGTAGTTCAAGAATGAAGAATGTTTTTATTTTCACACGTTGAACCCTTGACAAAGTCATAAACAGCTCAAACGTGACCTTTTGGTAGAGTTTCTCTCTGTATAATCACACTCTGCTGCAAAGAACCTACAGAGGCCAACTGAAAGGGGTCATATCAGCGCTTCCATCAATAAAGTGATGCTATTTCAGTGCTTGTATTCTGGGAAAATCATCTAACAGCTGTAGTTTCACTACAGCTCCACTTAACTGTGCATGTAAATGTACTGTTGGGACTCTGCTGAAGTCTGGATCATCGTTCATGTATTTGAAGAAAGTTGACACCACACAGAATCCTTAAGGAAGAGTCAAAGTTAACTTCCTGTTTAGACATGGAGATGTGGTGTTTTTTGTCGTTTTATTATCTTATTTTGGTTAGCTTCCAGTTCCGGAGGCTGTTTCTGGCTGCTAACTTTCTTTGCTTTCCCTGAGGCATTCACCCCTCCCCCCCTGGTGCTGTGGAGAGCGCACACCTGCAACGAATCACTCATCGAGGATCACTATTTAGGACCTGCTGCAGCTCTCTTCAGCGCCTGAGTCTTGCCAACCTTACCTTACGGTAAACGTCAGCTCCAGGCTCCTTCTCTCGAGATCTCCCAGAGAAGTTTCCAGTGCTCTTTTTGAAGAACCTTTTTGAGTAATTTCCAGTGCTTGTATTTTGCTTCTTGTTGTTAACGTGCCTCTCCCTCTTCTTTCCAGTGCCTCCTGCCCTGATCACCGCAGCCAGCTCCAGCACACTCTCACTTTCCCTTGGACTCCTGAGATCCCCCCTCCCTTTGTCACTTACCTGCACAATAAATCTGTTAAATCTGCTCCATCGTCTCCGCATCCTGAGTCCTACCATTACACCTACACAACAGGAGAGACAGACTGACCTGCTGTGCCATCCTGAGAAACGTGACGTAGG
Source organism: Cheilinus undulatus (assembly GCF_018320785.1). Taxonomy (NCBI): domain Eukaryota; kingdom Metazoa; phylum Chordata; class Actinopteri; order Labriformes; family Labridae; genus Cheilinus; species Cheilinus undulatus. Next base: position 1,655,585 of record NC_054879.1, on the reverse strand, counting down.
GCTGCAGCAGCTGCAGGTTCGAGTCGATCTTTCTGTTCAGACTCTGCAGCTCCTTCAGAATCAGATTAACTCGACCAGCAAGTTGAGAATATAATGACCCACTCAAGTCAGCAGCAGAAGGACTGGGCTGAGCAGTGTCCGGTCTGAATGGTCTTCCTTCACTGCCTTTCTTCAGCTGCTCTGTCAGGACCTTCAGAGAGGACGTCTGCCTGCTTGGTTCACCGTGAGGCTGGAGACTGCTGGTTAAATCTGTCTGAAGAGCTTTAAACTGATCCAGGATCTGCTTCATTTTCTCTGCATCCTGACCTGCAGACTGGAGAGAAACATGCAAAATAATCCCTGCAGTGTGAACAAAAAGTTGGAGTTTTGCAGGAGTCTGGATTCTGATGTTCTTCTAAAAGCTGATGAAGGACTGTTGGATATTTGAGGATTTAGATTTACCAGCTAAATATTTGGTTCCGGTGCTATGATTGAGTTTAGAAGTAGGAAAGGGCCTCTTATCGGTCTGTGACTGGGGCCTCCAAATCACCTAGACCCCCCTGTGACAGCAGAACTTGTTGACTGGAGGAACTGCCCTCTGCACTGAAGGACAGAGACATTTAGTTGGATAACATTTGCATACCTCAGCCTGTGTGTGCAGCTGCAGGTGAGTGTCCAGAGTGTGCTCAGCCTCACTGAGCTGCCGTCCCGTCTCCCTGCTGTCGGACAGAACGCTGCTGCCCTGCTGGACCCAGCTCCAGACCTGATCAACACACACCACATCAAAACATTACTTTATATTCAATAATGATATCAGAGAGAGGAAGGAAGGCCACTATCACCTTGTCCACAAGGTCTTCACATGACGACAGCAGCTGATGTCTCTGATTGGTCAGAGAGGATTGGTGGGTGTGGTCACTGTGGGTCTCTGTTTCTAGCCTGCTCCCCAGTCCTGAACTTTGTGGGCTGCCAAAGAAAAACAAAATGATGCTGATTTCATGGTCTGAACTCACAAATGTACAATCAGTCTTTATTTGACTGAACAGGCAGCTCTTATATAACTACAGCAACGCCTGCAAGCTAGTTCTGGAGCCAACCCGAGCTTAACGATTCACACCTGACGAGCCCAGTTTCAAAAGAAATTTCCACAACGCATGTTGAGTTAGTTGAATATGTTGCAGTTTGAAGCCTGATTGGACCAAAACACCTGATATAAAAAAGAAAAAGGACAAAAATGACACATTTTATACCCTCTTTCCCCATCATTATGTGTACATTGTTGCCAATTTTCCAGAGAACTTGTGAAATTACCTCACTGTCATGGGAAAAGCAGCCATTTTTTGTGGAGAAGAGGAGATAAATAAGTTGAAATATTGATCAAACATTTAAATTTACCCAATTTCACAGTCAAACAGGGCGAAACAAAAGGTATCGATGCATGTCCAACAAGGACTTAAGGAAGTTTGCCACCATTTTTTTTTTTTTGACACCTAGTTGCGGCCCACTGAAAACAGCTCCGTGACCCACTTTTGGGTCCCGACCCACCAGTTGAGAACCACTGGACCAGAACATCAGCAGTTCAAGTGACCATGTCTGTGGGTCTTACTGTTTCCTACCTGCTGGTTGTTGCAGTCTCAACTCTTTGCTGATTGGTCTCCTGTTTCTGTTTAGTAAAATGAAGATCTTCAGCCTGGAAACAGATTAAAAACATGAACAAACAAAAAAGCTGCAACAATCAACACATACTGAAAAATAAAAGCATCTGCTATGTGTCCCCAGAATAAGATGGTCAACTTTTCATCCCTGCTGGATATTCCACAGTCAACTGTCAGTGATATTAGAAAATGGAAGAGTTTAGGAACGACAGCAACTCAGCCATGAGAAAGAAGACCAGGTAAAATCACAGATCAGGGTCATCTTCCACTGACATTAATGTAAACACTAAAACTGCAGCAGGGGCTTCATGAATGGGTTTCCATGGTAACAGCTGCATGAATGCCTCACATCACCTAGACCAATGAAAGCGTCAGATGGAGTGGAGTAAAGCACACAGACACTGGAATGTGAAAAAGTGTTCTGTGGAGCGACCAATCATCTCCTCTGTTTACAGTCAGATGGTGAGTCTGGGTCTGGAGGATGCTGGGAGAACGTTACCTGTCCGACTGTGAAGTTTGGTGGAGGAGGGATAATGGTATGGGGCTGTTTTTCAGGGTCTGGGCTAGACCCCTTATCTCCAGTGAAGACCAGTCTTAATGCTTCAGCAGACCAAGACATTCTGGACAATGCTATGCTCCCAACAGTTTGGGGAAGACCCTTTTCTGTTTCAGCATGACTGTGGCCCAGAGACCAAAGAAGGACTAGAGAGACCTGGTTTGATGAGTTCAGAGTCCTGACCTCAACCCCATCCGGCACCTTTGGGATGAACTGGAACAGAGATTGTGAGCCAGGCCTTCTGGTCCAACATCAGAGCCTGACCTCAGAAATGCTCTACAGCAGGGTGTCAAACTCAGTCACAGCAGGGGCCGGATTCTGGATTTAGGTCTAACCTGAGAGCCTAACAGGGTCAAGATTTAACTAAAATCTGTCAACCTCATTTTCACCAGTGATAAAACATGAAAAAACAGCACTGGTGATAAATCATTTGGAAATTCAAAAAAGTAAAAATGATACGTTTAAAGACTCAAATCTGAGATAAAAACTCCAACTTATTAGTTTAAAATATCAGGACACAATATTAAAAACAGAAAAATAATGTTTATAAAGAGCAAATATATGAGGAGAGCGTTGAAATTACAAGTTTGAAGGGCAAAATATGAGATCAAATTTGAAATCATGAGTTTGAAAGTCAAAATATGACTTAAATTTTAAATTGTGAGACTAATAAAATATGGGATTAAAAAGCCAAAAGTTAGGAGTTGAAAACATCAAAAAATGAGCTAGAATTGAATATGATGACTTAGAAAATTAGAAATATGACTTAAATTCAAAATTGAGAGTGTAAAAGGTCAAAATATTAAAAAAAAGTCAAAGTTATGAATTTTAAATGTCAAAATATGAGAAAAAAAAGTTGAAATCATGTGTTTTAAAGTCAAAATATGGGACTAAAAAGCCAAAGTAAGGACTTGAAAAGGTCAAAATACGACTTTAAATTCAAAATTGGGAATCAAAAAGATAAAAATGTGACATAAAGTCCAAACTATGAGTTGAAAAGGTCAAAGCATGAAATGAAAAGTCAAAATCATAAGTTTGAGTCGTAATCTTGGGATGCAAATTGAAAATATGAAATAAAACACAAATTGACTTTTCCCCCCACATTCTTGACTTTTTGTGAAATTTTTCTTACTCTTTACTTTCTCTGATTTTTATGGCTTAACAAGGATATTTTTTTTAATCAAGTTGAAGTTTACATTATTATACTGGAGGAAATCTGCAGACCTCATACTGGTGGGCCAGTTAGAATACAAATATGATATGATCTTGTGGGCCGGATATAATCGTTATACGGGCTGGACTTGGCCCCCGGGCCTTGAGTTTGACACCTGTGCTCTACAGAATGAATGGACACACATTCCCCCAGAAACACTCCAGAATCTTGTGGAAAGCCTTCAGAGAAGAGAGGAGGCTGCTGGACCTGCAGAAGGGGGCCAACTCCAAAGGATTTACTGAGTGGATCCACCAGGGGACCGGGTAAGAGAGTCCTAAAGGGACCCCTTCAATACTACCAGGACCAGATTACCAGGGACCGCCAAGTAAGAGAGAAAACACCAGATTCAGTCTTCTGAGTGATCTGAACCTTAAACCAGACACCTACCTCTGATCCAGATCCTAACTGACGGTGTTCTTTCTTCTCTGATCTTGACCCAGGCTGCAGGTTCGTCCTCTCCTTCAGACTCAGGTCAGGTATCTCAACTGATCCAGATCCCTGCTTTACATCTGTTTGAGGTTCTAAGTTTTTGCTCTTGTTCAATCCTGGAGGAAGGTCAAGGGTATTTCCTGGTCTGGATCCTGGCTTTAGACCTGAGCTGGATCCTGGCTGATGCTCTGTGATCTCCTCTGATTTGTTTTTGGATTCCTCTGATCTAGATTCTGGTGTACGATCTAGACTGGATTCTTGCATCATTGTTGTTAAGGATCCAGTCTCAATGATCACTCTGGTTTCCTCTGACCCATCTCCAGACTCTTCAGGCTCCGTTGATTCAGAATCTGATTGGAGGTCTACTCCAGTCTTTAGGTCTACTTTCAATCCAGATTGCAGGTTTCTGGTCTCCTCTGATGTGGATAAAGGCTCGCTATCTTCGGTATTTTGTGATCCGGACTCACATTCTGTATCTGATCTAGATCCATGATCTTTGCCTGATGCTGATCTGGATCCAAACTTAAAATCTAACTTGAATGTAGACAGCATGGGTTTGGTCTCCTCTGATCTGGGTACAGGTGTAATACCTAGTCCAGTTCTAGACTGAAAATTTGTCCTAGATCCGGGTTTCAGGTCTGATCCACATTCACGCTGCAGATATGTAGTTTTCTCTGATCTTGGTCCTGGTTTCATGCCTTGGGAATGCTCTGATTCAGATCCATGCCTGAGACCTGATCGGGATTCTTGCTGCAAGTCTTTGCTCTCCTCGGATGTGGATCCAGTTGGCAGGTGTCTGGTCTCCTCTGGTCTGCATACAGGCTTATCCCTGCTCTGTTCTGGTCTAGAATCAGATTCTGTATCTAGTCTTGATCCTGGCTGCATGTCTGATTCAGATCCAAGCATCTGGTCTGGTCTGGATCCAGTCTTACTGTTTAATTTTAATCTAGATAGCAGGTTCTTGGTCTCCTCTAGTCTAGATCCAGGATTTTGCTCTAATCTAATTCTAGATTGAAGACCTGTCCTAGATCCTGGTGTCAGATCTGAACTTGATTCAGGCTCCAGGTCTTTGGAATGCTGTGATCTAGATCCCTTCTTTAGATCTGGTCTGGATCCTTGCTGCAGGTCTTTCTTATCTGGACTTAATGCAGGTTCCAGACCTAATCTAGATCCTGGCTGCAAATCAGGCCTGGATTCTGGTTGCAACTGTCCCGTCTGCTCAGACCGTGACTTAGGTAGCAGGTCTGACCCAGAAATGGGTTCAGGGTCTTCGATCTCCTCTTGTATGGATTCAGGCTTCAGACCAAGACTTATTCCAGACTTGGTCTCTGTGGTCTCCACTGATCTGGATCCAGGATGCACATCTGTTTCCGGTTCAGCACACAGTTCTTCAGTTTCCTGTGATTCTGGTTTTTGATCTAACTTGGATTCAGACTTTAGGCCCATTCTGGATCTTTTTCCAAAGTTTCTAGTGCTGAATTCAGACTTTAGGTCTCCGGTCTCTGATGTAGGCTCTGATTGGAGGTCTGATCTGGATCCAGCCCTCAGGTCTAACTTAATTCCAAACTGCAAAGTTGTGATCTCTCGTAATCTGGATCCAGGTTCAAGGTCTGTGGCTGACTCTGATGTTGACTGAGATCTTGCATCTAATCTGGATCCTGATCCAGGTGTCCTGTCTGATGTGGACCAAGTCCTCATGTTTAGTTTTAGATCAGTATGTAGGTTTTTGAATGCATCTGGTCCAGATTCTGGCTTGAAGTGTAATCCAGCCTGCAGGCCTGAATCTGATCCAAACTGTGATCCTGAGGTGGATTCCAACTGAAGAGCTTTTGTCTTTTCTGAACATTTTTGTAACCCAGATCCTGGATGCAGGTCTGATCTGAGTCCTGATCTGAAAGTCGTGATCTCTTCTGATCTGGAATTTGACAGCAGGTCTGATCTGGACCTATTTTGGGGGATTGTGGGTTCTACAAATTTGGATCCAGGCTTCAAATCTCTGTTTTGTCCTGATCCAAGTACGGGAGGCAGACTTGGAGGGGACCCAGATTGCAGATCTGATCCAGCATAACGTTCTGGACATTTTGTCTCTTTTAAGGTCAGCCTAGATATCAGATCTGGATCAGACTCTTCATCTGATGTGGGTCCAGACTCTAGCTCTCTGGTTTCTTCTGTCCTGGATTCTACCCTGAGGTCTGTACCATCCTCAGGTTCTGATTCGGACCCTTGGTTTTGGTCCAGGATCTCGTCCACACACAGTCTCCATTCCTGTAGAGAGAAGGATTTAAATGTCACTTATTGTGGTTTTATAGAATAAGGATTCCTGACAGTTCTGATTCTGATCCTCCTCTGCCAGACTCTCTTTTTTCTGATGTGTCTGATAAACTGACGGACTGAATTCATCCAGATAACAGCAGGAATGCCTCTTTGACAGTTTGACAACATTCCTCACCCATCAGCTGCTCTCCCCACTTCCCAGACTGCATTTAAAGAAGATGAGATGATACACAGTGGTAAACATGGCCCTGTTCCTACTTTTTGAGATGCATTGCTGCCATCAAATTCAGAAGGAGCTAATCTTTTTTCATGAAATTGTAAAACCTCTCAGTTGAACATCTGATGTGTTGTTTATGTTCTATTGTGGATAAATATGGGTTTATGAGATTTGACAATCATCGACTTCTGCTTTTATTTACACAGCGACCCAACTTTTTTGGAACTGTGCTTGTATTTTTCTTTCTGTTTGATTTAACATGTATAAGGGTAAAACACTGGTGGAGCATAAGGCAGCATTCCACTCTGACATTTACACCAGGGTTCAGTCTGTACTGTAAGCTCCGTCCTCCTGGGATCTCTCTGAACAATCCAGCTGTTGCTGCGTTTGCTGTTTCCCCCTCTGAAGATCAAAACTTCAAAAATAATTCCAGTTATTAAACTTTAGAACTGATTAAACTTCCATATTAGTCAGACCATGTTATGTCAGGGTTTTCTTTAGTTCTGTGGCTGATATCAGAGCTATCTGCTGTGCAGAAGTTTCAACTCCTGAATATTTTTAAATCCAGGCATCAGAGAGAGCAGAATGTAGCTGCCAGCACCATTTATATTTATAACATGAACACAAGACGGACGCTGACAGACCTGACTGATGACTCCCCTCTGCAGGTTTGATTACTCTGATCTAATAAAATACTGGTCCGTTATATACACAGGATTCTACGTTTGTTCATGCTGGATGAAAAACTAAATTAAAGTAGTCAGATGTTGATATGTGACGAGACAAAAGTGGGATTATCCTCACATAGCCAAAGAAGAGAGGAAAAAGGGACACGCAGTGAACCAAATAAACTTAGAGACATTTTCCTTTTGCTCTCTTGATGATGGAGTATGATGACCAGGGTGCGAATTGCTGGGGGGGGGGGGACTTCCCCCCTTCTTGTTCTGATTCCCCCCTCTAATAACAAATTTTCATCCCCAGGGGGATACATTCCTTCCCTTCCTCTGCTCGGACTGAGTTCATCCTACTCTGTAGTCTAATTTCAGCATTCACTGTGTGATTGAGGCACTTATGACACACGGCCAAAATTGGATATTTATGCGCTCATACTGCGGTCCCGTTGTCGCACACAGCCTGAGTTCTCTCAGTGAAATCAGGTCCAGAGTCAGCTTTGTCTGGGCCTACTAATATCTGAAGTTTAAACCATTTCCCCTTCTTATCTGAAGTTAAAGACTGGAGATGTTTGAAACATTTAGCCTTCTGTTTACGTAGCAACTAACGTCATATTCATTTATTTGCGCTTGTAAGGCACGCAGCTCTTATTGCCCAATCCAAAAATATGATTGCCTTAATTTTCTGCTATCCCAGAGACCCATAAATCAGGAATCAGAAGACTGATTTTTGACTTTAATGTAGAAAAATTTTCTCTTTTTGACAATAAGCAAGAATCATTATTGTTTATTGTGAAGAGAGAGGGAAAAGTAGAGAGAGGAACAGCGCGCTGTGCTGTCAGTCTGAACTCAGATCAGTTTGATTTTTGCTTTAAAAAACATAAAGACAATCCAATGAGCCAGGCTCATTCAGCTTTAACTCCCGTCTTTCTTTCTATGTTTTGCTGGTTTTTGTCGTGTCACAAAGAAACGTTAATCCAGTAGTGAAATCACGTGTCTCTCAGCAGGTGCAGGATCAGTGACTGTGGATGAGATCGATGAAGGAAAGGAGTTGATAAAACTTTGAGGAGTTTTCAGACTTGTACCTGTTGAGACTTGAGTTTTCCCTCATAATAACTCTCTCTCTGTCACTGATGGACATCTGATGATCAGCTCAGAGAAGTTTATACAGGAAAAATGCCCTGATGTTTGGGAATCTGCTCGTGGCTCTGCCAGTGTTTAAGTCAGAAATTCTTCCACATCATGAGTAGCTAATTAAGCAGTGTTGCCGTTGTGTCCTCAAACTA